>NC_064874.1:62073556-62166056 GCF_943734745.1 Anopheles darlingi
CGAGCAGGCACTGCGGGATCGCGTTCCGGATGAGAAAGTGGTCGAGGGCAAACCAACGATCGTTATGGTGGTCGGTGGTGGCCGTGGACCGTTGGTACGTGCGGCGCTGAATGCATCGGTGAAGGCAGAACGGTCGGTGAAGGTGTACGTGATAGAGAAGAACCCGAACGCGATCGTTACGCTAACGGCACTGATCGAGGAGATGTGGAAGGACCGGAATGTCGAGCTGATTTCGACGGATATGCGCGAGTTCAGTCCACCGGAGAAAGCGGATATTCTCGTATCGGAGCTGCTCGGTTCCTTTGGGGACAATGAACTGTCGCCCGAGTGTCTCGATGGGGCACAGAAGCATCTCAAGGACGACGGTGTCAGCATTCCATGCAAGTCAACCTCCTACCTCTGCCCCTGCTTGGCCACGAAGGTGTACAATCAGGTGCGATCGCTCGAGCGTGTCGGTCACCTGAAGGATCGCGTTGTGTCCTCGCGACACATGGAGCAAATGTATGTGGCCTATCTGAAGAACGTGTACCACATTGCCGATCCGCAGGCACTGTTCGAGTTTGTGCATCCGAACCGATCCGTCGATCCGATCGATAACAGCCGCTACAAGGTGCTCCGTTTTAAGGCCAGCTTGGATTGCGTGCTGAACGGTTTTCAGGGACATTTTGATACGGTGCTCTACAAGGACATTCAGCTCAGCATACACCCGTTTACGCACGATGTCGGTTTGGTGTCGTGGTTCTCGATGTTCATTCCACTGACCGAACCGGTACAGGTGAAGGCAGGTGAGGAGATCGTGATTCACATTTGGCGTTGCGTTGCCTCGCACAAGGTGTGGTACGAGTGGAGCCTCGCTTCACCCACCTTAACACACGTGCACAATATTAACGGGCGGGGACATCCCATTTGGAAATAAAGACGTGAGACGATCTGAGGCTTCCGAGAAGCGAGAATTTACGGTCAGGATTAATAAATAAGCTACATGAATAAGTGCAACTTTAAATTAACTGTTTTCTTCAGCATCCGAACTTTATTTGATTCAAGGTTAACGTTAGTAAAACAGATATTTATTTTATTTTTAAGGTTTGATTATTTTTATGGTTTGAATAAGTATTAAACAATCTATTTCTTACACGATTACCTTCTATCTGGTGCAGAATTGAAACGCTTTCCTTTACCGTTCGATAACCATACACGATGCTAATGAGCTGCTAGCTAGCCACAATTGGCAACATTAAGTGAAATGCATTGCGCGCTTCATGGTATGATAATTTCATGACGGAATTATCGTTACCTCCAATGAGATGGATGTCCTCCAACCTCCTTTTTATCACGTTTCGAGCATTGAAAATCGTTTCCGCACAGGTAACCGCTCTGCTTACAGCAGAAGCATTAAAAACGTCCCCGAAACGGTCGGAACCATACCCGGATGAGCAAGATATGGCTATTTAGGTCGGTTAACGTGTCTCACATTCAGCCACACATAGTCTAATCTCGCATTCGCAGCCCATTTACGGTCACGCAAACGGCTGTTGAAAGTTGGATTCACACCGTGGCCAGACGATGACCACGGAAGCGATGCTCGTACACATACGAGGACACCCGTTCAGGTAGGACCAAACGAAAGGATCCTGTCCCCCCACGGTTACTAAAAGCGCTCGTCAGCTCACACATATCCGTACGATGGACGGCAGCAGCAAAGGCTCGGTCCTGCCGTTGCTGGTGGCTGTTCCGCTGATAATGGATAACGGTGCCGTTTCAACACTTTACGAGTTATCTTCCCGTCTTCCTTTACAGGGAGCGACCATTTCCTCGCTGTTATCGTCCTCGTCGTCGTCGTCGTCGTCGTTGGTGTCGTAGTCGTCGTTGCTCGTCGTCCTCGTACCTTCCGGTTCCGAACCGGAGCCCGAGTCCCGAACCGTTAGATCCGT
Organism: Anopheles darlingi; assembly: GCF_943734745.1. Taxonomy (NCBI): domain Eukaryota; kingdom Metazoa; phylum Arthropoda; class Insecta; order Diptera; family Culicidae; genus Anopheles; species Anopheles darlingi. The sequence goes on from NC_064874.1 coordinate 62,075,488, forward strand.
TCGGGTTCGGATCTTTTTTCGAGCAGTCCGCGTTTGTGGGGCACGCGTGCACCGGTGGATACCGGTGGGGGTGGGACGGAGAGCGCGAAATTGTTTATCACGCGGCGTGGGAGATGCTGCGCGCAAGCTTGAGATCAAAATCGTGAATCAGTGTTCGGGGCATTATCGTACCATTCACTGAAAACTGCTCACTTGGCCAGTTCGCTCTCCGGGAACCCGGAATATTGGCGCGCTCTCGCAGACGAACCCGAAAGGCTCTCGCGCCACGCGTCTAGGGGGACCCAAGTGGGGTTGGCTAACGGGGGTACGGGGTAAACCGCCACTGCTCGGCTGGTGGAGGCGCGCTGGTGATCCTCGTTTTTTGAATGAAACACTACTCGACGGCGATTGCTGGCCTGGTGCTCGGCGGGACCAGCGCGACAGTCTCCGATAAACAAACAAACGCGACGGGAGCAAAATCCTAAAATTCCCCCCCGGGTGGCGGTCCCGTGCGTTGGTGCGTCCATTTGCATCCGGTAGCTGGAAATCGGTTTCCCACAGTGTGCCATCAGATCGATCGATCGCGACAACTACTGCTGGTGGTGGTTACGGTGATAAAGTTTAAAAGTGTCCTGCTGTGACGCCCCTCGACCAAGGATATCCTTATTGCGAGTGCCTCTGGAAACATCTGGATTTAAAAAGGGAATTATCGCATCGCGTTGCGTGAGAAACAGTGATGCAACGGTAGGTGGCGTCACAAGAAAGCTTAGCAAAACTCGGTCACATCGGATCGACTGTGGCTGTTTTGTGGTGTTGGTTCCTGGTGCGGTGTTCTTGGCCTACCGCAACCCCCTCTGCTCAACCCATCGAACCGAACCGTGATAAGAAAGTCCAAGGTCGAGTTCCGGTTTCGGTTGAGCGAAGCGAAGTGCGACTGAAGGTTGTGTCCTGGCACGGCCATAGGACAACAACACTGTGCCGCACGGGTGCACACACCCACACACACATCCATTTCCCTGGGCCTGGGCCCTGGGAAATTTATTGGAGAAAGCGGAAAATAGAGAGTGGATAATTAAATGCAACATAATGAACTCCTCGGTAGGAGCTAGACGGTTGCCGCCACCGACGCCTGCTGCCTGTTACGCTTTCCTTCTTGGTTTCCTTGGTCACTAAGAGCGGTGTCTTGGAGGATTGGCGGTAGTTTGGTGATACAAGTAGTAGCAACCAGGCAGCCAGGCGTTCCTCATCCTCCAGCAGCACCAGCAGCACCAGCAGCACCAGCAGTGTTGTTCTCAGGAGGAGAAGCATCACAAAAGCTGAAACTAGCACCCAAGTTCGTCGAACGTAAGCAGAAGGAGAGGTGTGCCGGGGAGCCGGGGGGCTGTGTGTTGAAGGAAATTTATGAAGGAAGTAGTTCCGTTCGAAACGTGGCTTCAGCATCAGCACCGTCTGTGCGCTTGTTTATAGGTGGTGACGGCGACGACAGCGACGACAACGACAACGACGAAGGATACTCTAGATGTGGCTCTTCGTTACGGTGTGGTAAGTTCCGAGTGGTGCTCCTCTTTCGGTTCGGTCGGTCGGTCGGTGATACGGCAACAATACCCTTAGTGGACAACACAGCGAGAGGTCCTGTGCTTTCCTGTGCAACCGCGCGGTTGACCTGGTGCGTGAGAGTGACAAATTGATTTAAAATCAACATCGCGGTACACACGATCCGGTCACCGGCTGCCTGATCCGGGAATTCGGTCTAGTGAAACACGCTGTGTGTGTGTTTGTGTGTGTCCCCCTGGGGAACGGGTGTGATTGAAGAGGCCATTGGTTTGCATGTGCGCGGCAACATGATTTCATTTCGGTGTAAGTGCTGCTCGGTGATGCGAAAAAGCGGCGCGCTCTTGAAACGCGAATAAAATAACAACGAAACGGAACATTGCGTTCCATGACACTTATCGTTTGGCTCGCGATATTCCGGAATAAGATCGCCACCATCATCGAGGATAGTATCCAAGCAGCAGTTCAGTGTGTCAGTGTAATCTGAAGCAGTGAAGCTGCTTGCAACTACTTTCCTGGCGGGGGTGTAACCGTGGTAACCGTCGCAAGGCGCCCGAAGCCAATAACCACAGTTAACGACAGCGACGGCAACGGGGAGACGGGAATCGAGCGAAGAAAAAAAACCAACCCTGTGTCTGTATCGAACCGGATAGGCCTAGAAGTGTCCGTGCGTGTGTTCGTTTGTGTAGCACCGTGTGAATGCACTTTTGCGCATCAGCACCATCGCCCCATCCTCCATCAATCATCGGCCATTTTTATGCGCTTCCCGTCACAGGAAAGGTGAGGCTTGCTTTGATTTATCTTTAACTCCGTTCACCGTCCATCGGTTGGCTATAATAAACTGGAATACAATATGATCGACCCGGTGCGACTCGATCGTGCATCGATCGGCGCCATTGTGTTCGCCGTACGTACTAATATAATTATCCCAGCTGCGTACTCATAATTATTGAAACCATTCATCATTATATAGGCGCCTGATGTCCCAGTCGCAGCCTTTTGCTTTGACGGCCAAATGCCAAATCAATCAAACCGTTCGCGCTCCGTTCCGTGGTGGTGCGGCGTAATAATGCCCACCCCCATATAACTAGCTCTAGACGGGGATGAGCAACTCAATCCAGATTGATTGAAGCGGTACCGACCGGCTAATGGTAGGAAGTCGACAGCAGACCAAATGGCCAAATGTCAGTACTTTCGCGCGCAAGTCATGGCAGGTTGATCTTTCCTCCACCTAAGCCTTTATCCGACGATATCACGGATGCACAAATATCATCCCGGCAGACAGCATTGCATTGCTATGCCACCAAACATGGGAATGAACTAGTGCACGGTGACGAACTAACGCGAATACCGGGAAATAATCCAATCTAATGGCGATGCTGGTTACCGCACAGACTTTAAATTAAAATCTGCGTTGACATTTCCAGAGGCTCGTTAGATGTGCGGCGGATCCCTGGAAACGCCGGAAAGCATTCTCAGGACAGGACAGCAGAGCCTGGTGCGCCCTGCTGGGAAATATCCGAACCGAGACGGCCATGCTTTCGGCCCCCAAATGTCATACTGGCACGTGCAGCGAAACGTAGTGCACATAGTGTTGTCTGTCGGTCGGCTGGTGGTAAATGTAAATCCCCCAAAGAACCGCGCCCACTGCTAACCATAACCTGCCCATCCATTCCATTCGCTCGGTGCTCACCAATTATAAAGCGAAACGAGTAGATGGTCTGTCGGCGGACCTGTCCCTGTGTTTAATAGTTAGCTATTAAACTTCTTTACAGTCGCGCCGTGTCACGCCGTGCTTTACGACCTACACGCAAATTATTACTTCTGAAGAGAGGGCCTCTGAGGGGAACGCTCCCCTTCAAACACCGAAAAAAAAACCCCGGTGGCCATTGCCGAGCCCTTCTCATCGGCCCTTTTCCGCGACAATGCCCCTCTGCGTGCTCTGGTCAGGATAAAGTCATTAGAGACTCGAAATGGCATCCGCAACGACGCGCCTCGAGGGGCACAACACACCAGTCCGTGGAATGCCTGGCCCCCCCCCGAGACAAACAGTGGCACCCCGTGTTCCCCGTGTTCCCTGTCCTGCTGCTGCGGAAAGTTCGATTCGAGAGCGTTAATCACCGGCCAACATCCGGTCTTCGGTGGAAGGGGATTTAATTAGAAATGAATGTTTACCGAATGGAAGGGGGGTTGGTTCGGTTACCCGTTCCGGAGCTCGTACCTCGTTGGAAGCCTCAAGGATGGTTGGTTCACCGAGTTTTTCTGTAAACAATCTGTCCATCGGGCGATTAGTTTTCCATTCCCACTCGAGTGCTCGAGGAAATAGGAAAGCTGGCGCGATCATTCTTCCACGGTCCAGGCAGGCGGTGGCAAGGGTTACTGAGATATTTGCTCATGTTTTACATACATGCAATGCTATATGGACCTATTTTTGTGGTGAGGATAGGAGATGCCTTAATTAAATAGAGTTATATTCTCGTTTTTTTTCTTTTTATGAAAACACACATAAAAAGCTTCAAAAACGACTCGTGTTTGCGAGTTATCTACGATATGAGAAGCAATATATGAGGCTCTTTAGAAGTCTTTAGAAGATACTGGATTGGAATAGGCCTCTAGGGCATCCCAAGGTTTTGTACAAACACATTCTTTACACGGTTTGATTCCTATGCGAAAGCGGATGATTGATAACAGGGCTCGAAGGATTTCAAACAGCTCCCTGGAAGTTCATTGGTAAACGTTATTTCGAACTTCGTCCTGTTTTTTTTTTTTTTTTGGTGCGGACGATCGGAGTGAAAATTAGAAAACATGCCACAGCATGTCCCCCGGGCGTCCAACGCACTATTCATTTCCTTTCCCAGCGTGACACGAACGGTTGATTGATACGCTGACTGATTAGAACGGATTAATTAAGGTCCGGTTTAGCCGCCCTCGGTCTCGGTTTCGGTTTCGGTCCTCCTCGTTACACGTGGGCTTCATTCACTTCTTCGTTCACGAAAACGCACACAGCGCGGTGTTGTGCGTGAACAGACAGAGACGTCTCTTGTGGCGCCACTCGGAGCGCATGTGTGAGCATTAATTGATTGGATATGTTTGGCTGCCTCCCCTGCTCTCTCATCTCCTTCCTTCTCTTTGAGGTTTCCAAAGTTCGGTTTCCAACCAAGTTATTCTTAGCACCACCATCATTGCCACTGCGTGGTTCCGATGAAACGCAAACAGCTATATTGGTGTTGGTCTGTGGATATGTTTTCACTCCTCCCCGGCGTTTCCACGAGTCTGTACGAGTATCATTTTATGAACGAACGATATCGATGATGATGATGATGATGATGGAAGGGATCCTGGGGAAAAACGGAGGATTTTCAATTGTAATGAATTAGTTCGGTAATTGAAAATATGCTGGTACAATCGATCAGAGCAACGTTGTTGCTTTATCCTCGGTATTGAACCATTTTGATCATTTCGTTAATTGGGATGTTTCGACGGAGGACATGTCTAATCCCTTTTATAACAAGTCCCATCCTCCCCGCCGCACCGGGACACCATTTTAGATTGGGATACTCGATAGGGAATTCTTAAACCGACGTTAGTTCTCCGGTTCCGGTTGATACAGCCATCACCAAATGATTGTTTAATCTATCCCCGGTGCTTGTTACTTTAAACGGCCATAATTTGGTTATCCTTAGTGGCGTCTCAATCGAGAACCAAGAACCGTAAGTAGCAGCGACTAGGGAGCGACCTTAACTTCGGGATCGCTTTCGGCTATGAAGCGATTTACTTAAATACACGACAAATACACGCTGTTTGCATGGGTTTTGGGACCAAGGAACGAGGATTCTGGCATGTTCGCCGCTTGGTTTAAGGTTCACCCTCGACGACCTTCCGATCCGGCGGATCAGCAACACAGAGACACACGGATCAGATTGAAGCATGCATGCGACAGCCAAAAAGCGCCCAAAAAGCCGCAGACGGCGGACGGCCTCGTCGCTGCCACCGCCATCGTCACCACCGTCGCCGACTTGTCGTAAAGATTAGGAAAGTTTACCGATAAATAAAACTTTTCCCGACCTTCCGACTCCGGCCATTCGGCTCCTGCCCTCCTGCCCTGCTGTCCTTTTCATGCCCTGCTGTCTGTTGTTTGGCGCCTTTGAAGCTGTAAATTAAAATACCGTAACTCCTCTGCGCTGCGATACGCTCCTTCGGGCACGAAAGTAATCGTTTCCGAACTGCAATAAACATAATTAACGTTTTTAAGCGCACCTCCGGGGGAGGCACTGCTGTGTCCTGTGTCCAGACCACACGCCCGATGGTGCCACGAAGGTCAACAAGACCAGACCAAGAACCGAATTGCGAAAGGATTGCGACAAAAAAGGGAAACGGTACCACCGCGATCGTTCGTTCGAGCTTCTTGCGGCTCGCACTCTGGGCATTGGCATCGAGATAAACGTCTGGCGACTGAACGGTAGCACGATATCGAAAACACGACGCTCAACGGAACGCAAAACAGTCGACTTCCGGGTTGGCAGAGTGCCCGGCTGAGCTCAAATGCGAACGCTCCGGAACAGATCCGATTTACGACACTACAACATGTAGTATGGGCGAAAACATGGTATTGATAGAAGCGCTTCAACCGGAACGCGCAACTCACGCTCACGGAATAGCCAGTATCTGGAGCACGTGTACATCGAACGGAAACGGTCGTTGTCGGTGTCACAAAGTCTCCAAGCCTTTCAATGCGCCGTACCATTTCCGGTCGTCTGTATAAAGTCTTTGACGAGAAATGATTATAATGAGTTCGGAGAAAATGCCTTCAGCTAGGCGGCATACGGCAGGTGAATCTGGGAACTGTACGTATCCTTGGTGCGCCTCGTGCACAGTCCTTGGCCTTGGGACTCCGCCATCGGTCCGGGAGTGTCAAGCGCATGTCACGGAGAGAGAAAGGAATGGGTTACGTAAAATGAGCGCTTGTTAATAATTTTACACTTACCCCCACCGGTATATTCAGTGTGGTTTTCGTCATCATTTCATTTGCTGGAGGAATACATTACTCGTGTGTGAATGTCGAGAGACATTTCTCGTCGAAAAGTTTCAGAATTTAGAACGACTTCATCATGACCAAACGTTCTTCAATTAATGAGAAGCAAGAGGAGCAGTGGCTTAGCTACTTTTTCTATGTTATTTTCGTTTTCCAGAGAAAACCCGAGAGGTTTTCCTACTAATTACAGCATTTTTGCAAACAACTTTGTATGTCTGGACTTGCTGGAATTATGATATGTATATGGCCAGGACTCAGTATCTAGGTGGCATCAATAGTTGATCAACACGGGATTCAGTCTCTTCCAGCTCATGCCCAAGGCATGTGGTTGCCATGAATTAGATTACTAACCTAGTAGGCGTTCTGCGAAACGCCGCCATTTAAATCCTGCCCAGCTCAACACAGCCTGCTGCGTAGTGCATTGGGAATCGATAATTACACCCAGCAGCAGACCCTTAATGCATGCACAAACTGCATAAACCAAACATCAACTACCATCACCAACCACACACCACCACGCCATGCCACGCCACGCCTCGTCGGCACGGACCGGAATGCAATAAGCGCGTTGCGTTACTGCGGTTTAGTAGGCTATGTGTTGTAGGAGACTACAACAAACTACGGACGACGGACGGGGCCCGGGTGCTGGTGGTCTGACAGTCAGTGTCAGCGCAGCCATCGGTAATCGTGACCGGAATGACATTGCGTGAGTTACGAGAGCACCGCCAAGGGGCACGTGGCAAGAGATGGATGATTTAAAACGGTAATTAGAAGTCACATAATTTACGACCAGTGACGTCAGCAGCGCAGTAGCGGAAGAGAGGCGCTACTTTCACCATTACGTCCGTTCGTCCGTCCGTCCGGACCAATGAATTAGAATTTGCAAGCATCTTGCGACAACACTATTTTGAGTTGACGTGACGCTCTCAATAATCTACAGTTGCGAGATTAAAAATGGCTGCCGCTCCTCCACGCCTCGAAACGGCGTCACTTTTCAAGCAGGCTTTGCAAAGCTTTCATTTATTTTTCTTACAAAAACAAAACTGAAAAGGAAAAGAAAAACCACCAAAGCAAGAGTGGGACGGCCAGTTTGGCATATCATCCAAGCGATAAGCCAATTACGAGCGAACACCGCGGCTACCAACGAAAGATGATCCAGTCGGTGGCACGGATGCTAAGCGTTCCTTTTTTTTTTTAATAATGATATTTCCCATTTTTCTGCTGCCCGCAATAAATGATGAAACCGGACGGACCGAGCGGTCCTGATGGTCGGAATGAGCTGACAATTAAAATGACTCCAGCTGTCCGTCTGCTGAAAGTGGCACAGCTTGACGGGATCCTCTTTCGGGACGCTTTCGTTCGGTGGCTATAGGGTTTCGTCCGGCACTCTGTTGATAGCAGAGATTGAGCGATAATTGCCTTAAAATATGGCAGCAGCCCCGTCCCTGTTGGCGACGGTTGGCGAAAAGCTCCTCGCTACCTCACGACAAAAAAAACGGTTGATATGCAAACAAATCGCTAGATTAGTCGCGGCGGCCATGGTCTTGCGCGTTGCCATGACAATGGGGACATCACTCGTGGGCCACAGCAGCATTGAATGCATGGAGTGGTGCATGGTCATGTAACAAAAGATTAGACATACTGCGAACTGGAGATAGGAAATAAGGAACTTGCGAATGGATCGCCCGGTCTATGGAACTATGTCCGCCCTAGCTTCCTGTTCCTGCAAATGGAAGACTCCCGGTATTTTCTTTTTGGAACATTTTCTCCACCCCGTCTGCAGGCTGCTCGTCGTGAGTAGTGCACCTTTCCTTGGTGGCGCGCAATTAACATATCCTTCCGCTCCGGAAGGCGAACCATTAGCTACCTCTTCAATATCTAATATCACCTGCACAGCGCTTTAACCGTTGAATAGTTAATGCAGATGGTGCATAGTAATCATGAGATTATTATTTCATTCCTTCAGTTCCAGGTATTCGGTAGAGATAATTGAGGACGAACACTAAAGTCGTGATGGAGCGGGCGAGGCACGAGCTTTTTGGTTTGAGTCGTCAAGTTCCCGTGACTGGCTGCTCGAGCCATTAGTTTTAGTAATTGAAACTTTAAATTCAATTTAGACAGCAAATTGTCTTTGGGTCTATTTTAAATTAGTGGCATAGTTGAAGAACCTTTACAAAATCCAACTTCTTTGATTTATGTGAATAAACTACCTTCACCATGGAGCAAAGCTATATCATCTACTGTAAAGCTCAGTTGGAGTATTATTTAAAGCTCATTTGTATTCATTTGCCAAACCAACCCACATCATTCAAAGAGTGTCAACTGAATTCACGGTATCAATTTACTAACAAGAAAGTAGTGAATGTTCAATGTAATCTTTTCTTTTTTTCTATAAATTGCGTTTATTTTGAATATTGATATTGATTGTAGATGTTAAAAACACTGTTAAGTTTCAAACGGGTTCAGCTAAGCTTCTCCTCATTGGTTTTGTTTCCTTTTTGTATAGTGTAACTGGTGTGATTGGCGAACTACAATAGTGATTTTTCAATATAATCTTTAACTAGAAGGAATTATTCTGAAATTTGATAAATTGAGTAGACTTGCAGATATGGAAGCAAAAGATGGTATTAACAGGGCAGAATATAATACATATTCCGAGTAAAGACGGCTACTTTCACTAGTTTATTACGTTCTTTGCGAATATGGATTCCTTGACTTCATTGTGAATTCATTGTGTTCTTGATTTCATTGTGAACGATCTAAGTGAATCTGAATTTATACGAACGTTCATGAAAGCAAAACTTTATGAAATCTGTATTATTGATCATTCATGCAACATATTACTCTCAATAATATTCTTAAAACTAAGAGTCCATCTTCCAGAGTATCTTCAACAGAGAAATGCTATGCAATCACGCTTAATTACCAACGCCACAAAATCGAATCCCTTTTGCTTGTTTACGTGATAAGAACCGCACATAATTTTAGATGAAAAAAAAATCCAAACTTTTTTTTACTTCTCCTGATTCCTATTCATGAGTCGTAACTTTCCGCTTTGGTGCAATCTCTTCTCTCCACGAAGAACCTTCTGCTTCAATCTCGAAACGACGGTCAGTAGCAGCAGCAGCAGCAGCTGTCTCGGTACTCGAACACCCCCAGACTCCAACCGCCACAGAGCGTTTCATTAGCGAATTGGAAAGAGAAAGGAAAAAAAACGAAACAACCAAAAACGAATTGCTCAGTTTTATTGATATCTAATTTTACATCTTATCTTCAAAGACTGGCGAGCGAATCCCGCGAACATCGCGAACGGCCTGGAGCAGGGGCAGGAAGCAAATGTCTCTGTGCGAGGGTGATGTGGTCCCGAAAACCAAGAAACGAAAAAGGAAAGAAAGCAGCATTTCGTCTGCCAGTTGGCGTCGCTTTAGCTACCGATGGGCAATCCGACTGCCGGGAATGGCATCTGACACTACCGCTTGGTGTTATCTCTCTCTCTCTCTCTCTCTCTTCTTCTTTTTTTATGATCCAATCGCATTTAGTTTGTGAGCACTCCGTCGTCGCCGTTGGCGTCGGCTCTTTATGCTCCTGCTTTCCGGTTCGAACAAATTTTGTCCATCTAGTTTTCGTTGGATGTTGCTGTTGTCGTTGTTGTTGGTGGTTGCGTTCCATTCTGCGAAAGGAAGTGAAAACTCCAAAGAAGCTCGTGCAAATCGTGCAGGAAAAATTAAACGCCGTCTCCGGGGCGTCAGCCTTTGGGGGGGTCAGCCTCTCCACCTCTTATGTAGTGTCGCACTAACCCCCCTCTGCTGCTGCTACTGCTGCTGCTGCTGCTAAGGCGTACGAGTTGCTGTTGCGTGTATGAACACAACAACGCAAGTAGCCGTGGGGATCGAGAGACATAAAGAGAGAGAGAGAGACCCTGCAAGAGAGAGCGGGAGAGAGAGAGAACAAGGACAAACAAATCGCTATAGCGCCTGTAGTGGGCTCTGGACAACAGGGAGCGGCACCCACAACACAACGCGATTTCATCGCTTTCGGAAGCGGTCACGTTGGTGGACTGTTTGCTGCTGCTGCCGCCGACGATGGTAATTGAGACGATGGGTCCGTGGTCGCGATCGCCAAGCGTTGACATGATGGACAGCAACCGCGCCCGGTTTTGACATCAATCCATGTGGCACCGGCAAAGTTTCCAGCGCCAACTAATGCCAACACTGCGACGCGTCGCCCTGGGTGATGGACTTCTGGCTCAAAAATCGAAGCCAACGACGACGACAAGCGTAAATATTTGCGTATGATAATGTATAATATTTTTTGTCACATCATTTTGAAATTAGTATATCGCCGCCATCGCGGCGTCCGCATCCCGAAGCTTCCGGAAGTTGCCAGGGCCGGAAGCACTCGTGAGCACGGACGAGTCCCAAATTCCATCACAGGTAGGCACCGGTGTGTGAAGGATAATTAAGGCAAAGTGAACGTGTCTTTGTTTCGGCACTTGAGTCAACACCGGAAGTGGCAAAGAACATTTTGACAGCCAGAGCGTCGCTAAAGCTAATGAAGTATGGTCGCGATGGAGACGCCTTGCCAGTGACGCACAGTGGTTGACGATAAACGATGGATTGTGGTGTTTGTTTATGTTATTTAGATTTTTAATTTGTTAAATGCCTGCAAAATAATGCATATCCCTCAAATGGTTGTCTTTATTGCCTAAACATCAACTGCATCTTTCACCTCAATTCTAAGTGACCTCTTTATCCACCTTATTAAACTGTCTTCATTAGACACTGCTAATGATTTCCTCGTGAAAACGAATGAAGGGTAAGCAAAGGCTTGATCCAAACCAGCAAACAAGCGCCGGCCCTTTTGAGAATGAAGACATGCGAGCATGAAAACGAGCAACATAAAATATTTAACTAACTCAATCATGCACTTACTCTCACTTACTACCTCATGCTACATAAACCCTCTTCGCCTCGAGCGCCAAGAAGGATAAAAACGGGTAAAGAAATAATCGTTAATCTCGTGCGCAAAATGGGCGCGTGGAAGCGAACCTCCTAAGCGTTTGTTAATTAATTTTAAATTGATTTCTGACAACCATTAGTCTCCCAGCCGGGTTGACACTCGAGCCTGACAAACAACATGTCACCCATTTCAGGTGGTGTTTTAGCATCATCACCATCACCAACACCATCTTACGCGTTCGACACGTTTGGCTTCCGGTCTGTGGCGGCCATCGGTGGACCGGATCCGCGGACCGGAGCAAGTCGACGAGTGTCAAGCGGCATGAATACTTAATGAACTGTCTCGCGAACCGGCGATCCGAAGATGGCGGCCTACCGCTATCTCGTGAAAGTTTTGGGCGCGCAAATGATGGTGACACAGCGTGTGTCTTAGAGAGGGCCTAGCGAACGTCTTGAGCTTCGCTTTCCATAACCGAGCAAACGGTGCACAACATGTTTCCTGTTGGGTTAGGCGCCCTTTCACAGCGAATTGATGCTTTGATTGTGATTCGCGATCTACATGGGAAAGTGGCTACCGGAGCGTTTGTGATTGGCCACTTTACTTAACAAGCGACTTTTAAATGATTGAATAACAATCGTGAACCGCGAATGAAGCAGCCAATCAAGGGTATTTTTCGAGGAACACGAAACTGCCGCGAGCAACGTTCGCTGTTGATTTATGATAAGGTCTGAGAAATCATTCCTCCAAAATATTTTCATCCGTGAACGGGAAGGAAATACTGCCAGTGGTCATACAAACAAACAAAGCAAACAAACAACTTTAACAATGTTACAAGCTAATGAAATGAACGTTTTCCCTAGTTGGAATTGAATCAACTTGCTATGTACATTTTGGAATCAGAACTTTTTAGTTGTTGTTAGATATTCTCATCAAATTGAGTATACTTGTAGCAACAAATAAACAACAACAACACATTTTTGCTTGTTTTCAGCTATTCCGTTTAATATGCATCTGCTCAATATTCTGATGGTCATCGGTATATTAATCTGTTACCTAACTAATAATGAAAAGCTATGTTTATATTTTAATGTTTTTTAATGTTCTTTACTGAAGATCCATTCAGATTTTACTATTCTTATAATGAATATAGGTTTAAAGCTGTTAAAACAACAATTTCTCATCTAGTTTTTTTTACATTTAACATAAAAAGCAAAAGCAATAGCTTTGCGTATATAAATTTGTCATACAGTATGAAAAAAAAGTTTATCTACCCCTGCATGAATTTAACGTTTTGACTGTTTTCGCCAAGTAACTAAGTCCGAAAATCGAAATCGTATGTCAATAGTTTCGTTTTTCTTCATAATTTTGCTTTTTACTTTTTTCCAAAAGACCCACTAGAAAAAAAGACAGCAGAAAAATAATATAGAAAGGTACGACAAAAAAGTGTATCCACCCCATATAAAAAAAGTGGTTTTCTCTTCAAAATAGTCAAATAATTTTTTTTTTCTCCATTTCAATGATGCAGTTTAGTTTTTTAATCTCATGCGCATCTTTTGAGACCCTATTGATGGTTCTATCGCCTAAAATAATGGAGTTATGCACCAAGTTACTAGACAACTGATTCATTTAAAAATGGCTCTATGAGTATCTCTAAGCAATGAACAACTATTAGTTTGTTAGGTACTTCTTAGGCGTATAACTTAGGCCTTATTTGTTTGGAGAAAACAGCCAAAACGTATATTTCATGCAGGGGTGGATAACCTTTTTTCATATTGTATTTCTTATTTGCCTTTGAAATGGATTTATGTTATAAGAAAGGGCTTCGTATGAATAATTTAATAATGATTAAGGGGGGGGCTTTGGTTATTTCGGGCCAAAACAAGGCTTATTTTTGACGATTTTTAGTAAAGAAACCATCTTACTTAATTTTTTCAAAACAATCTCATATTAAACTACAACTTTTAAAGATCGTTTGGTTCTATTTTGGGGAATATTTGTTCAAAACTTCGTTCATGGCATCCAATCGAGAAAGGCAATTTTGCAAAAATGTACTTTTTGCGGTGCCCATCGTAGCTATGTGCTGGGACATCAAAAATACTCAAATGAATATTCTTTTGTTAGATTATAAGTTTATCCAGGTAGCCCCGTCGAGTTTTTGTAAAATTTCCCATTTTTCGATTTTTGGTAGATTTTTTAAGTGGAAAAAGTGACGCTTTTTTCGATATTGCCTCAAAACATGACACTTTACATGATGAAAAAAATATTTAAAAAAAAAAGGATCAACAATTTTAACAAAATCTCGACAGGGCTACCTGCCAAATAGTGAACAGATTATATGTTCAAAATTTCAAATCGATCGGTTCATTAGTTTTCATGTTACGATGGGCACCGACTTTGAAAACGCAGGTTTTGGGAAACGCAATTCAAAGTCGCGAGATGCTTTGAACCTTGTATGAAGCTCTGTTTTTCAAAAATCCATATCTTTGTCAGTTTTGCTTCGATTGATCCCAAAAATTTCACACAATATTCTTGAAAGGATAATCACTCATAAAAAATGTAAAAAGTAAATGCTAAGAATCAAAATAAAATACCGAAGCCCCCCCTTAATATAACATAGTAAGTATTTTATACTTACAGGTTTTCCAAATAATCTTTACAAAACTTAATCCAAAACCGACGCAACCGTTACGTCGTTACATTGGAACCCTACTTATGGTCGCCAGCCGCAGTGCCAGCCAGTCTTTGTTCTGTCGAGTGACCACCACTTGAGAAAGTCCATCTGCAGTGCAGTCCATTTTTCCTGGGCAAAGATTTATCTCCGGGCCTTCGCCATAACATTGATGAGGCTAGTTTTTCACCCTCTGACCAGTGCCCTGTTTTTTCCCCCCTTTTCTGCAGCAACGAACGGATCAATTGGCCAAATTTAATGGCCAATGAACGACGTTTCCTATGCGCTAACGATACGAAAACCGTCGATTGTACTGCTGCCCAAGCTTCTGCCCAACGCCATTCACGTTTTGGCAGCAGCCCATTGCGAGATATCGATGTCCATCAAATTTCCGGCTGATTAGCCCACCCAAGCGAATCGGTCGGTCGTGTCGGTTGAGTCGGTCGAGTACCGGTCTCACATTTCATGCTTTCACGCTGCCTCCACTAAATTTATGTTCCGCCCGTGAAGAAGAATGCTCAGGCCAATGGACGTGTGTATCAGCCGCATAAATCTGCACGCGCGCGAGAACTCCTTTTCGCCATCACGGCAGTATTGCTGCACAGTAAGATGGTTGCAACCAGCAACGCTTTCTTTCAATATCTCTCTCTTTTTCTTTCTCTCTGTCGTTCTGTCATGTTAAGCCGGAATACCCTCTCTGGGGGGTTACGATTCAAAGTTCGTCCCATCAATGGCTTCACAGCCCATCATGCGATTGGTGTCATCGACCATTCTACAGAACAGATTTTCTTTTTGTGAGGTGGATTTTCTTTTCTTTTTGACTCTCCTCCCGTTCCGTTCGTCTGGAGCAAGTTTGAACCCTCTTCTTGGCACAGGATTGTCATGTTTTTATTTTTTTGGATCGCAGACGGTTCCAGCCGCGCCACAAGTGTCGACACAAACAAATCAGATAATGGCCCGGGAATTATTGATCGTCTGGCGCGTCCTATAGTCCGACGAATCCACGGGCAACAGCCGCGATCTGGTGCGATCATAAAATTACAACTTATTATCCAAAAATTTTCCTCATTCAACCCACGACGAAAACAAAGTGGGAAGGGGGGTCCCTGTGTTGGACATCGTTTACGATCCCGATGTGCGATGGCGGCAAAAACTTTCCACAACGAACTCATGTCTGCTATGTTCTCCATTCTCGAATGCAATGTCTGCTATGTTCTCCATTCTCTTTACAGCGATGCATGACGCAGTTTTAGTTTCACTGTTGTCGTTGTTGTCATCGTAGCCACTGTCGTGAAAATTCATTCTTTTCCTCCTTTTCTTCTGTTTTTCTTTGCTTTGCGCCCACTTTCACGGCTGTGTGCGATCCAAATACGAAACAGAGAGAGAGAGAGGCGCCTTCTGTCCCTGTCAGCACCACGCAACCACAACGCAGTCCAGACCGTCGGTCCCGACGTAGGAGGCGGCTTTTGCTCCCGGCAACGAAATTGTCACTTAAGCGAGAAAATTGATTCAACCAAATTTGATTTTCACTCAAACGATGGTCCCCTGTGCCACCAGCCACAACAGGATCCTCAAACCTGCCTCAAAATTTGAGGGAGGAAATGAAGGAACAACCAAGATCTTCGCCTCTTTGGCCTGTGTGTGTGGTTGGTTGGTGATGTCTTGTGAATTTTCTTCTCTTTTTTCTTCCCTTTTGAACACCACCTCCATTAGGTCCTGCTTTGCCACCTCGTCCCCGAGGGATGGATCAAAGAAATGAATTGAGTTTGAATCGGGTGTCCGGTCTCGGGCTCGCGGCCAACTCAAAACACTCGCCCGGCGACGGGTCGGTCTCGATGTTGGAAAGGGGATTGTTTGCCAATGAGTTAAGCCACACCGAGTTCTTGATGTTCGGTGCTTTCGGCCCCGCCTAGAGAGGGTGTCCTAATAGTGTTGTGTTGCATTCCCCTCTCCGGTCCCCAAAAATTCGTTTTCTTTCTCCATCCTTACCCTTCGTGCATCCAACCGAGGAGCGAGGTTTGAGATGTGGTTTCGAGCTCGTCGTCGTCGTCGTCAGTGGTTTTTTGGTTGATGTTTTCATGCAACTTCATCGACTTCAGCACACATTTGCTTCTTCTCACCCGCTTCTTCCCCTCGAAATGGCTCGCCCCCTCTTTAGACGGCCATTTTGAGAAGAAGGGGGTCAGGAATAAGTTTTTTTTTCTCTTCTTCTTCTTCGGTGGCACCGAATTCGATAAGAGAAGGGTTTCAATTTCCACTTTGTTCGAGCCACTTTTCCGTTCCGTTCGCCTGGGAAAAAGAGGTCGAGGGGGAGAGGGAGAGGCGAGCGTTTTGCTTTTATTCTTTCTGTCCGAAAATCCCGGAATGCTGCTTGATGCTCAACGAACTGATACGCGAGCTTTAGTGTCGATTCGATCCCGATATTGAACGCTGGACCACCGACCGGCCCCCAACTCTTAATGTGCTCTCTTATGTTCACTCCACTCCACTCGCTGATAGCCGTATAAACCATTGGAAATTGGGAGTTTCTTTGCCATCGATACCCGGCAAGTAATGCTCGCGAAATGTTCGCTCGCTGCTGCTGGGCTGATAATTGAAACCACTTTCTATCCATTTTGTTTCGTGTGGAGTGCAGAGACGTTTGTTTCTGATTGCCAGCTACTTCAAACGGCTGCTTCGAGCGTGTTCGTGATGATCGCAGTTTATGCTTTCCATTAAAGGAGGCCATGTTGGTCTCTGACAGTCCTTGGTAAAAAATTCGGCCCCGGCCCGAATTTTCCACGAAATCGACCACACTACGTCTCAAGTAATCCACTTGGAGCCGTTCACCTTCACCAGAAATCCTGCGGGCTCAAAAAACATCTGATGTGTGTGTGTGTGGCACGTCCGGAAATCGAGTTTCGGTCCGTTGACACCGTTGGTGAACGGTGGTTGCAAATCCTGTTATGTCAATCAATAAATCGAAAGACGCTTCCAGCGCGGCGCTGGTTAGTGGTAGTAGCACTGAGCACTGGAGCCTATTATCGGGATGCTGGATTGTGAATCGAACCGTACACCCTTCAGCAGTGTATCCGCTACCGTACTTATTTGTTTTAAAATGTGACCATAACATTATGCTAAAGCTTGTTTTAATATCTCTCGCGTTCAATCATATTTAACTGTTATTTACTTAAGACTGCATTATCATGCAAACAACGGACCATGAATACGCATACACAATACAATGGTCCCCAGAAACCGATGCGGAACATCCATTAAGCTTTATGGTTGCATTGGAAACAGAGTTCGAGCCATAATTTCCCAATTTCCATTTCCGCCATACCGCCTGGAGCCACGCGCTCCATCCGCGGCTTTATGGCGACACAAAGTTTTTCCTTCATTTTCTTTTTTGCCCTATTTTCCGGATCCGGTAAAGTCTCTCTCTCTCTCTCTCCTTCCTCATATTCATCGAACAGATCCTTGAACTCGTGATGCCCAATACACCGCTCCTGACGATCATGACAGGCTGATGGTTGACAGTGTGTGTGTGTGTGTGTGTTGAATGATCGTGAAGGAAGCCGAGGCCTGAGACTTCTTTTTATTCTCTCTCGAGCCCACCGATAACCCATTATCGAGCACACAGCAAATCCGAAAATCCCGACCACACTACCAATCTCATCCTGTCTGCGAGCGCTTCCAACGAGATGTGCGCTCGTGTGTTCGTGGCGCCATATGTGTCCCATTTTGTCCGTACATTGTATGGTGCTGGTGGATGTATGTGTTTGGTGAGTTTCGAAAAAAGAAGTCTCCTCCCGGAATCTGCTTCCCTCATTTGTCACGAGACACCAACACGTTCCAACGGGATGGCTGGCTGTGTTGCTGTCGAAATGTTTGCCTGCGTTAAGCTCAGTTTTATGATTGATGGTTTATCGATCAATCAGAAGGGCCGCCGGTGCCGTTGCGTGCGCCTTGAGTGTCTAGCGATGCGAAATGGAAATGCGAAGGCTACTTGTCTGCTTGTAAGTGGCCGAAACGGGCGCCGGCGCCATATTGTTTTTTAATTGGATTTTTTTAACGATCACCTTTTGCTACCATCGTAGTAGGCACAACAATTCGCTTGAAATGCAACCGTACGTATGACACACAATCATTGAACCGGAAAGCACATACAATAACACTCGATACTTATCGGTATTGCGATAACGCGAATCGTCAGCCGAACACGAGTCACGAGGGGATGCTGTCAAAATATAGCAGAAAATACGACTTCCTACCTTGAAATCGTGATCATAGCTGATGGCGGCCGCACTTACCGGTGGAGGGACCACCATCGTTTCGTTTCTAATTTATTGAACATTCCGCCGATAACTGGCCGCCAAACTGGGTTCTCAAACAAACTCATTTCCTCCCGGAACCGGAAGCTGTCGCCTCGTGGCCACTGGCTCTGCTCTGCATGGTGGGCGGACGGCGCGAAACAGATTGCATTTTGCAGAATTTGCTTGAATTTATTGCTGTCACTGGCCATTGGGTTCGCAATCAATAATCCTACTATTATTAATGATTGGTCATTTTTTTTGTTTTTGGTTCGTCCGTTCGTTCGTTTGTTCCCGAACGGCTTAACACATCCGAGCAGATAAACCGGCACACGTGGCGCCCTTGGCAGCCTCGCGATGACGTGGCTAGCACGCGCACGCCAACCGCCAGTGAGATCGATATCGAAGGCCACACTATTCGCGGGGACGGCCAGTAGCTACTACTAGCTACTACGGTCCTGGATGCTCCCGCATATCGTTTCCAAGCTCCACGTTCAATCGCAAACGTCACATCGAATGTGACGGGCTCTGGGGCACATCTTCTCTGGGAGCTGGCATCGTGGACGTGGACACATCGTTCCGTACATTGTGCCATCTCATGCCATACATATTTATGCTGTCGGCCGATGGTGGATAATTTCAAAACGCTCACCGCGTGACACGAAGCATTTGAGATCGAGAAACTCGACGAGAGGACTCGACTTCTGCTCCGGCTGCTGCTCCTGCTGCTGTTCACCGAGATCTCGACAAACTTCACGCGACGGGTCATTGTTTATGGAAATGTTATGATTATTGGAATGTCGTGAGTAAATTGCTCGTAGGGTGCTTCTCGGAGCAGCAAGCCACAAGGAGAAGAGTGCGATCGAGGAACAGACGAATGGGAAATGGAAGAAACTCTACGCTATACGTTGATTTACTGTGAGCCTTGGATATATCAAGGAACAGCAACTAGCACTAACTGTGGTAGAGAGGCACATTGACTGTCAAGCACAGTCCTTCAGCTGTCCTTGACTTGACTTAGTTGTAATCTTTAGTTTTACGAATTAGTTTTCCATACGTTCGGTTGAATTTTTAAGATATTGTTTCATAAAATAAGATATGAGTTGAAGACAATATGCGTTAAAAACTGTGGGAGTCGTTGACTCGATCATTCTACGAATAGTTTTAATAGTCTATCACTTCTTTGTTCTCTTATGTATATTGTTTTGCGTAGTGTACTTACTTACAGAACGTTTTCGTGGGCCTAATCATACCCTGGTTCTTTCTCCAATCCCTCCTAACTCTGCGCCTAAACGGGACAGAGAAAGCTGAGAATGAGATGAGAATGAAAAAGTTGAGAATGTCAAATCCCATACATTTGTAACATTCTATTTGTATGTTTACATTTCCATTTATATGGGATTTGACATTCTCAACTTTTTCATTTTCAGCTTTCTCTTTCCCGTGTAGATACAGTGTAACGGGCGATTGCGTCATCCTGCGTGATCGCGCTCCTTGAGGAGCAACCATAGCGGGCAACTATACAGCTATCTTAGACATTGGATCATTCTCCAATAAGCTACTAGCTTCCTATGTATTAGAAACAAGATGAATCCAAAACTTATGCCGAACCAAACGACGTTATCGAACCAAAAGAGCAGTTTGCTGATCGGATACCTTTCGGATTTTTCCTTCGACCGCTTCGGAACCAGATATCCTCTTCAACAAAACATACTTTTCCAATAAAAATGGTTGAGAACATGCATTTTTATTCAAATTAGTGTAAAAAATCATCGTCATTTGCCCGCTTACAAAGTAGCTGAAAGAGAGTCACCACAAACATTATTGCATTTCGCGAATCATCATTCTGGTGAAGCTCAATCCTCGAATGTCATTTTTGAAGTAATTCCACCAAATTGCTTTACCATCGTTATCATTCCGGTAAGGTCCGTTCAAGTTCGAGTAGCCGCCACCAGAACCGTACCACCAGCCGCCTTCGTATGAAACAGCATGATGAGTACCGTAATTCTCATCATTATCGCGATCCTTAGTTGAAAATTTCGTCCCATTGTGGTACGACGCCCATCCATCACCAGCAGTGCCACTGTGCGATCCCACCGTAAGTTCGTACTGCTTACTCTCGCTAGCTACTTGAAATGAACTGTAACGGGTGTACCCGTAGTTACCCTCAAAGTCCTTCATCTCGACAACTAATTCGTGCTTGCGAGCTGTCGTGAGTTGATGCATCCGCTCCAGCCCGAGCCAGAATTCGCTGTCCAACTGACCAAATCCCTCACGGTATTCGTTCCAATTGCGATAAAAATCAACCGAACCGTCGAAGCGATGTTGAACTACGATCCAGCCACCTTCAAACTTCTCCATCTCACAATACACTTTAAACGGGGTACTATCGTTATTAACACTGATAAGATACACTCCCGACACATTGGACATTACGTTCCTACATGTAAAAAGAGGTAGTTTTGGCTTCGTTGTTGTAGTTGTTGTAGGAGGCGCTGTAGACGTTGTTGCCGACGTGGTACTTTCTCGGTCAGGTGGAGCTACTGTTGATGTAACACAGTCTGGCATCAGTGACTTATACAACGCGGAAAGGGAGATCCTCGTCCCTTCCTGTGGTTGAACCGATCCTTGACCTCCGTTGTTCTCCGTCGTGAAGTTAAACCATTTTTCACGAAACTGCTCGTGGCTGGTGCATGCGTTTTGCTGTGCTAGAATCAACAGAGATTGATCCTGGAGCAGACTCATGTTGCGGCCAACATCCTTCGTTACGCTATCGTCGAGGCGATGTATGACCCACAGCAAATCACCGAACGTCTTTTCATGGGAGGCACGGATCCGTTCTACCTCTTCTCGATGTTCGTTCAGACTGTAGTGAAGCTCCAGCATCTTACGGTCCATCTGCTCGAGCTTAACCAGTACCATCTCCAGTCCTTGTGCCAAGATCCCATACGGCGGGGCTGCTTCCAGGTCTCCATCCGTGGTACCACAGTTCTTCTTGGTAGTGGCTTCTGCGTAAAAAACACAAAACAATAGAAAGCCTATGGTTAGCTTCATTTCGGCAGAATCAACTGCGCCAATTGTAGATCGGGTTGAAACTGTGATCCAATGCTTTTGCGGGCGGCATTTATACTCAATCTTGTTCCGTTTTTGCTCATACAAGCAAACTTTGGTAACAGCTTGTGCTTCATCTGGTGATAACCGATTGCAATGCTTCTGTACAGGAAACCGCAACTACTGGTATGGAAGCATTTTAATGATAAGTGATCGGTAGCGCACCCTAAATCCAGTGTATATTCTATTTTTAGCTTAATATCATATATTGAGTGGCTTCTGGAAAACCATAGGGGGTTATTATCGTAGCCAATGTTGAAACCTTACAGTCGACCATCACTGTTTTGTTTTGCCAAAAACGCGTAAAAGGCGAGCACGTTATTTATCAGTTTAATGACGGCTGCGGCTAACCGCTTTGCTTTCCGGTGCTGCATTTGTCTCACGATTGTGGACTGCAGTTCTCACGATCAAGCTCCCGAAATTGTTATCATTGCCTTGAATTCTGCTTGAAGCAATACAATGAATTGGATTAAAAAAAACCGCGACAGTTTCTTTCGTTCATTGGTGTTTTGTACATTTGGGAGGAACTGTGGGAAATTTGTGATCGACATCCTTCAGTTGATTGTGCGCACTATGCAAGACCTGATGTTATATGGTGATGCTGCGCGTACCGAACGCATCGAGCATAATGATACAGACAAGAACCAGGAGTACGTTGGCCAAGTGGCTAAGAAATCCATCGAACGTGACAATAACCTTTACACCATTGCTAATGGAGACTTCCGAATCGAACGAGTTAGTGACTGGAGATGTTAAGTGCAAACCGTCGTGATGTGAGTGAGGGATGTGATAGGAATTATGAGCCGGATAATCGAAGAAGTACCAATTATAGAGACCAGGAAGGTGTATTTTGATTAACGCAGAAGACGCGATTTTGAAGAAGTTTGAAGAACATAAAACCCATCGGATGAAACCATCGGAAGTGAGGTTGCGCAAAGCACTATTAGCGTTAAAGATCACAAGGTGATGGTCTCGAGGCGCCTTTCAACAGTATCAATCAGAGATTTTGTAGCATCCTTGGGCAGCAATCGACTTCCGGGATTGTTGCTTGCTAGGAACATACCAATCATTGGCTACGATTGGCGCAGGCTCCACCTCGGAAATGAACGTGATGTTGGCAACACCAACATTTCGGGGCGTGCTTCTAAATACGAGGGTGAATCAAATATAAACGAGACTTTCTTTTTAGCGAATCTATTTTTAGTTTAAACGCACAAAAGGTTTTTTTTTTAATTTTTCTACATAATCTCCTGATTCCGAAACACATTTTCCCAGCGGATAGGCAGCTTCTTCATATATTTCTCGTAGAAAGATGTTGGTCGTGTTTGCAGCCAATTGCGCAAATGAAGTTTCATTCTCAGTATCATTGTTGAATCGTTTATCTCCCAAAATTTCCTTGAGAGAGTTAAACACATGAAATTCACAGAGTAATAGGTCAGGACTGTAGCAAGGGTGTTCCAATGTTTCCCACCTCAGTTACTACATTTTTTTCGCTAGTAATGGCTGCAAGTGTTTGCGGACGAGCATAATCATTAAGAGAACCACTTCCCTTATCATTATATCCCATATTTTGAGGCGATATGCAAGTCGGATCTCACTTAAAACATTACAAGAATCGGTCGCATTAATTGTCCTGTAGTGATGCGACGTCTGTCATTCTCAATAAGCCGTCTAAAGGATTTAATGTTGTGCACTCTTAGGCTGGTGCGAGGTCTGCAGTTATGGCTCTCATTTTCAACACGATTATGACCACCAAGATTTTTTTATGCTATGCAAACACTCTGGCTCGCAACAGAGTCTCTTCCTAGAACTATGCAGTCAATCTGCTCAAGATTTCGCTTAGTTTTACGCCTTCTACGGCGAGAAACTTGATTATAATATGTTGCCCAAATGACGAAGGTACCTCATGCAGCAAAATTATTACTGTGGACACTGAGAGTGTCAATGAGGCGATCCAGGGCGCTTTTCTTACTCCTGACAAACCAATCAACGACTAAAAAAGCGAGAACGTTCTATCTACATTTTTGGGACCTTAAGACGAAAAGTCTCGTTTATATTTGATTCACCCTCGTAGTTTAATAGGTTCGATAGGTCAATTCGGATTTCACTCGATTATGCGTCATTATCCGTCGGCTGAAAGTACCGTTTGCGAAAGCGCTACGGTTCTCGCACCTGTTCTTCCCGGACCAGCTGTTCCGTTTTAGTTTCTTTTATTAGACAACATGTTTTAAAATTATAAATATTCATCCATGGTTCATGACTTGATATGAATCTGCAAAAACAGATAATGTTACATTTTTATAAAGTTTATCCTCGTCCGTCGAAAATAATGATAATATGCAAGGCATTAGAAAACACCCGGCAACATAGCTCCATCCATCGAGGCATCCAGCATCCGTGACCAACCGGTCCCAACACCATGGACACAAATTAAGCTCCAGCAGCATCGTCCCACCAACGGTCCGGTGGCGTTGACATCCGTAGCCGATACCGCAGAGCCGTAAGGATTACACGTAATCTACATGTAAGCCAGCACCATTCCCGCTGGCTGGGCTCTTGCAACCCGTTGTGGCCTTTCTTTTAAATCGTGCAAATGGATGAAATGGACGATGGCATGCAAACTGCGGCCTCTGGCGTTGTCACTGATAGTGTCCTCAATGTCAAGAGTGCAAAATGGGCTCCATTTCGTGTACAGTGTCCTGTTTCAACAGCAGCAGCAGCAGCAGCAGCTGCTGTTACTGGTGCTGGTCTCGGATGCGACCGAAAAAGACAGAAGCACCATTTGTGGCACAACACAATCTCCGGCAACATCGGTCAGCCAATGGGGCCTCCCCGGTCTGAGCCGGATTTCTGGCACACAAACGAAACACAACTCACCGACAGCGAT
The DNA here is from genome assembly GCF_943734745.1 of Anopheles darlingi. Classification (NCBI taxonomy): domain Eukaryota; kingdom Metazoa; phylum Arthropoda; class Insecta; order Diptera; family Culicidae; genus Anopheles; species Anopheles darlingi. The sequence continues at coordinate 62,099,967 of NC_064874.1, forward strand.
CCTCCTTTGGTTCAGTGATATGGACCTATCACCATCCTTTGTCCTTGGTCCTCTTTGGTTCACCGATTGCACTCCAGAAGAAGGACTAGCAACCAACGCATTAACTGATCGACTGAAACGCTCAATTCCGATGCGACCACAAGGGAGAGAGAGAGAGAGAGAGAGAGCCAAGGTGCAATTGCATTTGCATGCATTCAGCATGCCCGTACCACCATATCGTGTCCTGGCAAAACCTCGTTTTGGTTTATGCTAGCTACCATCCTTCCACCTCACGGAACCTGTCCATGATAGTGTGTGTGTGTGTATGGGTGTACGCAGGATGTGTAACTTTTAAATGAAATAACTTATCACTTTCCGTGTTTGCGCGGCAGGTGTTGGGCGTTGGACATGGTAGTGCACCGACCCCCCTACCCCCCCAAACCACCGACGAGCACGTGACAGGAGTTGAGGAAAACAAAATGGCTCGCTCTCGGTGGAAGAAAGAGTCGCGGCAAAGGATAGCAGAGTAGCAGCAACAACAAATAGGGCGAAGAAACACTTGCTGCATAACATCCGAGGCAACCTTTCCGCCCCCTTGGGTGTTCCTTACTTTCTGCCTGCGTGGTTCGTATGCAAAGAGGAAGTGAATGCATCCCACCAGGGCTTCAGAGGATGTAACAGTTTTCACACAAACTTCAAACCTGGTGCCCCGCGAGCACCGCACCGCAGACAAATTTCGTATTTTATGCAGGGATAATAGCCACCTTGTCCTGTCCTTGAGGTTTCTTTGTGGAGGAGCGATGAAGGAGTGCTGCAAAAGCCCCTTCCGGGCAACAGCCAGCAGGTTGCTTGGGTTGTTGTTGAGGCCAAACATGAAAAGCAAACAGCACTTGCGTCGCGAAAAAACAAAGCAACCGTTGCGAACCCACGGTACACTGATTGCAGTAATTATGTTGCTGCTGTTGCTGCTGCTGCTGCTACTGCTGCTGCGGTAGATGATCTGCAATTCCAATTGCTGGCCAACACATACTATTCTTTCTGTCACTGTGCTTTGTGTCCTTAAAATTCCTTTTTTTCACCGTTTTTTTCGTGCTGCCCCAAAATGCATCTTTTTCAAATGTTTTCGCAAAACATTTCGCCGATTTTAAGTGAATTTAATCTAACAATTCGTTTAGCATTATGAAACAGAAAAAAAAGCTTGGTAGCTCACTGTTACCACCTAGCAGCGAGGGCTCCGACCACAAGCACGGAATGTTTCGCCACGGGCCGCAAACAACGGGAAACAAGCAAGCAAGAAGCAAAGCAAACAAAACCAAAGCGAAAAGACGTAAGAGGAAAAAAAATGGTTTCGCAAAATAAAAACCATCCAACCGGCAGAACCGGTGTCTGACGAGGTAGCCGGGATCGTATGTGCGAGGGAATGCATTTAATGCAACGAAACCAGCAGCTCCCCGTTTCGGAGCGGATGTGAACCATATGCATGCATGCATCAGTGTGTGTGTGTCTTTGTGTGTGTGTTTCTTTCTCAACATTTCTCGCTGATCTGCTTTTGTGTTTTGAGTGCGACGCGAGTGGTTTAGAGTTTAGAGTCCTTCCTCGAGACCAGATACTGCCCCGTGGTCAGGCAGTAGCCACGTGACGAGCAGCGTCGTGTTCCGTTGGCCACTGGAACCACCACCATGCATTCCACAGAGCGCATCAACCAGCTGACGCACGAGCGGACGCCATGATATCGGAAACTTTATTTTCACATCCACCACTTTGAAGTGATGAAGGGGAAGGAGAATTAGGGGTTGAGGGGGTGTGTTGGTCCGCTTTGCACAGGATGCAAACGGCTCCCGGTTCTGCGGATAATGTGGATTCTATGCATTTGCTCGAATACACTTACGAAATGGACACTTTCGCTTCCAGAAAGACGTGACTCGGTCGATTTGGCATCTGGCTATCTGGTGGATGGTGGATGGTGCTGCTGTACCCGATACCAGGATGAAGTGTATGATACGGTATCCAGCTTTGAACACACACACACAGATACACTTGCAAGTGCTCATACCTTCGAAACGGATACAGTACAGACGATAACGATAGTATTTGTTGCACGAACCGAGAAGGTACCGGAACACACACACACCGCTCCCCCTTAAACACTGCACTGAGTCTAATTAAGAAAGTTTTCTTCTCCGTGAAACTAGGTGTGTGTGTTTGTGTGTGTCGGACAGTGTTTGCCACAGAACCGCACAGGGCACAGTGCAGCTTGCAGTCCAGTGGTCCAGGGAAGTGGGTTAAGTGCTACAAAGCTTCAAAAATCCTTTGCCTGACACTTTGCAGATTGTTGCTGATGACCGATGCCCTCGACTCCGAGCCCTCCACTTCGCCGGAAATTGCCAGAACATGTATACGAGAGGTGAGAAGCGAACGGAAGCGCCTGGTCTGCCTGGTGTCAAGCTTATCCTTCGGCATTCTGGCTGGTCCGCTGGTCACGCTTTTGGGTACGAGTGCAGGGAAAGTTTTGCTTTGCGTTTCCTTAGCCACAGACGAAGGCCTGGTTGGTGATTGGATTTTTCTCCCCTCCACTACTTCTTCTTCTTCATCAGCTACTTTTTCGGTTTTTCCCGCTTCGTGTGACCGAACGGTAAAGTGGCACAATTGTACCACGATCCGCCATTGTGGTTGGTCCATCCGGGGACCATCCGATGGAGTTTGCGATGCAAACATTGATTACGCAAGGACACAGCAAATTCACGAGAAAATTCAATTAGTCCATTGTTTCGATTGAGATTGAGGGCTACTAGCCACCAGCCAGCCCCTCCGGTTGCAGAGGAAACAATGTACTACAAAACGTGAGTTTGTAAGACAACCGTTCGTTGGACACCGTTCAAGTCCCCCCACACCCGTGCCACTGGTGTGCTAACAGCATTCCAAATTAATCTAATTGTTTACCATTTCCGAAGAATCGATAATCGCGAAATACATGTTGCGATATTTAGAATTCGAAACCGCTCTTCATTGCACGTGACGCGTTCATTGCACGTGGTGAATGTATCTTAAATGTATTTACAAAATGAAATTTAGAAAAATTTGAAGCTACTAACGGTAAAAATAGGATAGTAAAATTCTTGCGCGCTGAGGTACTAAAGGTATGAAATAATGGTTATTGGCTTCAACCACACTGCATTCGATGTTGTAAAATCGTTTCGTCAACGTACAATGTCATGAGAAATCGCTTAAAAAAGGCTGTACCATTGAACCTCCAGAAACGTTAATTGAATTAGTTTTCGTGTCTTTTCCATCCAACTGAATTATTTTTATTTAGTTTTTCAAATTTTATCCAGAATTAAAACACATAATGTTGTGGTAACATAAAAGGCCGCTCTAGCGCCTAAAATAATGGAGTTATACGCCTAAGAAGCTCCTAACAAATTAATAGTTTTTCATTTCTAAGTGATGTTGATAGAACCCTTTTTAAATGATCCGTTGTCTAGTAACTTGGTGCATAACTCCATTATTTTAGGCGATAGAACCATCGATAGGATCTTAAAAGATGCGTATGAGATTAAAGAAGTAAACTGCATTCTCAAAATGGAGAGAAAAAAAATCTTATTTGATTATTTTGAAGAAAAAACCATACGATACTATAAAATTTCATGCATTATTTTGTATGGGGTGGATAAACTTTTTTTGCGTGTTTTCCGTACCTTTCTCGACTATTTTTGTGATATCTGTTTTTCTAGTGGGCCTTTTTGAAAAAAGTAAAACGTAAAATAAAGAAAAATAAACACCAAATCTATTGATTTGCGATTTTTTATTTTTTGACATAGATGCTTGCAGAAAACAGACAAAACGTCAAATTTCTTGCAGGGCTGGAAAACTTTTTTTTTTCATACATTTGGAAAGTGATCAGTGATCGTAATGTTCTGAATATACAAAAAATACATAAAACGAACATGTGGTGTCACACTATAGAAATATTATAAGATAGAAATAAAACAAATCTTCGGCAGATCCAAGGTCATTTCAGAAGGCGATGAAATGCATTTCGCTTTTTCAAGGCATCTCTCTTGAGACAGGGTTAAACGGTAGAGATTGGCAATTTATATTTAACAATTGAGAACAACATGTTTCACTTGACTATTGCTTTTATAGAACACGATTAAAAATAGCTGTTTGTTTAAAAAAAGGCAGCATGAGCATTAGCGAATTAATGAAACCAGGTTTACAAAGGTATTTTATGGATATGGAAAATGATCTATTATAGCAGAACGGAGAACAAAATTTATTCGTTCAGTACTAAAATCAAATTAGAATTACCTGTTTTTTAAGTCAAAAGAAATGTTTGTAGTTACAGATGTTATCAAAGCATGACAAATACAAATTATTCAATTAGACCCTTTTCAAAATTGCAAAAAATTGGAAACAAATGTTGATGAAAGTCGTGCATACCATTTGCAAATACTATTAAATGTTTAGAGACCGATGAATTCCAAAGTGGAAAGGTCATTAATTCCAAAAACTGGAATTTAATAAGCCCTACTTAAATTAGTCACCCCACTTAAAGTGCCTGTTCTGTCTCTTAAAGTGCCATTTAAGAATAGAATGGTCAAATTCCGAGTACAAGGCAAAACGACATGTTACCAAGATGAGCTTTCAGCTCGATCAAGAGACAATTCCCTGTTATGAGCCCTTCAGGTTAGCATCTTTTTCTTTGCAATTAAACTGTCTACAATGTGCCACACATTAATCTGACACATTTTTACTTTACGCTCAAAAAAAGGTTCATCCAACCGAACCAAACTGACCAACCGCAACCACCCTCTCAGCCACACATCCGGATCAGCGTCAGCAGTGTGACCGAAAAACTCGGTCATAGTTCATCATAACCCATGCGACCGCTTATGTCACTCGGATGCAGCTTAAAGCCCTCTCGTTCCTCTCCTTCCCGCCGGTCACGACCATATCAGCATGACCGCATCGGTTCTAGTAGCGTATCATCGTAGCCGGGAGCGGGAACGGGAACACCGACGAACCACAACAAAAGTTTTTTAATTAAAATTCCTTCTCCACTTCAACTCCACTCCCTTCATTATCCATACACACACACCGACGAGACGAGTTCACTTCCGAGGACAATTCCTTCGACCGAGGTTGTTTGGTTCGAGGTTCCCTTCGTGCGAAGGAGGAGGAGGAGGAGGAAAAGGGACGGCGATCACTTCCGGGAGCTACCCAGAGCTAAAGGCACGCAAGGACATTCTGGATGGTGCGGTCACGGTGCGGTTGTGTGTTGCTGCGGGATAGTGATAATGAAATTAAAATCAACTCCGTTGCCCTGGTAGCAGCCGATGGTGGTGGTGATGGTGGTGTTGGTATTTCTCCAGCCAATGCTGCACACACAAATCCCCAAGTGGATTGTTTCGATTTCCTTCCCCCCCCTTCGGCAGATGCATGCATGGCATGCTTTGTCTTCGGGATCGATGACGTAATTATACGATGCTTTCTGTTCTGTAGTGGAACAGATGAACTGAGACATCAGAAGACTGACGCCAGCAGCTTATTACTACGACATAATCAGTAAATTGTGAATATCAAGTCCATTCGTTTGCTCAAACGAATAATGAACCAATTTGTAATTGACTCGTTTGCTCAGGATCAGAATTTGAGACAACCGAATTGCATCCGGAATACAGTATCTGCAACTTCATTGTGCTGCATGTGTTGCCCAAATTGCCTTAATTCCTTACAAACTAGCAACAAACGAAGCCGCTGCTACAGACTGGCAGACGATACAGACCGTTTTGTGTCACATAAATGAGTCACATTTCAAAAACCTCTCACCACCACCACTACCACCACCATCAGCAGCAAGGTCAAAGAAGCGAATGTACGAGCGCCCGTTTCATGCTGCAGTTCTTAATATTATGCTAATTATTATGCTAATAAGCGTCCCGTTGTTCTGCAAGGCTGCGCTTAGTTTCCTCTGGCAGCACAAGCACAAGATGTTCCGGCACGCGCTTTCTCTCGCTTCTCTCTGGCGTTGTTATATCATCTTCTACCTACAAACCATTATAAGCCGGCCTCGTAATGGTGCAGGTTAGTAGACCTCAAGCATTCAAGGTATCGGTAAGACCGTGGCAAGTTTTTTGGGGGGCGCTAACCAATTTGATTTTGTGAACTAAATTGTATTAAAGCCATTATCCCGGTCACCAGCCGCGGAATGTGTCACCTTTTTTCGAGCCCCGGGATCGGGCCACGGTTCCGTCCCGTTAAAATATTCAATTTCACCAAAAAGCGGCACCAAAAAGCGGTAATGCGCGTACTGCGCGGTGGGGAGGGAAATTCCTTGGAACTTGCCACTCCCGGGGAAGGTTTGGTTCGCTATTCGTTCGCTGGATGCGTTGCGCAAGATGCCATTCCCTTTCCCGGGAGTGCCACGATAGTGCCACCCATCCCTACGCATACTTTTGCAAACTCGTCGCAACAAACTCGTCCGACCTCCTGACTCCGGTTGAGACGTTGAGAAGGAAACGAACAGTTTGGAAAAGATATGAAGCCATTTTTGGGGGAAAGGGCTCCTTGGATCATTACTTGCTCCATGCATCATGCGTAGCAACATGCGCATGGGTCCGGGATAGGTGCCAAAGCGTCGCTAAAAAGGTCGGCATCGGGGATGCTCGCATGTCTGCCCGCTGAATGAGTCCCATTTAAATGCTAATTAACGCGAGCGTGTTCGTATCGCGCTGCGTTCTTGCCATACCCTACACACACACACACACTTTTGTGCCGATAATGGGCATAATTTGGGAGATAAGAGAAGAAATCAAAAAGCCGTCCTGCGTTCCCGCTTCGCGCTACGCATGCCTCTGTGGTTGTCACATTTTTCCCGCGAACTTTCGGCTGAACGCTCGGGATGGTTGCGTCGTGAAAAGCATCCTCGCATCGACCGCTGTGGGCCACATTTTTCGCATTAACAGAAACCTTTTCCGGTGGCTGGTCGCGCGAAGATGGTTTCTAGGGAAGAGTGTTATCAATTAATATGATCACGAAGCGTCGATCTATTCATGCTGCCTAGATTCGTGTTCGTGATTTTTGTTTCCTCTTTTTGGTGGAGCGAACGGTGTACTAGTGCAGTTGTATGCCGAAAACATGATAATTACAACAGGGGCTATGTTAACTAATTTTGAGTTATTTTGAAACATTTTGGTTGGTTTGGTGATTGTCATCGAAATATTAGAAATTTCCATGATTATGAACTCTTAGTAACTGAAACACAATCAAAGTAAAATTCAAAGTACATAATCACAGCCAAACCCAAACATACGACTTGTCCTTCCTTATATATGTTTTTAAAAAAAAACACAGCTAAATTTTATTAAAAGATTAATTTGTTAATCAAATATATTAGCTTCATTTAAAAGATGTCTGTTATATAGCTGTCATTCAGCTCAATTAAACCATATTTTCTTTCGTTGCTTTCGAAATTAAAATTAGCAAAAATATTTGCTCAACTGAAAGATAGAGGTATTTCTATATGTTTTTAAAATAATTTTGCTAGTTATGTGCCAGCCTTGTTTTACACAATTCGTGCGAACAAAATGCACTACAAAATCAGAACAAGAAAATAACAGATCGTCCGAATTATTCAGTTTCTCGATTTAAATCTAACTGTTCGCGGGTACTTTTGGGCGAAAAGCTTAGTTTTCTGGCTCATTACGAATACATTATTATAGAATCTTTTTGACAATCAGGATTAGTCTGACTAGTACTTTCACTAGATTGTGCAATAATGTTGTCAGAAATGACAAAAGCGTAGGAGTAGCGTGACGCGAGTGAGTAAAAAACGAGAGCGGTAGCGTTACGAATAGGGATATAAAAATAATAATAATAGCGCGATGCGCCTAGCACCAGTCAGCCAAGAACCAAGAACGAGGACTAAATTTGAAGCCTAACCCTTCCTAACCATTCCTAACTCTCGCTCATAACACACTGTGCTTGTTATCTAAAATAGAGAATAAAATATAGCGAAGAAGCTATCGAATTGCCCTTTCTCTTTCTTTTTTTGGTGACTCCTCGTTGCATTCGCAACAAATGTGTTTACTGTTCACCTTATGTTGTAATCTTTCCTGGCCATTATTAGAGCATGCAAATTTGGTCCGATGTCCTACGTGGTAAGAATAAGAAGAAAGATTAACAATATACAAGACATGCAATATAACTATCCTTTGGTGTAGCATGATGTGCCGGAGCTTACCGTTTGCGATGTCTGTGATTGGACATAAGACAACATAGAGCATAGATGGAACACGGGCACAGCGGACCTGATTCTGTATACACTTTATAACACACTGTACTGTATACACTTTATAACAAGGTGAGTTGCATCACTTGCTTCGTTGTTAATCATGGCACAGTCGTACCAACTCTTACAGATGGCCCCTTAGGGCTTCCGTTTCCCTTTTCCTTCTTGTTTGCTACAAAATTGCCCTCCTCAGTTCCGCACTTTGCTTTCTCAATCTGCTAAACGAAGGAGCTGCACAACGTTACGAGACAACCAAATACCCAAGCGATTTCGGCCCTTCACCACTTCGCAGCAACAGCAATGTCAAATCATCCATCCGCCATCCATCCATTCCTGGTCAGTGGAAAGTTATTTTTAGTTACCACAGACTACCGGACGGTAACTGGAAAAGTTGACTAACCAACCGGATGGTATGTGTTTCATAAGCCAACGAGCGTGGCAAAAAACAAAATACGCCGAAAACAACAAACGTCAAACCAACTGGGACACTGGGATGGGTCTTACGTCTTAAGTAGCTTCAGCAACATGGCGATCGTGAACGAGAGGAGTGGAGGAGCCCATCCTGCGTATAGACCCCACGCCAAGCACGCCTTTAGACGAATTCAGTTCGATTGTTCATTTTGTCGGTCGGTTAACTTCGATTCCGCTCCGTGTGTGTGTGTGCATCGCCGAGCAGCTAGGTCGTGTCATGTTATGCGAAAATCCCGAAGGATTTTCGGCCGCCAAACAAAGCTCGAAAAAAAGCTCGATTGAATTCAGCAAAAAGAAAGCGGAGAAGAATAGATTCTTCAAAGCGTGCTGACACCCGGAAAGGAACGGGAAAGGTGTCCCGGTGTACCCGGTGTTGGAGGCTTGTTATCTGTCGTATTTCGGTGTCTGTTCGGTCCCATCCGCTCGGCACGTTGTTCCAGGTAAGTCTTTTACCGGAGAACAACATAGCTACCTTTGCTGAGCGTTGCCTGGCGAGGGGGAAGGAAATCCTTTTTCCTGGTGACTGTTTGCTGCCGAAGAAGAAGAAGAAGAAGAGAGAACCCGAGCAGCCCCATTCCCAAGATGGGAAAACAATTTTGCATTGTGCACCACCGGTCCGTGGCCATTCCATTGTTCGCTAGCCAAGCGTTACGTCAGGAAGTGAAGGAAGGGTTGCGCTCGGCATTGGCTCCAATTTTTCGCCCTCTCTCTCTTTCTGTCTCTCTGTGTCTGCGATGAACGATGGGTTGGCCCCGAAAAACTTTTGTCGCCAGCATTAGTGGAGCGCGCTCCACCGATAAAACCTCAATCCTGACGGAAACCATGTTTGGCCACCGGTGTCGCCGCCGCCACGTTGGCAGCATATTCGCTCTCTCTCTATTCTCGGGGAGTTTGTTTTGTGCTAATTTTATTGACCATCGGATGGCCATCGCGCAGGGAAAAAGTGCTGCGAAGTGCACAAAAAAAACACACAACTGTTTGCAACTCTTCTGCAAACGTCTGCAAAGCAAAAAAATCCAAAGCTCGACAAACAATCGGAGTGATAACATATTTCGTCGCTCGCTTTTTTTCATGCATGCGTGTGTGTGTGTGCGCGTCCGGATTCAAACGTCGAGGATACCAAACTTACGTTCCATTGTGCTGCGATGCATCAATATGCTGCTTTCGCCCGATGTGGTCATATGTTTGCGGTTTGCAAAACAACGACACACACACAAACGGACACATACGAAGCAGGAATAAGGGAACTTTTCGGTGGGGAAAAAAAACACTTTTCTCCGCCCATTGTTCCAGAGAAGAAAAGATCTATTATTGTCACATTTTGGTGGCATCTTTTTAAGATGCTTAGAGCGTTGAAATTTGGGGTTGAGGGTTGAGGCTTTTGTTGCGACAAAAGCACTTATTGCAGTCGTGCATCCGTGCGCCAGGAAGGTGAAGCGACTGAGCTTTGGCCTGGTCTTTTGCTTCCGATCTTCAAGTCCAGCGAACCGGTACCGGGTGTGTTTGTGTGTGGCCACGACGCCATAGTTTACCCCTCGAGGGTTGTCAAACGATGGCGAAACGGGACACTTCCATGAATGCTATTCACTGTTGCGTGGTCCAGCCGTGGCACTCGAAGCGGCTCGAGGAAGCTCGAAACTCAAAGTATCTTCCTTCCGAACGAGCTTCCAATTCCCGGAACCGTGCCATGTTTGCGGAGCATTTTGATCCCTTCAGCAGCGTTCACTTCCCCCCCTAAGGTTCATGCATCTTGACGTCGACGGATGCACTTCAAAACTACCCACGACTGTGTAGTGGTGCTAGCAGCAGCAGCAGCAGCAGGTCTTGTTAGACGTCGTCGTTCCAAGTCGATACCGTACAACCCCGTAGGAGCTGTAGGGTGTAATATGTGTAAACATAATATTACTGTTTGCTGCCTAATACGTTACCGTCTTCCCTGCACATTCCACCGAGTAGGTGCTCTTCAGGAGCAACAACTTTTTAGAGAACTCTCGGCATGGCCCAAGCCCTCGAGAACAACGCTCCCTCGACATCGTTGCGCCCACTAGCTTGGATCACTTGCTCCGACGTCAACGCAATTCGCATTCGCGCTGATGGCTGACGTCTTTAGAGGTTCGAGAGCGCTTGATGGCACCGCCAGCGTGAATGGTACGAACAAACTATATTAAGAAGGACACGATTCGTGTCAACTGCTGCTGCTGCTGCTGCTGCTACTCGTCATGCGCGTATGCGTCTGGGTTTGGGGATCCAGAATGAAGTGCCGCACTCCCGGCAAAGTCACCAAGTTGTTCTTGATGACTCATTTTGGATCGGTTTCTCTTTTCTTTCGGCCGCTTTCGATGTTTGCCCAAGACGGCGTGAGCATCTTGATCGCAGAGATTGCTACCCTTAACAGGACTGCGGCGCTGCTTCCGCTGAGTGGTGGGCCAGTATTAGAGGATTAGCGATGGACGAAATTGCCACCCTGAAATTGATGAACTAAATTAATCGTCACGAAGTGTCGCGCTCTGGTCGTTCGTAAGGGCTCTGGTCCCAGGGCTGGTTTGTTCGCGGAGTGGAGCGGTTTGGTTCGTTTCGGTTGTGCGGATGAAGTTTATTATTAACGGAACGCTATTTTTAGGGTCGGCGCAAAACGACGAAATTGACCGTTTATGTCTGTCTCAGAGGCACGTACAGCACGGATCCGCCTACGTAAATTGGTCGCTGAAATGTGATAACGGAGATAATGAAGACACTTTGTGATGGCTGGTTAGCGCGGATTCTTCGCTGCTTTGTGCGCTTAAAATTACGGCCAACAATATTGGCTAACAGTATTGACCTGTACATGTCCATCAAAATCAAGTAGCTGTTTGAAATCGTGATCCATAAGTTGGTAAAGTTAGAGACGATCCGTTAGACAAACTGCGTAAATGATCGAAGTGAAATGTCGTCTCCTACACTCGTCTGGGTGTAGTTCATCTCCTGAAATTTTAAGGTTGCCATGAAAACACAGTAATTATTACTTCCTTGAAAAGATTTATATTTTCGGTAACTCTTTCGTGTGTTTATCTTAATCCAACCAATGTGATGTACATCACAGAATGCAATTTGACTGGTCGGCAGAACTGGCAATTTGAAATAATTGAGAAAAGGTCAAAATTCGTTGCTGGAACAACGATAGATACTCGTAGCAGCTCTTCGCTCCTAATGCTCCCTTTATGCTATACGCGTTGGTGAAGTTTTTACGCATTTCCGTTATTTTTTATATGGGCCAAGAATAATACTATTCACACAGTTCACGTAAACTTTACTTGACACTAGATATAACAAGCGTAACAATGTCGGTTGAAGGTATGAACTGGTCACATAGTTCTTAAAGCAGGATTAAATCTAAAAAAACTAAAACCAATAATTAGCTGATTTTTTTTTTAAATAGAAGACTACACGGTCTGTCGCAAAGTAAAGTAAGTGAAGTATGTTTGTGTGGTTGCACCAAGCCTTTTGAATGGCCAAAATGTCTGCCTAACGTAGTCGTTTCATCAGCAAATGAAGTTTTCCGAATGAATAAAATTCATAGCGTGCAGATCTTTAGCAGATCAGGTGAATACGGGAAATAATTTATCGATGAAATGGCTGTGAAAAAACAATAGTAATGAGCGTCTTCGACTCTTTGATATTCACTCAATTAGTCTCTGCCACGGGATAGGCAATCATAACCATACTTTTTGCATCGATTAAAACGTGTCCGTAAACGTTATACCGAATTAAAAACAAAATTTGATATTGTTCAATGCTCATTTTTGTACCGACCACAAAAACATGTATTACTTTAGACGCAATAACTTTGCTTCCAATAGACCAAATTTCATGAAATTTTGACAGGAAATCAGGAAAGGATTTACCTTTCAAACTCATATACACAGAGCAATGTGGCGCTTCCAAAAATGTTTATATTGAAAAGTCCTGTTTACTTTGCCACAGACCGTGTATGTCTACAACTACGCATCTTGATCAGCGTAACAGTACAAGTGGCATCTTGATCAACGAAGCTATATAGCTTCGTTCAAAGCCTTCGCAACCATCCTGGAATTCCTTAGAAATAATCATGTAACTATCAATATAAGACACATCTCTATAACATTTCCTTTCCTTTATTGGTGCAAAGAAGTGTAATCATGGCTTGCTTTAAAGCTGAAAAAAATCCTTTGCAAGACGAAAATGGAATAATTGAATGGAATAGAAGATGTTCATTCAATACACTGTTCATCTAAAAACTGAGTTGCTATCTTTATCAGTAACCTTGTCAGAGACAAGATCCATCAATATAGTTTATTGTGGCAAAGAAAAGCAGCGAGAAGCTATTACCTTCCTTAAAGAGCGTACATTTAGTAAACGTCTGCCTGCAACACATAAATTTTGCAACGGCTCCCACTTCATCTATCAGAGTTGGCCGTACGCTGGGATGTACGCTCTACATTGGCTCCCTCAAAGCTAGCTTCGATGATTTATCAAACTACACGAAAGGATTCATTTTTTCCATTCCCATCCCGAGCCGGGAAGCTTGCTGACGATGCCACTTGCCATGATGATGCCATCCATGCACACCGTTGCTCACGTGTACCAGCCCCCTCCCGGTTGGTGATTTATAAACATGTTTATCAACAAACTTCCTGGTCCGCGGTTCCCGGTGGTGCATCTTCACTTCACCTCGATGCAGGACCACGCGCGATGCGCAAGGTTGCGAAGGGCCAGGGCTAACAGCAACACGATCCTGTGACACCGTCCCAGGCAGGTTTAGAATTAAACAGGAGGAGAGAGAGAGAAAGAGAAGACCGGACCAAGACCATCCGGTGCGCGCGTGGACCTGGTAACAAATTGCACGACATTCGATCCGTTTTCGCGCAAAATCCGCACCAACATGACACCGTTCGGAGGAGCGTCATGGTGCGCTACCCTTGGGGTGTGTCCTTCCAGGACATTCGATTATGGTCGCTCCCCATTTGTCCACTCTCTCTCACTCTGTCTCTCTCTCTCACTCTCTCTCTCTTTCTCTGGTCCTCTTGCTTCCAGAGGGAGCTTTACTTTCTTCATTCTTTTTCCAACAAACGTAACGGACTGTTTTGCATACTGATGTTTAATTCATTAAACGATGCGATACGATGCGATGCGATCTTCCCGGCGAACAGAGGCACCGAACCATTTGCATGGTTATGGTTACTTTTGCGATGGCTTTTTGATTTGCTCGCGCCTGCCATGCTGGGCCCCGACACGAGGACACTAATGCCACCATTATTCTCTACAGCCGCCCGTTTACCGTCGCCCGCCTAACCGTGCCTTTTTGGCGCAAAGTCCTCTCACCATCCCCTCTCGCTTTTCCTCGGAGTTTTTCGCTTTAATTTCCAGTGGACACAAACGGACACAAAACCAAACGCTTGTCATCGAGCATATATCAAGGGCGGTTGGTTGGTTGGTTGGTTGTTTGGTTGGTTGGGGCTGCTCGGAAGCTCACTGTTTCCAGGAGCGTTTCTCTTTTCCAGTTATGTAAAGTATCCACTACCACGCGAGCCAAGGCCCACCACCACCCACCGACGTCAACCGACGCCACCAACGGAGGACGGATTATGGACTGCCTGACTGCCTGCCCGGCATAAAACGGTGACGATCTTTCGGCCAACGATCGCGCGCAATGGTGGTATTGCGGGCGTGAAGAAAAATGGACGCTTTAGCCAACGGTCTGTGCCTTTTAATCATTCCGTGGTCGATGCGCGTTGCCGGGTTTTTCCGCGCGTAGTTTTCACCACTCGCCCTAACGCCCGTTTTCGGGGTGTGATGATTGTTATTTCTGTTCCAGCATCGCCACCACCACCACCACCACGAGCAGCTGATGATGTTGTACCGTTGTGTGCTGAGATCCCCGCGGAATGGTGTGGAGTATTTTGTTTGTTTGAGATTCAGGCAAGCGCATTCCCCATACACTTCGAGTCCGTTTTCGTCCGTGTTTTTTCATTCATTTTTGTTGCCGTGTGTGTGTGTGTGTGTGTGCGCGCTTGTTATAAACCAACCGCAAATCCGTCGTTGCGCTTTTATTACAAAGTGAAAAATTACACCGCTTGCCCACTGGCGGAGAGAGAGAGAGAGACAGAGAGAGAGAAAGTTGGTTTTCAGCTGGTGGTTGAATTGCAACCAGCGGAGAATCTTACGCTTGTTATTTTAAATCACCTCCACCAAGCGGACCATTTACTTAGCGTAGCGTAAATAATTCATTTTGCATAACACAACACCAACGGAGCACCGAAATAAAGGAAATCACTTTCGCACCGAGCAATGTTTCCTTTGTTGCTACCATGAGCTCGGTGAGTGTGTGCGTGTGTGTGTGTGTGTGTTGGCTGATAGTGGAGCGCGCCACATCCATTTCGTGATTTCCGATTTTTATAGCTCGCTTCAAGAGCTCGCTGGAACAATGTTCAACACCGAAGAACGAAGTAGTTCAATCTGCACAGCAAGCGAGTTGCCTAGGATACAGGACGTCCCTAAGGTCGATTCCAGTCGGTGCAGTCGGTGTAATCTGGTGCGTCTCAAACACACACACACACACACACGCACGCACCCAACTGGAGCATCGTGCATTTTTTATCACCGACCACCGACCGACGGTGGGTGCTCCTTCTTCTCCAACGACGGAACGATAGCTGGTCGTGGTCGTGGAATTGATGATTTTCGGTTCCGATCTAATGGTTTGCGAAATAACTTTTATGGCATTCGAGCAGCGAGGTGACGAGGGTGCAGCAAGAAGAAGAAGGACAAGGAACTCGGACCGGTGGACCAGGGTGGTGGTGGGTACATTTTGATTTAATGAACCTATCGCCCATTTCCTACGATTGTAATCTCACTCTGAAACGGGGGCTGCAATTCGCAATTCAAGTGAACAGCGAACTTTGGCTATTACTTACTATCGGTGGAGACTGCGTGGAACCGTCGGAACAGTCACTTTTACATTTCAAGCAGATGCTTTCTTTGCTACTACTGGGTGTGTGTCCTTGAGCTACATACTCGAGCATAAAGATGAACATGGAAAGTAGCATCTTTTCGATGGAAAGTGGATGGAAATATTTTCTTAGTTAAACAAAGTTGTAGCTGGTTATCAAAATGCTGCTTTAACAGCTCGGCTAAGAACCTATAGTCAAATGCTATAGCATCTTTGGTTTGATCCAACTCTGTTCCTCTTACTTTAATTTGGGCTATTTTTGAGGATTTTTTAGGGCGAAATTATTCAACTTAATTGTAGTATTTGATTACCATATCGAACTACAATTTTCAGCAGTATTTATTATAGTATTTGGCAAAAAAAAAGCTATGGCGTGAATTTCATAGAGGCGCGTTTTAACAATAGGCACTTTTAGCAGTGTCCATCGCTTCATAGCTTCGTGTTCGATCATCTCAGATATACAAATTGATATTTTTTGGTTTAATTTAGAATGTTTCAAGGTTTCCCCGTGGTTCATTTTTTATGTGAGGCGAGAAACCTTCATAATTATGATGTGCACTCGGTATCGATCGGTTTCGTGGAAAATGTAAGAGTAATTGCAAGGCAAGGAAAGTGTGTTTTTTTTAATAAAAATGATGAATTCCGACATGCAACTTATGCATCCGTTTCGTGTGTTACTTGTACTAAACCATGCTTTTATTGTTGTCAGCATATATCCCTAAAAATGCTAAAAATGCAACAACAGACTAAAGATTCATGATTGCAAACGACCACCGGAACGTTTTACACTCATGTTGGCTGGAACATTAGAATCATATGATTTTTTTAAGGGTGAACATGAAAGTGAGAAGGAGTTTATTCCGAATATCGAGGGGCAATCATCGTACAACCTCGTTCATTACCAGCTGGCTTCCTGTTGGAAATCAGATCAAACCAATCAACGTTATCGAACCATGAGAGTAATTTCCCGAACGGGAATCTTTCAAAGTTTTTCGGATTTTCCCCCATGGAAGCAGATAAAACCCTCCAATAAAAACGCCTTTTTCTGGAAATGTCATTTAACATATATTTTTATTCTTATAATATCCAATAATTCCTACTTTTCGCGGATCATCATCCTGGTGAAGCTCAATCCTCGCATGTCTGTTTTGAAGAAATACCACCAAATTGATTTCATATCGGTAGCGTTCTGGTATCGTCCGTTCAAGTTCGCAAAGCCACCAAGTGAACCGTACCACCAAGCGCCTGCACAATCAACAGCCCAACGATAGGCGGGTTCCGAATTGTTTTGCCGATCCTTTGTTGTGAAGCTTTCCCCCATGTTGTCCTCCGTCATCGAATCACCTGCGGTGCCATAATACGATCCCAAGGTCTTGAGGCTGTACTCCTCACTTTCGCTGCCTACTTGGAACGCACTGTACCGGGCATACCCGTAATTGCCCTCGAAATCCCTGATCTCGACTATCAATTCATGAGGGCGAGCTGTCGTGAGTTGATGCATTCGCTCCAGCCCGAGCCAGAATTCGCTGTCCAACTGACCAAATCCCTCACGGTATTCATCCCAATTGCGATAAAAATCAACCGAACCGTTGAAGCGATGTTGAACGACGGTCCAGCCACCTTCAAACTTCTCCATCTCACAGTACACTTTAAACGGGGCACTATTGTTGTTATTGTCACTGATAAGATACACTCCGGAGCTGTTGGCTGGTGCGCCCTTGCATGATGTGATACTAGTTAACTTTGGACTCGGTGTTTTAGTTGTTAGTGTTTTCTCATGAGATGCATTGTTGTTTTCCGTTCGTTCTCGGTGGTGATGTATTTCCAATTGAAGCTGCTCCAGAAGCATCAATTTACGGTCGATGTCGTTCAATTTAGTTAACAGAATCTCTAAGCCATATTCTGAAATTCCTCCCACGAACGGTCCTTTTTGGAAGGCGCCGCCGCTGTTTTCGGAAATATTGTTGGTTGCCCCTCCGTGTAGAGCAGAACAAAGCAGGAGATAGCAGATCACCTGCTTCATTTTAAGACGATAATGCTCTCAACAAAACTCTTGCGTCAATTGAAGATCGAGTTCGGAACTGTTATCTAATGCTTTTCGAGATGGGATTTTATACCAAATCATAACCCATACTAGTGCATAGTTTCTCGAGAGGAACTTTCGGGAAGCAATGATCATGGTGGTTGTGGTATCCTCAGCTATCAATGCAAACCGCGGTAACAGTTATGCTTCATCCGATTGCGGTGAGTTCGTGCGATCGTTCGCTGGCATCGCTGGATCGTTGCGCAGTTTAGCCAAAAAAACACCAGACATGCCGAAGGAGACGCAGTTTGTCCGTACGATAAGCGGCGATTGGCCGTTTACTGAGGTTAGTATGACCAAAACCAATCTCATGAAACCGCAAGCTATCATCGTTCATTGAAGCTGGTCCGTGAGGTCACTGATTGGGTGATAATCCGTTATTGGTTCACGCCTTCAAATTCAGATCACCAGATGTGTTGTTTTTCATCATTAGATGATCAATAAAAATAATGAAACAAACTTAACACCAAGTTGTCTGCCTAACAAAAACTGATAGTGCTCTTAAAAATCCAATAATAGTTCATAGTACTGTTTGTAAGCGTTTAAAAACTGTTTTCTAATAAAACAACAGTTTCACACAGTAACAACCAAATGCGTTAGATTCATCGCTTAAATTCTCGAACTTCTAAAAAGGGCCTCATACTTTTCCAAAACAATTAAGCCCTGATAAGGGTAAAAAGTTTCCTCGTTTAGCAGAGAGTCATCAGATGCCAAATATGGTATGGCTATCAGAACGCAAACACTGGTTTGGCAAAGCTTTGGGTTCGCTTAACACCCAACGATCGTATTTACCACAAATTTTTGAATGTTGGCATTCAGAACAGTCAACAGTTTTATTGTTTTAGCTCGATCAATGCAGTTTTGGGCTATTTCAAAGAGAAATGTTGGTTAAAACTAGCAACGTGGTGACCGACTCAAGTAAGCAAGCTAGTAAGAATTAGTGTAAACCACAAAACCACTTGTGGGCAGCGCGCAATAATTTCATACTTTGTCTCAAGGTCATAGTTGTTGCAATAAGAGACTCTAGACTGAATGTAAAAGTTGATGTTATATTTTAAGAAACAAATGACAAGTTTGCACTAATTTTTTCAAATTCAAATACCACGATCGAACCGCTGAAGTTACCGGTGGGGTTGTGTCTCTAAATGTTCGTGATTTCGGCTAGTTACCTTGCATCAGAAGCTTGTAAACAATTAAAAGAAATTGAGTTTCAATTTTTATTAAGAACAAAATGGATAATATTCCCACGTTACCTTCCTGCAGGTGCATAACAGATTAAACATTCAAATTCCTATCTGTCTTCATATTTAATTGTCCGTTAAACATCGTACACAAGACATTGGTATTTACATGCATCATCCATCATACCCAGCACTGTCTACAACTGACTAGCAATCAAACATTCATTTTTATCACTCTATTGTTTCCAAACCTTTTCCGCGTGGGGGTTTTATGAAATTTCCTATTTTTTAAGTTTTGACAGCATTTTGATCGGACAGTGTTGGTTCACAGGATTTTGCCTAAACATGTAATTTTACATAATAAATTGAAAATTTCAACAAATTTTATAAGAATACTTTACCATGCTACCTAGCAAAACTTGTGTAGATAAAGTGTTTCAAAATTTCACCACGATCGGTACTACAGTTTTTATACTACGACCGACACGAACCTTGTAAAAATGGGTATTGGGAAAACCGCAACAACGATGCAAGTTGCACTGAGTCTTACTCGAAACAATTTTCCGTTTTTTTTCGATTAAACATTAACACAAAATACTCTTGACCAATTCAACAATGCTGACAGCGTGTAAAAACCAACTGTCACAAAAAATAAAGTTAAACTCGTAAGCATCTTGTTAAAGTCGTCAGCTACGTTCGCCATATCCTCGGCGCCAGGCGAACGACCGTGAAGATGCTGCTCAAGCAGATCAATCCAAGCTGTCATTTTCAAGTGTTCTACATCATTTTCCCGTTCGACTTCCCCTCAACTTCCCTACGTCCTACGCAACTGCTTCACCAAGCGCAGGATCATCAAGGGACATTCAAACAAGGAATTTATTTTCGTCACTTCGAAACCCGCGCCGCCACCAACACACACACACACACACACACATACACGCACGCATTTTCCCTCGGTAAAAAAGTTTTTCTCCAAGCTGCTAATTTGATGCAACGATTTTTTTTCGCTGCTTTATCGAATCACATGGCGATAGAAAATTGAATTTCTTCCCACAGTGTTGGTGTCGGATAAGGAATAAATACAATTTTCCGAGAAAGAAAGTAACAGTCCATGTAGGTGATTGTGTGTGTGTGTGCTTCAGATGAGAAATGGTTTTCGTTGGTCTCGTTCGTTTTGAGCTTTTTCTTTGTTGAAATCATTTCCCAGCAAATGGGGCACGGATTTTGGGAAATCTTCCTACGCCCAAACTAATCCCCCATTGATGAAAATTTGTCGCTTCAAAATCCTACCAAGTGCGGCTGGTTTTTGGTGGCGCACTAAGATGGTTGCGGTAATTAGGAATTCCTCGAATCCCGCGAAACATTTCCATCCCACGGTCGGCCGGCCAACGGGCTGCAAGTGTCGCGTCGGTTGCTGCTGGCCGTGGCATTGAGTGCGACGGAGTGACAAAGGCAGTTAATGCAGCTACCACGACACATCGACGACGACAGCTTGTAAGCGGCTCTGGTGGAAGCCAGATGAATGTCAGCTGCAGCAGCAGCAGCAGCAGCAGGCTGTGCTGTTTGTAAAATGCAGCATCCGCAGCAGCTGCTATGCTCATGCTGATGACAGGGAACGCTGTGGAATGTGATTCATCGTCGCATGGTGATGTTTTGTGTGTCACTTACCGATGCCCAAAGGCCCCCTGCCATTTGCACCTGCTACACTCGCTGGCAGAAGAGACACACAGGAAAGGAGCTTTTGAACGAGTGCCAACAGAATCGTGACAAGGGAGATGGTGTGTGCGGTTAAACATCTTCCCCAGCAGCAGCAGCTTGTTTGAAGCCCTTCAAACCGGATCCTTCTTTATCTTCTTTTCTTTTATCAGCTTCAGTACGAGATATCGTAGCATGTGGATTGATTTCGCCCGAAGGGAAATCTTGTAACACCCGATGCCAGCGACTCGACGGCATGGCGACGAAAGGGACTCCGATTGATACGAGGGTGTACGAAACATGGCGTATGAAGCTGTAACCCTCAGGGGATCAGGCCATGTTGAAGCAGATGGCAATAACAAAGCACCGGGAGTGCATGTCGCCGGAGGTGTACACATATGTTTTCTTTTTTTATTCTCTTCTGCATCTTGCTCAATGGGAATGTGTGAAAGCCAAAAAAACGCTTCCTTCCTGAATGTTCGTCGATTGAATTCTCATTTCGCTGTCCCACAATGTGGTAATTTGTATTGATAATGTCGCTTGTCCGAAAGTGCCAATCTGCACTGCGAATTATGCATTTCTTCGAAACTAAAAACAAAACCGCCAACTAGTTCAGCGTGTGTGTGTGTGTAACACGCGCGACAAATAAGTCAAACATGAATTTATGAAGTACATTATGTGTTGTTTTGGCGCGGAAGGGGGGACTAATTTGTCAAGCATAACACCCGCTACACGGACGCGCACTGTCCAGTCCCAATTAAGTCCTTTCCTCCCTTCCCTCTGCTCTCCCTGCTGGCTCTGCTGTACGCCCGGAACACGGTGTGTCACGCTGTCGCCAACGCAGCAACCAACGTTGTTGGCGCCATTTGCATGCAAATGAATTACATGCTACAAGCATTAAATTAACTCGCGGCCAGCCAGCCAGCCGTCGCCGTCGCCGTCGCCATGCCATCGCACAAAAGAGAAGAAAAGAGAACAAATAGAGAGGAGAGGGTGTGGCGCACGCGAATGGTTTGATAAAATGTTCAACCACAATATCGATCGGCGCTTTTCGGTGGGCAGGACATCCACCTTTCGCCCCAGGACCATACCTGGTGTCGTGGCAAGAAGTGGTGAACTCAGCGTGCCAACGCAGTAACGCACTTTCGCCATCTCGTCGTTGCATAACAACGGTTGCCGGGCAAATATTCCCGCGTTGGTCCAGGATGCAGCAATATTTGTTCGTTCGCCACATGCGTGTGTATGTGTGTGTGTGTGTGGCCGTGCACCGTGTCTGTGTGTTTGTTTGGCTGGGGAACTTCTCACCGACTCGTAATGTACAGATGTTACGCGCTTTGAATTTTAAGTGTCCAAACAACGCCAAACACACGAAATGTTCCCTCATCCCTTTGCTGTGTTGGATTTTATTGTTTTCCCTCGCGAACCGTGCAGTGCCGTATAGGTTATAATGCTTGTCCAAACTACGGTGTGGAGGGTGGTTCTAACAAGTATTTCCACCCTTAACATGCCGGTGTTCTTGCGGGTGTTTTGTGATGCTGCTTAATGCGATGATGTTCCACAAGGAGTGAGGAGTGATTTCAATTGAACAAATGGAAGGTCAACGGATTGGCGTTTCGCTTCGGTTGCAATTGAACTTTGATTCGTCGATAGCTTTTCACGCTTACGCACGCTCAAATGGCTGCCATTTTCCTTGAGTCACCTTGAGCTCAACTAGGAGTTGCTTTGTAGCTGTTCTTCTTTGTAAATATATGTCGCCATAAATAGCAATTTTAGGTCGAAGATTGCCAAAGTGAGCTTGAAATAAAGTTTTTATCGTAGCTAAGCACCTTTAAAATGAAAGAAACGTTCTTTACATTCGAAGCACAGGTCGGTTGGTAATTTGCTGTAAAGTACTGTCAAAATCCGCGAGGTATTCTCATACAACTTTTTTCTAAACGACTTTTGTATGTTTACAGTAAGTAGCTCAATAATCAATATACTCCAGTCAAACTGAAGTGTTTACTTAGTATTTACATAGTTGGATTGATCTGTTTTCTGTTGGTGGTCAGATTTAAGTAACGATGAAATCATTTCGCTCCTGTCTCATAAAAAAAAGCTTTTGCAAGGAGAGCGCCCAAGCGTCATTTTCAAGAGCTTGAAACATCTTGGCTTTAAGCGTGATTTCGTTTTTTAGACCATTAGAAGGTACCGTGAGACTTCCTCGTTAGAAGATAAAAAATCCGGGCGAAAGTGTTCGGTTAGAACAGAAAAAGTGATCAAGACCGTTCGGGAACGAATCCGTCGTAATCCTCAACGCTTTGATACGAAAAATGGCTGCAGATGTGAATATCTCGAAATCAACTATGCATAACCTTTTCAAACATAATCTAGGATATAATGCTTACAAAAAAACGTAACGTTCACGGAGTTTCGGAAGCTAACAAATAGAAAAGATTGGAAAGGGCGAAACTTCTTCTATCGCGTCACGCTTGACGTAACATTGTTTTCTCAGATGAAAAGCTTTGAGCAAAGTCACAATGTTCAAAACGATAGATTGTGGGTCAGAAACATCAACGATGTAAAAGATAATCAAATAAACATCCCCAGGTTTCAAAATGCGGCTAGTGTAATGGTTTGGGCTAGTGTGATCGCTAGTGTAAGCAATTCAAGGCAACTATAAACAAAATTTGGGATGAAATGCCAAGGGAAGTCGTCCGTGCCGCGTACGATGCGGGTTTGAGAAGCGACTAAGGCTTGTTAAAAAAAGTTACGGGGTGGAGTGATTTCGAAACATATTTTATAATTAATTATTATAAGTTTCTTCTTACATACTAAAAAAACGCTTGGATAAAAACATGGTCTATCCTTTCAGAAAATATCGATGGTTGTAGTTGTATGAAAATATATTGGACACGGTGTAAGCTCGCGTAAGCTAGAGCTGCTATCGTGACCTTGTATTTGAAATTATACAACCAATCCAAACCATCAATATACATTTCTTTACAAGGGAAATTGCTATCGTGGCCATGCATCTTAAACAATTACTTGATAACTCTGCCTTTGCCTAAATTGCAGATTGTCGAGCAAGAAGCACACTATTGTTGTTCGGTAGCTCAGGCGTTTGAAGTAATCAAATAATGTTCTTTCGAAGCAAATGATGAATCCAAACAATATAAGCAAATGTTTTCATGCAGGAGCTGGTGGTTGGTGGACCGTTACATTGACATATCAAATGGCGCCCATTCACCAAAGACGCGTTGCTACACGACTTCAAAAACAAAATAACGAACACCAGCCCCCTGGTGTGTGCGTCGTGTGTGTGTTATGCTTTGAAGAAATCTCAGTTCAATACTCCAAACAGCGCGAAGATTGCTACCAATAGCTTGATGAAGCCAATCATTATTGTATACCCCCCCGATATACTGGAGCAAAGAGCAGCGCCATGCCACGCCATGAAAAAGGGAAATCTATATGCTGCGTGAGATCATTCGAATTGCAATCAAAGCCATTCGCCGCACCTCCAGCCCTCCGGCAAGTGCTCTGTTGAATCAAACAAACCCGGATCGATCGGTTCGCTGATTGCTGATAGCGTTCCGAAGCCGCCGCCGTCGCCCGGCGTCGTCTTTCGTGCCGTATGCGTCTTGATTTATGAGTTCTCTTTGAATGGGTTTGGATGACTGTGTGTGTGTGTGTGTGTGTTAGCTTTAGCTTTAGCGTGTACAGGACAGGCTGGCAAGTGGCGAACATTAAATTTTCATGACCGATAATACCGATGGAGGCGCACGGCATGGCATCAATGGAGGCGCATGGTGCGCCAGAAATTTCTTTCTCTCTCTCTCTTTCTTTCTCTTCGTTCCGCTGGTTCGCTTTCAGTGTGTTCCACGGAATGGTTCCAATCTTCAACTGCGGCCAGTACCGGTCCCCTTCCACGTTATGAATTCAATAAACGATTTTGATTACCTTCAAATCATCCGTATCGCAACCCGTACCCCTCGTAGGTTCGTCCGATTTGGCTCTTCAGCAGGTGAGACTATGAAAAAGGGAAGGGGTGTGTGTGTGTGAGTGTGGTTAAACATCGCGCTAGGCCATTGACTGGCCTGTGATGATGAAAATGCCCCTCCTGGCTTGCTCAACAGCAGCTTAAGCATCGAGCACGTCTTGAGACCACCCGCAAACCGGGGGCCCCCTACTCCTACGCCTACTGAAGTGCCGTCATTCGTTGGCGTAACGGCGTCGTCGAGCAAACAGCTTCTCGACCTTTTCCTTGTGTTGGTGCTGGTTGGTAAACACGAGCCAGCCAAGCGTGAAAGTTGTGGCAAAATTATCCTCAAATCAGCTCCAATGATCCAGAGGGAACGTCGCGTCCTTGATCCCCTTACCTTCTTGCGCTGTTGTTCCTGCTTCTGCTGCTGCTGCTGTTGCTGCTGTTTGCGTCCTTGTGTCCTCATGAGTGTCGTGTGTTTGGCGACGACGGACGGGATTTACAACGCCATAATGATCCTCTTACCGTTCGGCAACGACGGAGAAGACATTCTATCGTCGTCGTCCCTCCCCTTGGGGAGACATTATCGAGCAATACGCAATACCGGGAATCGAAAGCACCAGGCCGATGAGGCGAGCGAGTGGCGTGTTTTGACAGAAATTGCCAGCAAACGGATGGGACGCGTGTCTTGGAATCGATTATTATTACAACCGCGAGAACCGGGAGTCCTAGAGCGATGACACTGAGCGATGGATGAACCTCGTGTGGACCACCGTATGCACCCTATGAAGGACGGGTGGGTGGGTGTGTGGGTGGGAGGAAGGGAATGCGAAGAAACGCAGCTGCCGTAGGCTGGAAGCATTTAATAATTGGACAATTTATTCAAACACTCGTTCTCCGATCGATCTTATCGGAGGATCCCGGATCAATCACTCAACCGGAACCGGCATTCATTACGCTTCATTAAGCACAGAAACATCCATGCATGCTGCCTGCCTGCCTGTCTTAATCCCCTTTTTGAGATTGAGATGGAGTGTATGTTTGCTGTTAATGCTACAGCTTCTCGTTCCCAAGCCAAGCCCAAGTCTTTGTACCGGGACTCATAATTGGAAGCTTATCAATTAGTCCACGAATGGAATGCAGCATGTGTTTACTGAAGTAGCGCATTTTAAACGATTTTCTATTCTATGTGCAGTATCCAGGGTATACTTATTATCAATTTCAAACACAGCGCTGCATGCAAAGGCATGTTGCTCTAATATTCGAAGCGTTCTTAGCGAGCTGTTAGGCAAAAACTCACCTTGCAGTTGTTCAAAGTCAAAATGATAATGGTACAGTAAACCTATTTGCGGCATATAAAAGCATCGAATTCATTGCTAATGCATTAAGGCGCTTAATAAATATGTATTTGTTCGTCGGTCAATATTTAAAACAAGAACTAGAGTATATTAGAAAAATGTTGTACTCAGTTTTAGCTGTACTAGGGTCATTACATGACTTTACTAAACCTTTTTTTCGGTTATTACATAACTTTACTAGACCCTCATTTGGAATAATTGGTTCATGTAAAGACGAGCAATATTTGATATGAGCAATTCTTGTTTGAAATCATCAAAAACATACCGTGAAGCGTTGGTAGCAAACGCAGCGAGAGTTTAGTTACAAGTAGAAAAAAACTTATTTGCATATCAGAAATTAATGGTAATGAACCGATGAAGGTAAAAAATTACTTTCGAATTACTAGAAATAATTTATATCGTTCCACAACTATTTCCAGAGATAAGTTTGAAAATCACATAAGTTAGGTCGTATAAAAGCCTTATAATACTCGTACTAGAGACTAGGGATGTTCCTGGTTTAAAGCTGATATGGCCAAAGTTTCGACAAGCATTATAACAGTAGTTTTCAGGAATTTTTTTAAAAGATCTAATTAAAATCGGTGTGAAATATATTTCTTTCATTCTAATCATGTTAATAGAAGAAAACAACTTCAATAAAATGTCTTTTGGACAGTTCTCAACAATGAAGTTGTTGTCGTATACTGGCATCCTTAGATTTAGTAAAAAGAATACTAGAATATCAAAAGCATGAAATCTAGAAAACTCAAACAAATATAGGAAAAACTATTCCTAGATTTATATCCAAATGTTGTTAACTGACGCATGATACTCTCGTGATTTGAATACGTCCTCCACACATAAATGCATGCGCATACAGTAAAGTCAATCATACAAAACCGACAAAACCGGCACCGGTTCTACGAATCAAGAATTTATATCCACAGCAGAGAAAGTTAAACTGACGCTGGAAGTCCATCTGTGCCCCCAGCTCATCTAATTCTCGTCAACCCTGAGCGGTTCTGTCGTCGGTTGAGGAACGGAAACGAACGGACACCGCACCAGAACGGATCAATCCATTTCATCCAGCAAAACCGATCGGAACCAATGAACCGTAGTACCGTCCCATTGGTGGTAGGGGGTGGTGGTACGATGCCACGGGATACCAGCGATCAATTCCATTTGCTCGCTCGCCTCTCGCTCACCGGATCCATATCATGCCGATTTCCGACGCTGCATCGGCAAACATCCGGCAAACATCCGGCCGGAAATGAGTTGATCTGTTGACCGGGCTGGAGCAGGATCCGGGCAGTGGGAGTCCTGTATATTAGTCGGAAAACGATACCTTATACATCGATTTCGTTTCCATCTTCTAATGCATGCAACGATGTGCTGGTTGGGGGAAAATTGGAAAAATTAGAAAAGAAATAGTTTAGGACGATGAGAACGATTGAAGTCAACGAAGACTTCACTATCCTTAACATAAATTTTTATTTTGCTTACCAACATGTTTTTCAAACGATAATAGAAAATTTATTTGACAAAAAGTTTTAATTATTTCGAAACAAACATGTCAATTGTCAACGTAAAAAAACCCATAAATTGTCCTCCTGACGTGACGTCCTCCTGGCACGATACGCAAATGGCCAAGTAAAGCTATTCTATTGGCAAATTATAGATAACAAAATGAAATTTCCCCCACCCCCAAAAAGGCAAAACATCAACAGCTCCGTGTCCGTGTCTTCATGGAACGAAAATTGCTCCCCAACCAAAAAAAAATCCAAAGCCACAAGAAACAAACACCAGGGCCAGTGTCAACATACGGCGCGGCAAAGCATAAACAGTCAACTAACCGACCAACCAACCAACCAAAGACCAAAAGAAAGAGCGATGTAGAGGACCGAGAGAAAGTCGTTACTGACTATGGCTTTCTCTGAAGGACCTGGCCCCTCGCCATGAGCGATCCCAGCCTCCGCGCCAAAGCACAAAGTAAACATTGCCGGCGTGCTGCGCCACCGTGTTTTTGTTTGCGGAAGCTGAAGCTCTCGCACCCGGCGGCTACTTAGGGGCTTATGCTTATGGCGGACCTGTGACTGTGAGGTCCGTGACCGCCACACGACCAACGAGGACGCCTCGAAGCATCGAATGGAACGGACGGCTCACCAGGACGGTGTTTTGCTCCCTCGGTTGAGCTCGATCTCGATCCAGGCATCCACGGGCGCTTCCAGCGACCATCACCGCAGGGCAGCGAATGAAATCAATCCCTAACACCCCATCTACACGGGCGCGAGAAAGCTGAAAATGAGATGAGAATGAAAGAGTTGAGAATGTCAAATCCATACAAATCCGGAGCGAGAATTTTTCCGCTCGTCTAGAAACCGAGAAAGGAGAGAATGGAGAATTGAGAATTGAGCTACCTGCAAACTACCTGTGAAACAATGCAGTAGGCGTTTTTTGTGTTAGCAACAGTTGTGGTTGCTAAGGAAAAATGATCGTTGGAATCCTTAGACAGCGCTCCAAGCGGCAGCTCGGAGAATTACTCATACTCAAAACGAGAATAGCTCACTTCTCAAAAATTTGAGCAAAAATTCTCGCCTTTTTCATTTTCAGCTTTCTCGCGCCCGTGTAGATGGGGTGTAACAGAATCCTCCCAGGGCCCAGGACCAGGGCCAATGGTTTCGTTGTAAGTTTTCCGTTTGGTCATCGCCGTGCGATTCCGTCGTTGCCGATGATCGTAAGAACGTTGCTCGAGCGACGGTCGCCGAAAGAAAAAAGGACACCAAAAGCGACCGAACGTTTTCTCGCTCGTTTCTTCTCCTGTTCCGAAGAGCTTTTTCTCCTTTTTTGGTGTGCGCTGGTTTTTGGTACGCGATGCTCGCTGATTGCCTTTGACCGAAACCCCGATCCGCGAGGTTTAGGGTGCACCCCCGCCCCCGCATGGCCTGATAACGATGGTGAAGGCAATTAATTATATTTTGATAAAAATCGTAAAAAAAACAAACGTTCCAGCACGGAATGCGCGGCCATGGAAAAAAACCATATTTCACAACGGAATTGCTGCATCGTTAAGCAATAGTAGGCGATGGATGAATGATTCGCGAATGAGCAAAAAAAAACTGTCCTTTTTCGGGCCGTTAACCTACATACATCACGAATGATTAGAGTTTTTCACCAGCCAATGTGATGCTGCCAGTGGAGTGAAAGGAACACCGAGGTCAGAGTTGGTAACCACGGGATACCGAGCATAACTGTACCGATCTTCTATGTGTGCGTGTATAGGGTTTCTTCCACCAAACACGCCGCCACCAAGCAACAGGTGCGCCCTGGTCGATTACCTTTCGATGCTGTGGGATGGGGTAGATATGTGAAAATTCAATTTTCTCGCAATTAGGTTAATGCGTGCCATTCAGCCGTACCCACAACATGCTCATGCACACACACGGGCACACACACGCACATAGCGTTCCTCGACATGCGGTTGGATTTGGGGTTTCGAAGCTCCGGGGGAAAAAAATAGCCAACCCCGGAAAACTTTGTTCATTTGCTACCACCTCCCTGCCCTCGAAGTGGAGCATATTTTGTTGTAACAATGTTGTCGAAAGGTAACATTAAGAGAAAGTGAGAGAGAGAGAGAGAGAGAGAGAGAGAGAGCTAGCAAGAGAGAGAGAGAAAGAGACAAAGTGGTGGTGGTTTTGGATGGTGAGTACGATGAAACTTTCCAATGAATGGATCATCGATTAAGCTCGATGACAGAGCACAGGATGTGGCATCCTTTCCTGCCACCACCAGCACCACACCAACCCCTCTTCCCTTGCAGCTCTCCGATTGGCATCGATTGCTGCTTCTGCTGCTGCTACTGCTGCTGTTGACAGTTTGAATAATTGTCTGCCCTACTGGCAGGCCGGCGAACACTGTTTCCGGCCATTCATCCGGCCAGGTACTGGAAAGGGGGGTGGTGGGAGTGGGGGTGAATTTGATGGGGCTGTAAAAGTTTTACATCACAAAGTGGTAACTCGGAGGAAAGGGGTACAAATGGCGATGCAGCGGAGTAACAACCATCAGCAGCAGCAGCAGCAGCAGTAGCAGCAGCAACGAGGTAACTTCGATCCGGCTTGGGCATGGTCAGGCCATGATAGTGTGATGAGCTGATAATAGCGATGAGATTATGGACCGCGCACAAAATCTTACGCAAACTGTGTGTTTGTGTGTGTCTGTGTGTGGCCGGATGCCATTTCTCTTTACTGATTACTATTTGCCGTACTTTCGAGATCCATTTCGCTTCTTACCGGATTTTCCAGATCCTTGGAGGAGAGCTACCCAGGATGGATGCAACCCCTCCTTTCGTTCGATCGATAGCGAGCTTTCAATCATTGACGTCATTTACCGGCGACGAGTAATCGAGTGCCGAGGGAAGCAGTATGCACAAAAGGCGTGCAACGTTGTTGCAAAGCAATCGCCACAGGAGCACCCTTGCTTACTGCCATTATTTATGTGCCACTCTTTCTCTCTCTCTCTCTCTCTCTCTCTCTCTCTCTCTCACACACACACATACTCTCTCCCTCTCTGTTGATGGATGTCTTTCGAAGATATTTAAAGCCAATTTCCGGCGCCATCTTCCTTGTCGCCTGACGCCTGAACGACGTCGTTGACGTCCATCGCTGGCGCTGGTGAATATGGTTTCTTCTTTTTTTGCCAAGTAAGCGTCGTTTGGCAACCAGATCCGTTCCTAGGCAACCCGCGCACACCCTGACACACAGCAGAAAAAAGGGATGAGCCCCAAAATCCTCGAGCGCGCGCTCGGATTTCAGCTTTCACCGGACCGACCCCTTCTCACTATGACCCTTCTCGCTATGACGAACAAACAAACACGGGCGGGAAAAGGAAAACATTCTCTTCGTTTCCGAAAAGAAGGGGTAGGAGCCACTACCAGGGGACCAGCAAATGGTCCCTGGTGTGGTTTGTTTTTATGCTCGCCGAGCAAAAACAAAAGCGCTGGCTGGCTGGCTGTCCAGGGATGTCCGTTCGTCTCCATCTTGAAAGCGAGCCTCGCTCTCGCACCCTTCCGTTCGTTCTATCCGCAACCCCCCATTCCGACGGGGGTTGAAATGAAAGATTTGCTTTATTCTTTGCTCTGCGCTCGTGCTACTACTGTTCCGGGGGCCGGTTTTACGGTCAAAATAATAGCGAAATTCGTGAAGGGGTTGTAAAATAGTGGCCATAGCCCAACCCAGTCCAGCCCAGCCTTGCCAAGAAGCGCATGTGTCTAGGAGCAGCAAGCGAAAGAATATTTATGTTGGAACGGTCGGGCTGAAAAGGAAAAGGAAAAACTGTTTTCGTCGTGGAACAAAAACAAGGTCCGCAGTTTAATGGCCCTGGTTCGCCGTTTCGCACAGGCTTGAGTACCCGTTTGAACAAGAACCCGGTGGCCGAGGTCCGGTTCCACTTAAGACACGCGCTGGTCTTTGTCGCCGTCTTTGTGGAAACCGAAAACTTGTCGGAAAATTGTTTTTAAACGAAATTGATTAGTCTGCTGGATTGTAACGGGATGGCGGTAAGGGAGCACAAAGGGAAGGGGGGGTGCAAGAAAAGAGAAGGTGTGTCGTTAAGTGTCTGAAGGGCCGTAAAGCTCTCCAAGTCTTGCTTGATTACCTGTTGACATAACTAACAGCTGAAGGTGATCCTCGTTTCAATCAAATCTCAACTCGATAGAACGTGCCCGGAGCGTGTGCCGGTGACTGGCAGCAGTTCCTAAGGACTAAGGACTGACCTCCGAACACCCGAACCGCTCAAACATCGCACAAATCATATCACTCACCTTGTCCGCAACATATAAGCCTTGGAGCTTCTCGAGAGTGGAAGGAAGGTGCTATCATCGTGCGATCAATAAAATGGCCGCGAGCACCATTTGGGCTCTCGGCCGGGACTCCCCAGCGCGTAATCTAATAATCGCTCGAAAGGAAATATTCTTCGGCCCCTGGTTGCACCGTCTTCTCGTCCTCGTCGA
This sequence comes from Anopheles darlingi, assembly GCF_943734745.1. Classification (NCBI taxonomy): domain Eukaryota; kingdom Metazoa; phylum Arthropoda; class Insecta; order Diptera; family Culicidae; genus Anopheles; species Anopheles darlingi. The sequence goes on from NC_064874.1 coordinate 62,131,932, forward strand.
ATGATAAATCTACTCGCCTAGACATCGGAGAGAGAGAGAGAGGCTGGCACACCGATCAATGCCCGACAGCTCAAGTCTCAAGACCGATATTCCGGACATGGACGAATGGCGAATATTTACCGCAAACCGATCCCAAAACATGGGACGCCATCTTATCGATTATCTGAGAGGGGGGGGGGGGGGGAAACGGGGGCCTCTCTTTTCGGTTTCGGATCTGGATCCAGCAATAATCGAAGGGCCTGCGATGGGCTTACGGTTTAATGGTAATGCGATGAAGTGAAGGTGTCGATGTCGGCGCGTGGTAGACACCAGCACGGTGTTCGCATTTCCCTCTGCTGCTGCTGCTGCTGCTCATCAATTCAATAAATTTACGCATCGTTAACTATGCCCTCTATAACTCTCTTCCTCTCTCTCTCTTCTCTTCTCTTTCTTTTTTTAATGACACCAGGTACTGAAGGTCTAGGGAGGTTCAACTCACGCCTACGAAAAACATCCAATTGCCACGCTCACTGAACTAGCACGTCGCTACAATTTGTTGTCAAATTGGAACCCGCAGCTCTTGCCGTACTTACCGAGGGGACAGAACCATAACCTCAAAGCCTTGACCCAGTCCCCCCCGGGTTCTTTGGTGCGTTACTTCCCTCTGGTGGAAGATGCGGGTACCTGCGTACTCCGGGCGACATCCATCTGGGTGATTACACCACCGTACACCGTACAAGGAAGCTCGTCGTCGACCTGTTGAGTAACGTCCCGTCTTCGTATCAGGTCGGTCCAGTCGTTAGAGATCCCTCCCGTCCCCACGAGAGAGCGAGAGCAGCGCGCCAGTAGAGCGTGCAGATCTTTGCTGTTCCCGGTCCGAAACCCGATGAAATGAGCCGCTATGTGGACCTACATGATGGCAGCGGCCCGAGGTGACCGGGCAATGTCATCGATATCGTCGCGTCATCAGAGTAATCGGAATGAGTTCGATTCACCAAGGTAAGCGAGAGGCCGGACGAGTTATCTCCGTTTTATGTCACTTACATACGCGCACACTCACGCACGCACTCCTTCTTCTCTCACTGCTAGTATTTACCACTTCAATCGCGTGCAACGGCCACTGTACAACACGACGCACCGGGCACCCCAGCTCACCAATGGACCAGTCAGCATCAGTACGACTCCGTTCGGGAGCAACACGATCTACCAGAGCTACATGCCGCAGACCGCATCGCTGGACAGCTTCAACAGTGCGGTCACCAATCCGCCCAGCTTCTCGACCACCGGCGGTGGCACCCCGCCACGCCACGGTGGACCAGCGGCCGGAAGTGCCGGCGGAAGCCAGACGACGACGACGGCCGGTGGTGCAGGAGCATTCGCGCATTCGGGTGCTACGCCACCATCGACGGTGGCGGCCGCTACCATCGGTACGAGCACGACGCTACCCTTCACGACGCGCAACCGGCTCGAGCTAGCCACCGACCGAGCGGCGGCGTCAGCGGCGACGGCGACGGCGGCGGTGGCCACCCCGAAGAACAACCATCTGGGCCAAGCTGTGATAGAGAGCGAACGAGGGAGCGACTTTCAGGTATGTCCCACAACGCAAATCTGAGTGTGTGTGTGTCTAGGACGAAGTGACTCTGTGCAGCAAATGTGGTGTTTGATGTCGATGTTGAATGAGATAATGTTCCCGACTTCAACTGTACTTTATGTGGTCAAGTGGGTATGTTTTCGGCGGTTTATTATACTTTCTGTGAGTGAACATTTTGTAACATAAGAAGTGATGACTGCAGCTAATGCTTTGGTGAAATGCAACCAAAGCTAAATTTAATAGCCGAAGGTGGCTGAGAAATGATCAGGTTCTACACTCATTGGGCCCTATTGCGAGTGTCTTGTCTTGCAAACGAGACTGCTGTACTGCTGCTGAAAAAACTTAGCAGTCTTGTTTAGCTCTTGTGAATGAACTGTTGCTACCAGCCTCTGAGTCTTGTAAACGAGGCTGAAAATGGTATATGTGATGATGGAAAATGGCTGAAATGGAAAAAAATACCACTCGTGTCCAGTGTTACTAGATCGCAGTTCTTTTAATTGTGAAGTGAGTAGTAGAATAGTTATAGGAGTATACCAGGTGTATGCATATGAAACCGCCCTCCGTGTTCTTATAGCTATAACTGAGCCAAATGGAACCGTAGAACCGTTCTCAATGTTTCATTTTCTTCGTTCGGCATCTGTTAATCAAAATCGGTGCGCAATAGTTCTAACTTCACACTACAACCACTATTTCCATTGTGTACAAAATGGCAAGATCCGTCCTTAAAAATTGCAAAATGCGGACATCGTTCATTTTCTGCCACTATTTTCGAAAATAGGCGATAGAATCGCATCAAATGCTCATTGAAGCTTAAGGTTAGCATGCTCTTTGTGATACACAAAGCAAAGAGTGGTTTTAAAAATTAAAAAATGGCGATTTTGATGTGACAAACGAGAATCGCGAACCACTAAAAACGTTAGAGAAGAAACCACTAAAAACGTTAGAGGACACCGAATTGCATGCCGTATTGGGCGAAACGGTTATTAGTGAGCTTTACAAGCAACACTTAATCGATTTCGGATCGTGTAAACCGCATAAATCGGCCGGAATATCGAAATCGATAATACAGACCGATTTTTTCGATGCAAATGCTTGGCTCTATCGAATCAACATTCATTTGCATCGTTGGGACAAATACTGGCCAAGCAGCGCTTCCATTCTTACAAAAGTTCGAAAAAAATGTACCTTTAATTGGTTCGAAACAAAAGATGGGGCGAGGTATCTGTAAATTGGCTAAAAGATAGGAAAAATGTATAGCAATTCCTGTTGCATTCTTTCGCTGCTTTTATTCGACCAGTTTCGACTGACACTTTTCGATCTTGCGGTCTTCTGGCTGGAGTGACCAATATTGACTCCTATTCATTCATTTCTACACTATATTAAGTGTTTCTTACGAGGAAGCTTCCGTAAAATGTCGAAGCCACTTTTTTATCGCTTCGTCAAACAAAAGAACAATTTAAATCAAACCTATTTTTTCATCTTTTTTCCTTAAATTTTCGTTTATTCGAATATATATATTTGATTTACACTTATATTAGCTTTTAATGGGTACAACAATTTTGTTTCTCATCATTGGTTTACAGGTGATTTTTATAGCATTTCTGGGTCTGGATGGTTTATGTCTTTTTGACGATATTTACTTTTGATTTGTAATATTTCGAACTGCTTGATGGCTCTATATCTACTTTAGTTTTATATTGGCCTTTTTCATTTTGTTTCCTATACCATCTTATTTCCTACCCTTAACCCGTTTATGTACAGAGAAAATCAATCCAAGTGTGGGCTTACCATCTGAACTTTTCCAACTTAAAGAACCATGTCGTCAATGTATCGAAACGATGCTTTAAAAAGTAACATTAAACATTTATACACACACATTGAACACAACATTGATTGACCTCAATCGTACTTTCATCTTAATGAGCTCAACCTTGGAAAAAAATCTCATGACTGTACCTTCAACGCTATATCTTTACAACGCTATTTGCGAATTCCCTGTTCCTATCTGCTGTACAATCGCAAAACACGGCAATGTGGCCGGTGTTACAGCAAAAAAAAAATCAATCAACCAACTCCGGAAAGTCCGGATTTACACACCGATCACACCGCTGCAAGTGGCATCATCATTCGCCATGGCCACAAAACATCCCACAAACAGCCTCGCATGGTTTCGCACATCATCATGTCGCACGCTGATGGTTGTCACGATTGGTGCACGGATTAATTGGCGCTCAATTGACCGTCACTTATGCTAAAACACCATTCCACCCATCATCCTTCCCAATGGGACCCGTCCACCCGTCCGAGCGTGGAGCGTGCTTCACGTCCGAGCAGCAGTGAGACTACCGAGGACCGACCGAGGACTGGTTGATATCTTGCACTCGAAACACGGAACGGTGCTTTCGTTGCGTTGCTTACACAATCGCGAGCGAAGAATCCGCTCGAACCCCACACTTTCTACCGTGGCCAATGGTGGCACCATGACGCAAAAGTATGGCGACAGTTAGTCTCCGAAGGTCGTCATCACCTTCTGTTACCTTACTACTAAATGCAGGGCACGCGCCCAATCGAACAGACCTTCAACATTTGGAAGCTTTGGCCTTCGCTGGCCGCCAAAAAGCTACGTGCCCGTGCTTAACACCCTCCCATCCCCCGGGGGACACAACGATCGTCGATTGCATCGAAAATTTATTTCGAATCATTCGGGGACCACCTTGTGGCCAAGTGCGTCCTGATTAGGTGTTTATTTTTATATTTTGTTTCGAACAAGTGACGAGTGGGCGAAGGCGTAGTGGTCGGAGGTGTGTCGGTGGTGCGTGTCTGGATTGGTAAATGCAAAATCACAACCCTCTCGGACCTTCCCTCGTACCCGCGTGCGTTCGGTGTTAATTTGCAAACGTCATTTGCAGCCATGGCACGGCTTTGGCCCCCGGGGGCACAACATTGAGCGAGCCGCCTGAAACCGGCTTCAGGCGAGGTGCAGTTGACCTGCCGTGCCGTACGAGGACCGATGCAAATGCAGCGTGATCGTGATGCGTGACAATTTATTTTGATGATCCAATCGACGGCGGACAGCGGGGCGGGCTGGCAAAGTATTTGAAATAATTACGAAATGTCAGTCAAACAGCAAATTAACTGGTTTTAGTTTATTCCGATTGGACTAAAACCAATTCATAATCAACGAGTGGATGTAGGAACATCAATTTATATTCAATTTGGATCACGTAAATTTTCTCTTTACTGATGAACGGAGTTCAGAAAATTGATTATGAGACATAATTTTGAATTGTAATCACATTTAGTTCGATGGACAATCGTTAAATAAATTATCGAATAGTTGAAATATGTTATCGTAACGAAAGGTATAAGATTTATCCATAAAGTTCAATTGAAAAGCAGATTACTGAAAGATCAGTTAAAGCTTTTATGTTCGTTTTAAAAATCTGTCTTTTTAATAGGAAGATCTCTGCATTTATGGTGGTTAGCAAATGCAATCCTCGACTTCTTTTAACCCTCGGTTGGGCACCCGGCGTTTACCCCTTCGTTGGGCACCCGGGTACCCGGGTACCCAGCTCATGTGCATTGCATAGTTAAGTGATTGTTCCGCCGTTTTCATCAGTTTTATGGAAAAAATAGTGCACAAGAACTAATTTAAGGGTCTTGGCAAAGTGTTTTTGTTTCAAAATCAAAACAAAATGCATTAAAAAACAATAAAAACAAGGAACATAATATCATTGAGACCCCTTCACACGGTCATTCTCTACCGAGTACATCGCATAGCAAGCATTAAAATCCAAAAATGATGGTATTTTTCTGTAATTGTTTCAATGAAATTATTTATTTCTTCGTATAAAACTGTTCTGCATCGTAAAAGGCTCTTGCACAATCCACACAATTGATACTAGTGATGCTGGCCATGGTGACCGACATAGCAAACACTTTCGTCATATCATACCATTTGTACGAATTGATGTTGCAGATGTGAAAGGTACATAATTTTTAGTAAGAGAGGAATGCATAATGCGAAATAGTAATTTTGTAAAACATAAGCTGTCCATTTTTAAGGTATTCCTCACAAATTTACGAGCAGCTATTCATATCAAGGTACCTTCACGATTACACAATACATTCGCGCAAAGCTAACAGTGTATGGTAAAGAAGTTTCCGTGTATTTCAAAATGTATTATTTTTTAATCTGTGACTTATTAGATTACCACCGGGCAATCATTTTCTGGCTGATAGACAAGCATTCACGCCAGAGAAGTAGAATATGTGATGTCTTACCCGAGAGAAACAGAATCATCACAATCGATCAGCTACTTGCCATTAGTTTACTTGTTATTGTCGCAGAACTTCACAAATATTTGAACTTAGCAAGGAACAATAAGCAACAAAATCTTTTTTTCGTATCCGCGTTGTCAATTGTTTTGTCACATTCATACCATTTTTAGAAAACAACATGTGAGGTGTGCAAAAGTATTATGAACGGCGACTACTTCATCAGCAAAGGGGAAAAATTTCCTAGTTATCTAATTGAAAATTGCAAGAATGTGCAAGTTGTAAGGATAGTTTTTCAAAAAGCTGAAATATAGAGCATTTTTTGGTAAAGTGAAATTCCCAAATACTGCATCAACTACAGGGTATATGAATCTAAATTATCGCGGTGGATTCCACTTCCATCAGAGCTCTCCCTTGCTATCTTTGTTTCCGGGGTCAACCCAAAACCCCACCTCAAGTCTCTTGAATCAAAATAAACGAATGGTTTATTTATATGTTATGAAAATGGCATTGTACAAACCATTTTTAATCAGTATGAGAAATAATTTGTAGGTGAAATTGCACATAAAGGGCTGAATAATGTGTTACTTATTTTTCTCCTATTGCTGGTGTTATGACGCAACAATAATTAAAATTTGAATTGTTTTTCTTTAAAATGTTGTAGTTTACTTATTTAACAATAGATAGACCCGAGTATATTGATAAATGTTGATCAAAAGTGTTGTTTTTTGTTTATAAACATAGCTCATATGCATAGGCAACGCGCTGGGTACCCGGGTACCCGGGTGCCACTGGGCGTATGTTATTTTTAACGGCCCATAATTACCTTTAAATATTAGTTATCAAAACAATTCCGATGCCAATTCGGCGTGAAATGAGTTGTACTTTGGGGATCCGGAGTTTCGTGAAAAAATATTTACGGGAAGTCATTCATTTTTTCACTGAAACTTGAAATGGATACCCGGGTACCCGGGTGCCCAACTGAGGGTTAAAGACAACGCATAATTAAAACGGCACAACTTTTTGTGTGAATGCAATGTTGCCAAGAAGATAAAAAAACAAGAGAATGTGTTTAAAAGGAATAGACAAAGGTATCAAGTGTGCAATTCACCATTATACAAGGAAAACACAATTTAAGAGCTAATCAAGTATTTACAGAATGATGTCCGGTAAGAGAGCAAACTGCTGAAATGTGAAGGCCAAATGGGAATTTTTGTTGTTGTGACAAGTGGATGTGGATATTAAAAATTGAAGTAGATATTATCAAAGCTCGCACTTGGGAAGTTTTGTGCAAGCTTTCAAAATTTAACATTGCGAGTAGTACTTCAGCTAGCGCTTCAAAGCTTTACTTGAACATGACACAACAATTTAAGGTGCATTTTCAGCGATGCAGATTGAAATCCTTGAATGATACACACAAGAATCATTGCAGAACTGTATGAATTAAGCCATCTGGCGGTATTCATCATTACCCCGAAAAAGGTATTTCCTGCCTAATAGGCATGAATAATGCTAGCGTTAAAAGTATGCACAACGTGCAATCTCATTACGCTGTCGAGATTGATTTAACCCAACCCTTGTTTTTGCTTCATTTTTCCATTCTTTTCCTTTCTTTTTGATTGCTGATCCGCGCGCGCACTGCGGATCGCTGGAGGAAACCCTCGAATTGCCAAACCAATTTGGAAAATGATGAATGTGTGCACCCATCGTTTGCATGCGTTTATGATAATTTTCCACTTCACCCGTTTCGCCCATCGCCAACCAGATGATGAACCAGAGACACGGGGAGACATTTTTCACAACCACTGGCGACCCTGGCCACGCCTGAATACATTCCCGTGTCATTACTGTTGCAATTCTGCTTCAACGAATTGATTACTGCAACCAGTTACATGACCTACTTCTCCGCTTCTGTCGGTGCAATTTCCTGTTTCTCAGTTGAATGGAATGCTAAAATCACAGCCGATGATGGGTAACACCTTGAATTGCTCTGTTTCAGCAACAAAAAAAAATCACTGAATATTGAAACGCCTTGATTCTGATGCGCAGCGCACACATTTTGGTCTATTTATTTGGTTTTGGTAATCTTCAATCAGCCCTCGTGAAGCTACTTTCGTGTGTCTTTCACGTGCCACGTCAATTTTTCATACCAGCTTCAGCAAAAGTCATGGGGATACGCGGCACCAAAACATCGGTCATACGTCAGCGAGAGAGGGCGCACGCTTACCATCTTCTGAGTCCGGTCCGGACTCGAATCCTCTTCATGAGAAGGCTCTCGAAGGGTTTTTGGCAAAAGTCAAAGTCACAAGTAAATTTGCTCTTCACTTTTCGAGGTTTCCCGAAAAAAGATCCTCAACACAAATAACGAGTTCGGAGTTCTCAGAGGGTATCGGGCTCGGCGCACGACGCCTTCGTCACTGGCGGACACTGTGCGAGGGTGATGGATATAAGATGACAGCTGCCATCAACATTGACAAACTCGTTAGTGTCCATCAGTGGCAATCAGTTGGCACATCCCGGGAAAAACCACCAGAAATATATCGTTTCGAAGAAGGTGCGACGATGCCGACTTCACAGGAGCTCTTTGCAGAGATCTCTTTCTTTCTCTATCTTTCTCGCACCGAAGTTCCATGGATTCTAGAATCGGAATTATGATAAAGCCAATATAAAGGCTGGTAGAAGAGACTTGAGACATGTTAAGAGTATTCTATCTACATATTTGTATCATAACATAAGAGTTTTAGTCAAAGTAGTAGTTCATTAATTGAATAATTGTGATTATATCATAATTTGAATAATCTTGGAATGGGTTCACTGTTTTGTTTTCCTCATTATCTTATACTCATATGTGGCGTTGCCGTTTGTGAATGTATTGTGTTGATTCTATAGAGTATTTGTGACTTGCGAGAAAAGTATAAAATACCCACAACAAGGAAGAAAACAAAAGGATTTGTTTTGCTAATAGATCCATTTAGCACTTACTTCTATGCCTAATTCTAACCTTACTGAAACCTATCTACCAATCTTGAGTCCTTCGACTTGTTAGCAATTCATTTAGTAGGTAGTTTTTGCTAACTTCGCACCTGTTAAAGTAATTCTTGTTTGTTTTTCCTTAAACTCTTGTATTTTTTGTGTTTGAACACTTCATGTCATGGTTTCTTATGGTCTATTGCGCTGTACCAAGGCGGATTGAGCATCATTTTCAAGATTTTGTTTTGTTTAATTTGTAGTATTATAAGAGTTGTGCAACCTTGCGTTCTGACTAGAGAAAATGTTGAGTCTTTAGCAAGCATTTAAATGGTCTTAAATTTTTTTAAAACGCAATGCTGTTTTTGCGTTTCGTCTGAGGCAGTTAATAATAACTTCGACAAAAAGGCATCGCTTAACGGGTTTCCCGGAAATGTGAACCACCGTGTTTTATGTCAGATCAGAATTCTCGGAAATAATCATCATAGCTGGCTGGTGATTGCATCCAGCCCGATGAAAATACGAGTATTCCCGTGCCCAGCTTACCGTAAATCATTCACCGAAGCGAAAGCGATACCCCAGGAACTGATTGCCAGCCAACGTACATGAATAACGTGCCACGCGCATTGTTTGCCAGCCGGCATCGCACAGCACAGCAAAGGATTGCTAATTTGCCTTTGCTGTTATTCCGGAGGCAACCTGTAGGCATCGTGCCACAACTCATCGTCGCTTTGACGCTCAAAGCATGCCATGCGATGCTCACTCATAACCTGCTCACCACCAGCATGTTCAACACATCCAACAAGCGCGTTGAAGCGCCTAGCATTGAACATGGCGTGATTGGAAATGTTTCAAAATGCCTCGGGGAAATTATAGGCCGCTCTTTCTAGGCGCTCCTTTCCGCGCGGACGCACCAGCCTCATCGAGCTGTTTTCCCGTTGCCGATGCCGATACAGAAAAGGACGATTAATTTTCCGCGTCCATAGACGCTTCCGCAGGCAAAACCCACAACACGTTCGCGTGGGGAAAGGGGTGTTCGAATGCAAACATGTTCAAGCCCACACTCACACTTTGGCGCACGATCGGTGCCGTAGGCGTTTCGCCGTGAAGCCGTTTGGGAGGACATCGATTCCAATTTATGCTCCATTGACAGTTTCATTCATCATATTGTTGCGGCTTCACTGCCACCCATCGGGCAGCACACCATCATACATACACACGGCTGGATGTTCGCCATGCTGGCACACTAGCTGGCTCTCTGGTGCTTGTTTCATGGCCACAAGGAAGCCACAATGTAGCACCTTCAGCACGTTCGGCGAATTTGTATCTGTGTCATCATCGATTGACACAATCCATTACGAGGTGGGTGAGGAACGCGATGTGCGTGCGTGTGTGTGTGCTTCCAAGGAATTGCTTAACGAGAGTAGCTGGACGAGTTCATGTTGCGTTTCATGTGTAGGTTGTGTGCCTTCTGCTTTTTTTGACCGAGCAAGAGCAGCTGAGCAACGGAATTGCGTCAGCAAACCCACTTCTATGTAGATTGTTGGAGAGTTTTTCCAGGAAATTTCCATTTTTTTGTTTTGCTTCTTCAAACCAGCTAGCTAAATTTCATGCTTTAAGTGAGAACCGGAGAGATACACGCTACGGATGTACAACACTGCTGTCCTCTCAGGTTTGCGGTAAATTACGATATTGACCTAGAATGTCGCATTTTATGCAGCTTATGCAACCGATAACCCGGTACCCGAAACGACATGCTATCGAGCCAGCAATGGCGTGCCAAATTACCGCCTAATCGCCTTTTTGCTTGTAGTAGCGCCCTTCTGCTACAACTATCAGGCCTTGCGGCAACCAACTACTGCACTGGGTTATCCTAATCATTTAGCACCTTCTGTGTTCTTCCGTTCTGTCATCCTAATTACCATCATATTGAAATGCAGCATCGAGGAAGGACACAAAAGCCGGCTTAATTGTGAGCTCATAAGTTAACGTGCCCGCTTGGCAAGCCTTTCGTCCGTGTGAAAAGCGATGTGTTAACCTATGATCCCCCCCAACGATAAGGTTACGGTGCCCATACCGAGGAGCTGATGAGCTTCGTGACCGCACCGCAAGAGCATTACAGGTAGTGTCGCTGCTGATGCATGGCTCTAAAATGTTGGCAAGGGCTTCAGCATGGTCTGAACCATTGGCCTCGTATCACCATCACAAGTCAGTCGTAATGTTCATTTTATTTCAATGGCCCTCATTTAAGGACGACAGAATGTGTTCAGCCGTACGATAGGCAGCATGGAAGGCTCTCGCCTCGTCCTCGGCTTCTTGAAGGATGAATGTGTTGCATATTCTAGGCGTACAAAAGTGCGTGACGGTGAGACGTGCGTGCGTGCGTGCGTGCTGGTTGCTGCGTATATGAACAAAAGCATTACCCTTAATCTAAACTGATTCAAATCTGTCGCTGCATTCACTGTTTGATAGCAATGAGCTCTTCAGGAAATAGTGTATGTTATGAAAGGGCGTCATTTGCTGCACGTGCCCTGGTTTTGGGGCCATTCATTCTGCATGAGATGCATTATGTTTGCCAAAAGATTATTTGATAAATTTACATCATTTATTGTTTCAAGTGAAATGTGTAAACACATAATTTGGTAATAAAAAGTCATTATGGGGGTTTGTGAGAAATGTAGTTTAACAATCTATTTGCAACAATTTACTGATCGATTCAGCAAGGACATAGGCAAACACTTGTTGGTCTTTTTCTTTTAAGTTAAAAATGGGTTTTGCCAATTGATTTTTTTTTCTTTTTTGATATTATAAATAATGTATTGGCTGCAAACCTCCAATGAACACTTGCTATGCATCATGGACTATTATGCTCCCTTTGACTGTTGATTTACACCTCTGTTTTATCTGGGCGAAATATATAAGTCCTGGAAGGTCAAAGTATTAAGAACGACAAAATACGACTCTTCTGCTATCGTGGTACGCAGGATAAAAGATTATCTTTTTCCAATGTAGAATTATTTGCCATTTACCAGACATATTTAAAACTACGGATAATATGTCTACTCTTTCAAAGGCATCCCAGAAAGCGATAAGAACTTTCCAAGATTCCAAAGCATTGCTTTGTTATCAGTTTGAGATGTTAGAAAATAAGGCAAATTGTCCCCTGTTTTATCGAAATGGATTATAGTGATACCATTTCTCTTCCAGTTAAAGTAATAAAAGCCATTTTTCAAAGAAAGTACATCCAGGACGATTAGCTTTGAAAGCAGTACGGAACACTGCATTTTATTATTTGTGTCGTTTCAAACTAATTCCATCATTTTGTTGAGAACAAAATAAAGTCCTAGCTATTCGCAAAACCTAACCAGATGGATCCATTTAATATGGTTCAATTGAAACGATCAATTCGAAAGATTTAGTTAGAAATACCGATGGGAGTGAAGCGTTTTTGAAAAGCATTAAACTTTGATGGTGAAAGATAAGGGATTAACATTTTCAAAAGAACAATCACAAACTCAGAAGTGAAATTTCAATTACAATAAGTGTAATTCCATGGACTTACTTTGAAATATATATATTTTTTAATTTTTGTGTACATATAATAAAAAAACTTGTTATTGAATGTTATACAAAAGCATATCCAATTTGTTCTGGTTGTATTTTAAGATATGCAGATCCTTTTTAAAAATCTTGCTCTTCCATCAATCTCTTACTACACCTGCTCAAAAGCATTTATATTGTACAGATACAAATGCACATCGTACACCTGCTAGTGATGATGCAGACATCCATCTCGCTACCGAATTATCAATGCGAAGCTGATATGTATGGTAAACTAGTTAAATCATACAATGATCCAATATCGAACGTACCAGTGAGCTAACGATAACTCAATAACTATTTGCATTTCTCGTGACTCGAGCACAAAAGACCAGCACAATAATGATCGCAACTGTGGTCGCTCGCAACATGATGCTACAGCAAGTTTCATCTTTCTCCGACTCACTCCGACAAATTCGCTTCAAGTTCGCCCTTTTTTTGATGGAAGGATGGAACATGCGCTCGCCCGCGCGCTTAGATAACCAACCGGCAACCTAAACCCACACCCACCAGACGCTCCGACGAATGCTTTTTGATAAACGTAACTCCGGCGACCGCTGCTTCATCGACAGCGCACTTCCAATCAACGGTGTCGGATCAAGCGGTTGGGAAATGGGAGACGAAAAAAAAAAGGATTTCCATTCGACAGTCGAGTCGAGGTGTGCGGGAGGTGCGCACAGGATGATGATACCGGCATACCGGTAGCCGGGAATGTCGAAAGCATGGGCCGGCACTTCACCGCATTCGCGCCCACTCTGCAGTTGTTTGGCCGGAAAAAACCCACCCGGAACCCGGACTGCACTCTTCTGTAGTTGATCCATTCTGATGAAGATTAATGTTTGCGACTCCGACTTTGTGTGGCCAGAAGCCAGTAGCCGCCTTCGTGGCCGTGGCCTCACGCAATGCTGGCCTTTCCCCTTCGACCAGCTGGAGCTCACTGAACTCTACGCCAACTTCGTTCCCGACAAACCGACGGTGATATCATATTCCTTCCGTCGTCGTCGTCGTCGTCGGCGTCGTCGTCGTCATCATCTTATGCCAAGCACCAGACCTTTGGGCGTCTTCGAATCGCCGGCATTAGCCCCCGGTATCTTGCGAAGAAACGGCGAGCGGTCGGTCGGCCTATAATTCGTCAGCAAACAGTCCCCGAGGCTGGGACTCGTTAGCAAAATCGATCGATCGTGAATCGCTGCTCGTTGCTCGCTGCTGCAGAGACTGAGGGACAATATTGGTCCAGGGAAAACTCCGTGGAAATCCCGGGAATCCTCCATTCCATTTCCAAGGACCACCGGAGAGATCTCACATTCCAAGGCTTTCGCTTTTCTCTCCATCGCTTTCTTGCTCTCTCTCTCTTGCTCTCGCAAATTTACGCAAACAAATCGGTTCCAATGATATGTCCTCGAGCGTTAATTGTGTTCGAGTGGCGCCAAAGCAAATAGACAACTCGGACAGAACTCGGGGCAGAAATGGTATTCGATCGAACGGGACGAAAAATCCATCATCTGGCGGGGGCCAAAGCCGCGTTGGGCGCTGGCCGGTTCGCGGTGAATAAACTCGTCGGCCTGTTTCTTTCGTCCAAAAAAAAAAGGGGGAATGAAAGGGAGGAGTGGTCCACGGTGGTCATTGATTTTCGCTGGGCGCCAAAGCGTCGCATGGCGTCGTTTTCATCCGTGGGACGCAACACAGTCAATCCGTCAGCCATGATTGACAGCAGCAGCACTAGCGGTGGTGGTAATGGTGGTTAGTAGTGCGACGATGGACCGAAAGCCATGCGTCAATCGTGATAGATTCACGGTTTGTTGATAGGCTGTGGCTGGGATTTTCATTGAGTTTTCTCCGTGAATTGTACCCCCGGGATCTTGTTGTTGTGATTTACTGCTGACCGGAGGACGATTTGAATGCGAGAATATGAGGATTCGGCGATTTAAAGTTATAAATTACATTTCATTACTCGATTGTACCAGAAACTATGATATGTTTCATTTATAAAGCATGGAACTGTTAATATTTGACCGCACAAAATAGTACAAATCTCAGCCAAAAAATGACGTTGAAAGAAAAGAAAACTGTCATTTTGTAAATTATTCATTCATTTTTTATATGACTTTTTTAACTTTTACTTTGACATCACCCAAAAATGTTTGCACAGTACTATAGGTCACATCATTTGCCCTCCCGTTGCACGTCACCCTCATTTCAGTTGGGTTTTATACATTCCTGATATACTTTTTAAGTTTCGTTATGATAATTGTCCAATAGAAATCAATGGAACGAAATTACGAATCGATCTATTTGAATACAAAAAAATAACGCCATACCTTCAACAAGTACAGCTATCTAAATCATGCCAAACTTACACAGGATCATTGCTGGACAAATGAAGAACAAAATCCTTTTCTGTAGACACTCTTTTCTTGCATAAATTTCTAATGAACGTTACCCCAATGGTGAAAACATTTCGCCATAATGTCAAATCCAACGCCAAATCATCTCCTCTTGGATTCTTTTTCAGGATTTTCTGTCATGATACGACCCTAAAATTTCTCTTATGACGTCTGTCGTGAGATTTACTTGGTGGAATCACGCTGGGAGATCCCGGGATTGTTGACTCACTTTTGTCTGCAGAATCGGGCATTCGATACACTTCTGTTACACTTTTTCGGCTGTTTTATTTAGCTAGAATTAAGGTAAAAGTCCCCCAGTAACGTTTACATATGGTATTTTGAATTGAGTTTGGAAATTTCAAGACATTCGCGGTTTTTTCTCCAGCAAAGTTGAATTGTAATAGTGAGTATGCAGATTTTTTTCACTCTTTGCGTTTCATTGGCGATAACTTTTGAAGGCGTGGATCAATTTTGACAAAAATATTACCATTACATAAACAGACTACAATGATTAAAACGGAATGTCAACGGAATGGTAAAGTGACCACTAGGTGCGCTGCAATGATTAAAAATTAGCGACCAAATATTAACTGTTCCATGCTTTAAAACCATAAAATGGGAGCTCATATCGGGGCAGAAACGAAACCAGTTCATGGATGCTACTTTCCAATGTGTGTCTATATGTTTTGTTCCTATACACTTCTTCATCTCGATTGTTCATTTCTGAAGTGATTTCTTTTCCTGCTACTCCTGCGTTGGACCATATGGGAAGAAGCTGTATGGCAAACACGCTTTTCCGTTTTTTGATATTGAATCCAGCTCGGTCACTGTTTGATATGCTCTTGACATCGTGACCCTCCAAGTGCCCTCAAGTATCATTTCGTCATCTTCCAGCGCAGCGTCCAGATTTGTGACGCGCGCGCTGCTGTCAAGAAGGCACATCTACTGATTATATCCGCTACAAAATGTTGCCTCAAGTATGATTGCTTAAACAAAAAACTGTGGTTCGATTATACCACATTTAACAATGTATACAATATTGGATTGCAACAAGTTCATAGTGCTTACTATTCTCTTAGAATTGTTGGCTACATGACATACAAAATAGATTATCAAATCATACTAATACACTGATATTGACTTCTACACAATTTAAACAGTAATTGCACTTCGTTTACTGCTTCTAGTAGCATAATCGTCCATGATCTTTCGAATGCTGACTCTTCAATCCATTAGCAACGAGCTTCCCAAATGCAAATGGAATCTGATCACCAACAGAACCTTCCAAACTATCACAAACTAAACTGTTAAAATGCAATGTTAGCCACGTGTTACGGCACGAGAAAGAAATGAAGAAAAAAAACACTACCTCAACCCTTCCTGCCTTGCCTTGGGGTGACTTCTGACTATCGGCGGGGATTGAGAACACGACGATGTAACCGTTGCGATGCCATAATCGTAAATCATTTCAAATTTAACCATTCCGAACAGCTCCAGCTTCCGTTCATCTCAATTTCCATCCCTTCTAATGGTTCGCTCACTTAAGGGAAGCGATGTTTTGATCGCGTACAAAATTTTCAAACCAAAAAGTAATCCAAGCGAAAGTTTTCCACACCAGAGAGTCGAGAGAGAGAGAGCGAAAGAGCTGAAATTGATGCGCCCGGAAGGCGGGAGGCAGCCATTGGCCTGGCTTGGAAAGAAAATGGTCAACCGCATTTCATAATGGATTTGTGACTTGCTGTTTTCCACTATCTACGACGATGGACGACGCACTAACGCGCACACACCAGGCGTTCACACTAGGAAGCGCTCGTTTGGGTAGTAAAGCTGTCAGATGAACTGTTTACCGCGCCCGGAAAGGACCGGCGAAAGGACCAGCGAAAGGACAGCGACAGTCGTGTGCAGTTCCAGGATTGGCCCATAAACTGCACAAACCACACGCAGACACAGACACAGACACGGACACGCCAAAACAAAAACCGTCTCGGTGGGCCATCATTCGAAACCATTCTAATCCATTGCCCTCACGCCGTGGAAAGCGTGTGGAACTGCGCGAAACTGGATGCCAAACCCCGTTTTTGGCAGCTGGCACCAACAGTTGTACCTCCTGTCGGGACCCTTTCCTCTACACAACCACAACAGGGCTTTACTTGCGGTCGGTAAAAAGTGAATCGCACATTTCGTTCTAATTGGCTTAGCAAAGACTTTATGGCTTGAGACGTGAGATGCCAAAGCTTTATTCTTTCTTTTATTCTATGCAAGATAATACATAAGTCATCAGTTTCTATCCGTATCCGTGACTTCCGTGCTGTCGTGCGATTGAAAACCAGTTTCGAGTATACGAACACTGTGTCTATACTGGTTTGTTTGCATCAAATGGCAAGCATCGGTACTGCTTCTCCAACTTTTCCGATATGAGTTCCGAGAAGATGCGAAAAACCCTCGAAACCGCAGGCACAATCCGTAGCAACGGGTAGAGCCGGAAAGTTGTTTGATTCAATTAGAAGTTTTGCCGTTATGCTGGGCGGAGCGCGTGGGACGAGGGGAGCCTTCCATCAACCCGCATCCCCCTTGGCTGCAAGTAAAGTTCTCAAACCCAGAAGCTTAGCACCAGCAGCCAGTACCAGCAAATCACATTTGTTCCGATGACATTGTCGACGTCGAAAGTCATTCAAACCTCGTTAACGGCGGGGACCCAAACCCGGTAATGAGAGTGAGGTCGTACCGCGAATTGCGAATGTTTTATGGAAAGTGCACTCGTCGTCGACACCCTATATGCTGCTGCTGCTGTATGCAAATGAACTGCTCCATTAGTAGTAACCTTGACCATGCGAGGGAACGGATGCAAATGGCAAAATCCCTTTTTTTGAGTTGCGAATCCCGTTCCTGGACCGGAATGTCGTATCTTCGCTTAGGCACCGAGGATTCTGATCTCGTCATTCTGTTCTCACGCACTTTATCCGCCAAATCCAACTCGCTTGCTCAGATTGAAAGTTATTTCGACTTTGGAGTCGACAAAAGTTCCGTCTAAAACCGTAGCAAGCGAGCTTTAAACCCGCTTCAATGTTGCAGACGACGACGACGACTCGCGGGCGCACATGGGCACAATGTTTTATCGCTGTGTGGACAAGCATCGGAGTGTCATTTTTCAATTTCAAGGATCCCATTTTGCATGGGAGATTCGCCATTTTGCTTCCAACAGATTTCTTTTTTTTTTTTGCTTCTGCTCCCGCTTTTCTCGACAGTTTGGTGATCCATTTTCCCGGGCCATCATGGTCCCCATGGTTCATGGTCCTTCGCTTCGCCTCGCTTCATACATTCCGTGGATGCTTTGAAGGCTTAGCCGACGCCAACGGCTGGCATGGAAAGGCGGACGTTGAATCGGAGCGGAGTTGGCCAGAAGCCGTGCCGTGGCTGCCAGGAAGAAATGACATCGAAGCGTAAAAGGATATGTGAGCAATTCACCTAAACACACGGACACACACAAAGCGTTGTGCATATGAGTGAAGGTTGAAGGGAGAATCGAGGAGCACCCGGCGGTAGCCATTTCTTTTTACGAAGAACCAACCAACTACCCGCCCCTGGTGGTGGCCTTAGAGCCAGGGCAAGCGTTTTGTTATCCTTAGCCTTTGCTTGTGCCACTATGCGAACGACGACGACGACGACATCGAGTTGATGAGACACCCAGGAGCTGGTTGCAGCAGCCAGGAGCAGCAGCAGCCAGGACACGACAGAACTGGCGTCGGTGGCGTCGTTGTTTTTACGTCTTCCCGGTGCCCCCACGTCCTTCCTCCCCCGGAAAGCCTCTTTTCCTACTTACACACATGTCCTTGCACCACGCACACAAACGCACACACTCATCTCATCCCATCTCAAGTACAAAGTCAAGGGCTTTATTTGCATTTTCATCTTCCCTTGTTTCCTCACCTCACCCGACACGGCCACGGCCACTCCTCTGAGGCGGGGCCGGGGGGAGGTCGCGTACATTATTTCCATAATAATCGATGAGCACATTTTTCAGCTTCACGCGTAATAGGAATTTTCCGGGCCAAAGCTCTTCCCTTGGCCCCTAGCCTCCCAGGCACATGTCTTGTGTTGGCATCGCTTCTATGGCGTCCTGGCTGCTTCGGTGTGTGCGCGTGTGTATGTGTGCTTCTGACGGGGTGGGATTTTGATTTTGTCTTTCGGTGAAGTCGCGAGGCGCTGAACCATTTGAAACTGGAACGGTTCCAACAAACAAATGTATGGAAATCGATGGCCCGCGGGTGGGTTAACGGTGATGTTTTAATCTGAATTGATTCAAGTCACTTCTGTTGGTTCGGCGGCTTTGGTTTCTTGTTTTTCGTGGATTAGATTTGTACCGAACTGAACTTTGTACTGAAGAATCAAATGATGTTCGGAGCAGAAGAAGAAACGGATGAAATGTGTTTTAGTGGGATTAGAATGTGTGTCAAACGTTGCGCCACTTGACATTGCGTTTCTTTAACATGGCTACTTTACGAGTAAGACCGAGATATGACAGAGAGGCTGTGTTTTTTGCTTTCAGTTATTAACTAAATCATGGTATCAGATATAGTCATAGGTTGTTGTTATTTATGGATAACAGCATTTGAAGGAATGAAATTACAAAAGATGGCACTTAGAATGTGGACAATAAATTGTCCTACAGCGTTTGATCGAAGTCAAACATTTATTTAGCGTCTTTCCTTATAGCTTTTGTGTATATTTTGCATTGATATTCTTCAAAATTAATACAGGATTCATGGTAGCAATTTGTAAAAAGAGGAACTTTGTTGAAGGGTTATCATTCCTCGAAATGTAAATCATTATTGGGAACATGAGGGTTTATGGCATATTCTTTTTTAATTAATAAATATCTTAAAACTGATAACTGATAAGTGATAAATTAAAATTGCTTGCCGACGTAAGCTCACATAAAAGTAGTGGTATGTTTTGCTATAACTATCAATTTGGGACTCTCCATTTTAAAAAGATTCCAAATTGAAATCTAACTTCTAAAGGATGAATAATAATTCAAATGAGATGTGAGAATAATGCATTGCACTGGATAAACTGGATTCACTTCCATTCTTCGACACTTATTAGTGTCTACACTATGAATTAAAAAAAATGAAATTTAGTATAGATGTAGTTCAAATCGATTTTTAACGTTAAGTCA
This sequence comes from Anopheles darlingi, assembly GCF_943734745.1. Classification (NCBI taxonomy): domain Eukaryota; kingdom Metazoa; phylum Arthropoda; class Insecta; order Diptera; family Culicidae; genus Anopheles; species Anopheles darlingi. The sequence continues at coordinate 62,151,910 of NC_064874.1, forward strand.
ATGTCTAGTTTTCAACTGATGCATAACTTGCAATCGTCAATAGTTCGTTACAAAAAGGTTTAGCAATTATTAGCTAATGAAATCTTAGAAGAGTCAGCATTGAGAGTTGTTTTTTGAGGTATTTGGTATTTTTTTAAACATATATAAGAAAGGACGACCCGCAGTATTTCTAATATCGCTTATCGCGCGTTAAAAGGTGGATAGAACCAAGCAAATCATTAAAATCTTTTAGCCTGCTTTCATCAAGGATCGCCAGAAGTGATTGTTTAGTATAACTTATTACCCTCAGGCTTGCAATTGCAGTTTATTAAGAACTGCTTATTGCAATTATACTCCATAGTTATAAAATAAAAATGATTTAATTTCTTATATTTGATGTCGCGCTTCTTTTAATAGCTGTAAACATAATGTTCTTTCTTTTTTAACTTTATATAAGCTTTATGTTTGAACTTTGAATTAAGTTTTAAGTTTTAATCAGCTGATGATTTTTGTGTCAATCAAGATTCTTACTATCAATTCCTAGTCAACATTCGTTAGCACGAGACCAATTCGTTGTACTAAAGATACTTTTAATGGATTTTTTGCGAACACTTTGCACTGCACTGACTGGCAAAGCTCATGGTTAATATCATTTGTTTGCCATACCAATGCCATCGATGCGTTTGCCAGAGTTAATACGCTAATATGATAATGTGTATCAATAACAATAGCAAACAACGATCAACTTCGCCATTTCGATTCCACCAATCGTACCTCTAGGGCACTCCTCCGTTCCGCCACCATTCATCGTCATCAGGACGTCAGGAGCCACAATTCAATCACGATTAAACATAAATTGTTAGAATAAACAGTTCCGGCCCGTACCCCTCCCACCCGTTTGGGCCTACCTGCAGCTACCTGTTGAGTCCAGTACGGGCGCATAAGCTTGCTTGTTATGCTGCCACCTGCCACCTCCTCGGCTGGCGGGAAAAGCAACGACCATAAACCGCGCACCGAACCGAGTGACGAATGCATGCAAGCGACCATCAACGACGGCCTTTCGGAGTGCAACAATTTGTAATTTATTTTTATGATCCCCCCTCCCCTTCCTCCTGTCCTTCCGTCAGTTGGTCGATGGTCCGGCAGGCCGGTCAATACCGGGCGTTCGTGGCACGTTTTAAGCAAATGCGTTAAGCAAACACACAGCACACCGAGCGGACCGGACGGCCACTGGACGAAGAAAACAGCAAAACCTCTTCTCTATTCCTCTTGGTGACATTCTTGGTCTGTGCGTGTGTCCGTGTGTGTGTCCATGTGCTCAAAGTGCCGTACAAGTATGACCCTCGATTGAACATGGCCAACACACAGGCCAACCGGCGATATCGGCATCGGCATCGGTCGCCATCAGCAGCAGTGGCAAGGACGCACCGAGCGGATTGCTGGTTGATGAATTTATAGTTGATTGCCAATCAGCCACCGGTTTTTCGATCTCATGTTTTCTACTTCTTTTCCTTGTTTCTCTCCGTTTTTTTCCTGCTGTTGTTTTTATGCGCACTCGTTTCGCACTCGTTTCGCACTCGATTTCGAACGCACCAGAGACACTGTCCACTGTCCAATGCTCGTGCAATGCTCTGGCTACTGGTCCGGGTCCGGGTTGTGGAAGGCCGAGTCCTTGCGTGCTCGTCAACTGAAGGTAAATATTGACCTATTGACCCGGGAGTGTAGCGACAGGGCGTGGTTCAAACCTTGTCCGTTATTCCGGCCAACAGTCGAGCCGGGTTCAAGGTTTGGATTTCCATTTCGTTGAACTCTACTCCCAGACGCGTACTAACCAGAGTGGGTGTGTGTGTGTGTGTGTGTGTGTGTGTGTGTGTGTGTGTGTGTGTGTGCATACTGTACTCGATACTGAGCTAGGAATACCGGAATCGGAGTATGCTCGAGTTCAAACTGCTCCAAATCAAGCGTAATTAGCTTCCGGTCTCAGTACTTGCACCATTTTTCCCGAGCCAACCTTTATCGACTCCATTTTAAGTGTCCCCAAAGGTTCAATCATTTCCGCCTCCCCGTAATGACTGGCTCGGGACTCGGGTGCGAGGTGCGCACTAATAAAATGGCGATTTTCCTCACGAAAAGTATTGTTGTTGATGTCACTCCAAAGGGGGGGGGGGGGTTAACGATCGGGATATTGGGGGCCTCCGCCCAAGTGACGGGTGCGCTTAAAGTATCATCCAGAAGGACCATCACCACCACACGCAGACTCGCACTACCGCCAAGCCGTTGGAGTCGTTTGCTTTTAATTACTCCCCACCGTGCGGGCGTGGTGGTAGCGTCGTTGTTTGCGTTGTCTTTGTGTGCGTGCAGTTCAAGGTGAGGATGGTGGTAGCGCTGCCAGAGAAGGACAACCGTCGGGGCCATTACACAGGGGGGGGGGGAGGTAGGTGGAATGATTATAATTAATTGTTGTTGCCTTCGGTGTTGTTCATTCGCACACCAGATATTGACTACCGAAACCTACCGCACGGTTTCCTGTGGCTTCTAGATGGAATTAGAACGTAAATAAACGAGAGAAAAAAAGGTCCAATAAATATTATGCTCAATCAAGTTAACACAGCAAAAAAAAAGATGGCGTACGGCACCAAAAACTCAGCATTGAACAAATACTGGTGCATTAAACCAGCTGTTCATTTTAATCCAATTCATTGCACTCAAAGCACCGAGGTGCGAAAACAGTTTAAAGATCTGTCAAGCGTGTCGACGACGACGCGCGTCTTATCGCCCGCACGCGACACCAAAACATGCTGCACTTGCTACGCACTTATGCCAGCGATCGAGAGAGAGAGAGAGAGAGAAGGAGAGAGTGCGACGCCATATACATGGTTGTTGTGACAAGCCGCTTGCTGTCACAACACGCAATGCGATAAACTAATTTGCATGCCGCCCGCGCGACTCCCTGCAATGGCGGCGGCGCATTAATGCAAATTATGCAATTTGTTGGGTAAATATGCTTTTCTATCAAATAAAATTATGACACTGTCCTGACCTGTGGGGCTGCCTGTTGTCCGAGCAATACTATACTGTTCCGTCAATCTCGCTCACCCTCACCCGAAATGTCGCGAACGAAAGAAGAACGACAGAAGAAGAAAAAAATGCTGCCACTGCAAGACGTGGTGGTGGTCGTCCTAACACCAACTTCCTGCCGAGACCTCTCGTGGTGTGCGCGCTGGTGATGCTAAACGTTATTACCGGTCACCAATTATTACTAAACAACGACAGGCACTAGGGGGGTGGCGTCTCCATTCGTCGCTTCTTCCGGCCACCTTTGATCGTTACTCCTCAAACGCTTACACACACACAGACGACACACCGAAAGGCACTGGCCTGGCTCTGGGGCTACCGGACTGCTTCCCGTGGCCAAAAGTCACGCGCGCAAACCATTTACCACCATTGTGAATAGAACCTGCCAAGGGAGGGGCTGGATCATGAAATGGAATGTAATGAAGAAGAAGAAGGTGGCCATTCCGATACCGTTGTATCGATTTCAATTTCCTTTAACCGCTCACTACCTCCTGCTTTAGCCCGTTCCTCCGCTTCTTATCTTCGCTTCTACATCAATTCATATTTACATCTCACCCCCAATAAGTAACCCCTTCTTGCTTAGGAGGAGTGGTGGGAGGTTCTTCTACCTCTCTCTGTCTCTTATCTGTAAGCAGCTTCGACGCTGCTGAACCTCAACTCAAGGGCACGACACACGAGTCCAACAGTGGCCTCTTTGGTCTGGACCTGAACCTGGACCTGAAGACGATCTAGGGTGCTAGGGTGGGTTGAGGATCGTAGGCGGCTATTGGGGGTTCGATACTGTTCGATACTTCTTCTACCAGCCTCCCCGCCCTACACACCAGATACTGGCCACAAGGTTTCGCGAACAGCGATGACCACGACAACGATGACGACGATGACGACGACGACGTTGTCGACGATGAAGACGACGAAGACGCCAACCACCACGATTACGGCAACGATGTCGCGATGTGGGGTGGTGTTACTGGTACTACTGCCGCTACTACTGATGATGATGATGATGGTGGTGATGTTTGCGACGAATCCTCCCACCGGAGCGGCGGGGCCCGCTGCAAACTTCATTATTAGTTTCACTTTCGGCCTGCACTCGAATGGATCGCGAGCGCGCCACCGGCCGCCACTGCCATCAGTAGTACTCTCGCCGGATGCCGCGGATTCGCGGTCGTATTGTTTACGGTTTTTGGGGACGACCGAGTGTCTGTGTGTGTGTGCGCGCGAGAGGATACACGAGGATCGCGAGAGTGTTTTTCTCGAAGAGGAATCCGTGCGTAGTGTGCGCAAACGGCGTGGTTTTTAGTGCCTTCCGGTGGGTTATCCAATGCAAAGTGATCGCGTCCTGATGGTTTTTGAACCTTTCACACGCAAACACACACACACACACACACACACACGTGCGCAAACACACCAAAAGTAGTTTCAATTTTGTTGCATTTTCGTGTCGTGTGCGCATTGAGCGCAGTGTTCTATTCTGTCGACTGCGGTGTTAATGAATTATGGTTTTTCCCATGAATCCTGTGTGTCTGCAGTTCGGTATCGCAAAAATGTCATGACAACGGCCTATCTGTTCTGCACTCTTCAGCACTCCGCACACTTGTGCGGTTCTAACCATTCGTTACTGTGTTTGCGAGAGATGTGAACGAATGTGTCGTCGTCGTCGGTCGGTCGGTTGGTCGGTTGCATGTGGATCCAAGGATTTGTATTTCAAAATGTCGCAAAAACGCATTCCCCAAAACCCAAATTGTCATTCAAGCAACACCGCAACATTCTCCGTATCTGTGTGTGTATGCGTGTGTGTGTGTGTGTGTATGCGTGTGTGTGCGAATAGCTAAGTGATTGTGATTTATAGGATTTCTTTTTGCCTCCTTTACCTCTACGAGTTTCCAGGGCAACCGTTTTGTGGCAAAATGAAAATTGAATTGTCGCACTCGGTTTCAGGGAGGGTACCGGGGGAATGAGATTCCTGGTGTGAACGATACAAACATGCCTCCGGAGAGCGAGCGCACACACCTAAGCACACCAGTACTAACCAGGAAGATTGAAATGGGAAAATGGTCTTCAGCTGCAGACGTGGCAAGAGAAAAACCGCTTCGCTTGGCACCTGCCAGCCAGCATGCTTTCTATGTTTTATGATCTGACTATCAGGGCACCCGCAACCCCGTCACCACGCCTGGCCATTTCCTCCGGTCAGGTATTTCGCAATTCCGTTCCAGTAACGCACCGTTTGCACCGAGGTGACGGGAAGAAGCGCTCCTTCTACTCTTTTAAAACAATTAAAATTTATGATTATCCTTGACAGTAGCCGGGGCCATGTTCACGTTTATCTTCCTTTTATTTGATTTCACCAACTTGCTGCAAACGCTGCTCCACGAGAGCGAGAAAGAAGTTGTACGGATGATTTGTTGCTAATGAATTTCTATCAAGGGAGACAGACACAAAGAAAAGAAAAAGATAGCGGGCGAGAGAGCGAAAGAGAAAGAGAGATGAGGTAGGTCCGCTAGGGATCGACTAACGCCAACCGGTTGACCTACAAAAACAATGGATCCGGGCAAATACAACGTTCCGCCATGTAGAGAAGAGTAACAACCTGGCCACAGACCAGTGGAAGGGCAGGGAACGTGGGCAAGGCAAGTCCTTCGGGGCGTTCCTTCGGCAAACAAACAAAGTAAGATGCAGAACTGCAACGGCCATCGTCGTAGTGGCATCGCATTCGCATCGCCGTTCCAGTAAATTAAGCAGCACCCGCAGATAGAGAGTTTAGTTTCAACATTTGCGCTGCAACCATTACCATTGCGCCTGGTGCTTAATGGGATTGCTACTACTACTACTAGAACTTCAGCTACCCGGCCGGGGGTGGAACTTTGTTCACCACGGGCTGGCTGCCATTTTGTAAGAATATCTGCAACATCCACGTCAGCGTCGCCAGCGGCAGCACCATTCTTATCGTTGTTGTTGTTGGTACCGGAAGCGCGCGTAATCAAATCTTTCGTAATCGTATCATCGCCATTGCCAAAATCAAAACGCGTAATATTTGCAAGAGCAACACCGCCCCGAGCCCCGAGGCGCTGTCGTTGTCTGGTGTGTTTGTCCATTGTTCTTCCGCCCTAAACAACACCATCACAGCCCGGGCTAATGTGTTGTCGGTTGTTTAGCGGGGGAGCAAATATTTGCCTCACTTCCGACACACGTGTTGGTGTTTTAAGGTGCAGAGTGTAGAGTGCGCGTCAAGTGATGTTGTTGTCGCGGTTTGTTGACGCGCGACGCAAGTGTAGAGGATGCGGTCCATTCTACGGTCAATTTGTGCGACCGGAGCCTTACCGGAGCATGAAAGCTATGCAAAGCGAATGTATGAGGAGGTTAGAAACATTTTAAACATAACAACCCAGGTTTAAACACTTGTGAAGCAGCATTGGAAATGTGGAAGAAAAGTTATTAGTAGTTACTGCTTATCCAGATTGCAAAAGCGAGCAATGACCCATTGAACAATCAAGCTTTGGTATGCAATCAGCAGTCTATACAAACGTTTGATGATCGTTACGTCCACATACTTGATACAGCACACTAAACCAGAGCATCGTAGACGGTATGTTATGATAGCTTTGAAGTGCATTCAAATTGGACGCTTGAACTTGAAATCAGAGGCGTTGGTTATTTAACTATCCTGCAGTAATCAATACGGCAAAGAGCATCAGTACATTCTATTATACTTTAGTCATTTGGAATCAGGATAACATGTTCTGTTCTCCGGAATGGTTTAAGATGCAACCATCGTTTATCTATCAAGTGATCTTAATTTATAGTTATAATGCGGTGACAATTTGAAGTTCATAGCTCCATAGTCCAGAGAGAATAGTCTGATCCAGCTTAACACTCTGCTTTCATTTTGATCGATACGCTTTAATAATTGATTGATTAAGAGTGAGTTCATTTGAAAACGATTAAGATGGTCTAAAGTAATACTGAATAGTACTTTGATTAAGGTGGCCGCTTGCTGAATCTGACCAACACTTTTTTCGTATTATGCAAGTCCTGATACAGCAAACGAGAAGATTCCAGAAAAAGTACATTTTTGGAGTAGATTTCAAGAATTTCCTCTCCAATTTATCATCGAAATCGAACTGAAATTACTACTTACTTACTTACTGCGGTAATGGAATTGATTTTATATAGATATTCCAAACCGGAGAATGGTTACTACTTGCTACCTTCTGTAATAATCGGATTCTAAACGGCTCAAGGTTTACTTGGATTACTTTTTATTATTACCATTAATTCTAGAGCAGCCGCATCAATGCATGACGGTAGAAATAAATACCGACAGATTGCTTTTAGATGATTGAACTCTTCATAAGCTCCTATTTAGGCCGAGGATAAGCAGTTCACATTTCAATTACACAAACAAAGCTTCGGTAGCAAGGGTTATTACGTCAGGAAGAAAGACCTTCCGGCCGTGACTTTGCAACCACGAGGCAATCAGAATCAATCATCAATATTTGAACCTCGCCACCTTTCACGGCACCAATTTCACGAATGATAATTCTTCACGGTTCACTGGCGCCACCTTTCCCCATCCCCTCCCGCCAAAAATCCCATCCGATCTGAGGCTTCCGATCGGACCAGCGATGCGTAATGATTTATTGCGGATACGAAATCGAACCCCCCGGGATCTAACCGGTTCAACGAAGACGATGGTGACGACGACGACGGAGACGACGGATTATGTAAACGGGTGTGGCGTGTAAATTTGCCCAATTCTCAAGGATTAACGAAGTAATTAATCAACCTGAGAGCCGAGTTCCTTGCGAAGCCGCAGCGGGAACAGCTTCTTTATCGGAAACGAAAACGGAGCTAAGGAGGCGATGCTACGGATGGTTCGGCCTTCGCTGGAAGGAATTTCGTGAGGAAATCCATCTCCTCTAACATACAGACGCACGTACACACAGACACACGAAACGATGCCGCCGACAAATGGCTTCGGAAAAAGATGGATTGGTTAGTTTTCGTCGAATATGATTGTGTCAACAGGGGGCCTGATGGTGGAGTGATGATAGACCCACCGTCCCTTCCAACCCAAGATCGAGGGATAACGAACGATGGTCGCATCCGTTTTCCGGATCCTCAAGCCTCAAGATTATCTGCTTAGATTGATCGAACCATTACCGAGAAAAGAAGGTGCTCGGAAGGAAAAAGATTTGTGGCGACATTCGTCTTCGACCGTTTCGGGTCATCCGTCCGCGCTTTGCCCTAGATAGATGCGTGCGTGTGTGCGTGCGTGGTGGTCACTGCAATGGACCAACGGTTCCGATGAAGACACCAAATATTGGCATTTGACAAATTGTGTCACCATTTTGGTTTTGAACCATTCACCTGTGCTCTGCCAAGACACTTGCGCGCCGTCACTATGGATCATTCCATTTTTAAACATCCCATTGGTTACAATATACCGTCAAAATGGCCATTTTCGTATCCACCATTACATCGCCGCAACCACAGGGCAACGCAGTGCGCTTTATGCGTGTTGAAAATGCGTGTCCATTGTTGGAAAATGGATACGTTTTCCACCCCATAAACAGTGACAAAAGGGAAACACACACACACACACACACACACAATCTAGTGAGCCTGTTTCGATGTAGCACACAATTCAATAGACATCTCGCGTAGCAACATTTTCATCGCTAATCACGTTACCTCGGGATCCGCGAACAAGAACGCAAAGGCCCTGCGTGGCCTGCTGCTGATGCTATTACCGATGTTTCCTTTGATCGACGCTCGCTGTCGAGGTTGTGTTGAGCATGTTTTAGCCCTTCTTCCGAACCCGATCCATCTTCCACCGATAAACCGGTAATGACAAAACCACATCGTTGAAGCGCGCGGCGGATCCTCTTTTATCGTATCGGTTGCGCGGTGCGCCAAACAAAGCAAACGGTAGAGACGATGGCGAATAGAGGGAGGCGAGAGAGAAAAAAAGGCGAATAATAATGACGCGCGGCGCACGGCGTTGAATGGCGATGGCAAGCATAAAGCAATGCAACATAAATTGAAAATTTTACCTTGTCGCACATCGCAGCGGAAGCGAACGGAACAACGTGATCGTGTCATTACCGGGCCACCGGATTCGCCTCGGATGGCCAGTCAAGTCAACACAAGTCACAGTAACGGCCGGAGCAGCAGCAGCAGCAGCAGCATCCTAGCCTAGGAGCGCACTCGGTGCTGGTGAAGTGGAAGGAAAGGGGACACGTCCGTCGTCACGCTCCGTCGGGCCGGTCGTCGCTACGTGCGATAACGATGTGGTTGGCTTACTTGGAACTCGGCGATCTGCGTTGCTAGGTATCGGGGGTTGGTGGTGACCATGGCAGGTGATTTCCTGTCGTTTAAGATGTTTACTTTACGGTAAAGACCTCGCGATCAAGGTAGATGAATCTTAAAGAAGCATTAGACGAATAAGTTCGTTTGGAGTATGTAAAGGTGCGCGGCCACGGAGGCAAACAGTTAAGAAGCTTTCATTTGGCTGTCATTTTGGCGACTTGCGAAACATTTTATTTCAAGCACAAGACCACGATAGCGGCCTTGTTCTGCAACTCGCAAACCAACAACACACCATGTTCTATGTGAATGACGTATGCGTTGCGCTTTTTAATTGTTTTTTCTTCCACCTTATCCGTTCTCGGTCACGCTAACAAACATTATTTTAATCTATTTCAATTTCTTAATAGAAATTAAGATTTCACAATTCCTAATAGAAATTGCTACCGGGGTCAGGCGCCTTTAGGTCGCCTTTTTTAACATTTCATGAATGAATGAAATGTTAAAATGAATGAATTCAATGTTGTTTCTAAAGATAAAATCATATTGACCGAACCTACAGCGTACAGCTCGCACGCGTTGCGCCACAACATTCTCTCGAAAGCCTCAGCACCAAGCAGAACACTGGAAGTGTAAAGCCTGCAGCGCTTCAAATGGGCAGGTTGGAGCCCCGCTCCGGTTGGCCACTCGATAAAATATGATTGAAAATGGTGGACGTAATAAAATAAATTTTTATGACCATTTGATTCTCCACAATCGTCAATGATGATGATGATGATGATGTTGATGGCGTTTGAAGATAGCTTGCGCTGATGCGCCGCCACCCTCCCTTACCACCCACCCACCCACCTGGTTTTCATTTCGATGTATCGCACGCAGCCTGCGTAGCCTCGCAGTAACCATGGCAGCTAGTCAAGCTGCTAGATCCGAGAGAGAGCATAAAATGCCTGGCGAGGCTGCCTGCTACCGGTAAGTGACATTGACTTGCGGGGGGGGTGTGGGGGGGGGGGGTTTGGAGGTGATGATGGTGTGCAGGCAACGGCACCCTGTGGGACCGGGGTAGCGTTATGTCCGTGGAGATGATTTTTACGGACCATGGATTAAAAGCCCTTTGCCGTCAGTGAACGTCTCTAGACGTCACCGCGAACCTTTCAAACCACCCGCGCTCCCCTCCCACCCCCTTTGAAACCCTTCAAGTTCCCGGTGGTTCAAGGAAACTGGGCCAACTCGCTGGGAACTCGCTCGCAATAAGCAAATACCACAAAGCGGATCGTCTCTCTGGCTGGCTTAACCGACATCTGCATTATGGTTGCCATGGAAATTGACTAACGGCTCGACGGAATCCCAGGTGCTTTCGGTTTCCAGAGTGTTCTTTGTTTTTTTCTTGCGCCATTTGCGGCAATCTTTGTATGCTTAGTGACCCAACATTGCGTTAGCTAAGCTCGTACACCTCGTTTCATAATGTTATCTTTCAATTGTGTGGGCCCGTGGCAGATCCGTATCCCTGGGGCTTTGCCTTGACAATATCTTGGCAGTAATAGAATTGCGCTCTACATAACATGGAGTGTCTCCTTGCAGCTCCAGTTATTGCATAATATTTCTACGATATTAGTTTAGTTTTGTTGTCAACGATCTGTTCCATTAGATTTGTTCTTCTAGACTAAACTATTAATGTCCAGTAGATCAAATTGAAGCGATCTTAACATATTTTTCCTTAACTTCCAGACTTCTAACACAATCAATGTTGTTGCGCTTTTGTTCTTGCAAAACGTTGCTGTCTCGCTCTCTCGCTTTCAAGTTTCTGAAAACTCCGGAAAAGCCACCTCCACCAGCCCCCCACTCCCGGTAGCGCGTTCTCAAGGATATAAACCATCCGGTAACAACCGGAACCCCAGCCGCCCAGCACGCACCCAAGGGCTTCCCAAGGATCGGGAGCTAATTGCGTCCCACGAAATGCGCCCCAGGAGCATTGACCGTTTGTTGTCGTTTCCAAGGCGCTGATTTTCCGCCTCCCTTTCAGCACCCAGCCCCCTGGGGGGAGAAAAGCAGCAGAAACCATCAATCTTAATTCGCCCAACGCGCACCGTTTGACGTAGTCTCGTTCGGGCGGCGGTCTCTAGCTTTTCAAGTCAGGCGCCTCAATCGAGCAGAAGCCAAGAAGCCTGGCAGCCGAAGAAAGAAAACGTCAATTTACGACTAATTGCAGGTGTTGAGAGGTGTTTTTTTGGGGGGGCGCAGGAGGATGGTCCAACAGTCTCATTACACAGGAATCCCCCGGTATAGGCGATAGCACCTAACCTCGAAGGCCTTCCATTTGGCGACTATCTATGGCGTCGTATACAGCTAGAACCTACACGCAAAGCATAAGCTATTGTCTCTATCACGCACACACGACAAATCTACGCCCACCTACACGACCATCTGTCCAACGGCTAGACGACAACAGGAAGAACTACAATTTGCTCATTGGCGGGCTAACGCGGGAACTGGCGAGTGCGATTTACCGCAAGCTTAATACACCATCCGCCGATCTGCCGGTTCCAGTAATTTTCCACTCCGTTTGACAGCCTCCCCCCGTTTCGACAGCCTTTCATCGGCCTTTGCTTAAGTCACTCAAATCCGTGTACCGGCGTGTCCTCGGACAAACCCCCGGAGGGCGGGGTGCGCACTGCTAAGCATTTAAGAGACCGAAGCGGACGAGATAAACCGGAGGCTTCTGGCGGAGCGGCGTCCTTTTCATCATCCTCAACGGCCTCCGGTTCTCCGAAATCCCCGATGGCGGTCGGAAACTTTGCGAGAATCAACCGAGCCCGGCCATTATTCGCACTTTCCGCTGGGAAGGCGGTGCGAGTGAAAGCATTCCCCCGGCCGTAATTAGCTCGTTCGTTGACTCGTTTGACGAAGGATTCCAGGCGCGGAGAACACGCGGCCGCTCGCAGCTAATGGACGGTGTCGTCTCGCGATTTATTTTTCTTTTCCTGGGGTTTTTTGGGCATCTTATTTGGGCCGACGGCGAGAGAGAGAGAGAGTGGGAGACGGTGCCGTGACATTGAATTTTTTTTTCGCCAAGTTCCTGGAACCATTGAAGCCATTTGGAGGCTTAAACGGTTTGGATTTTGTGGAAAAGGTGCCATAACCTTAAAAAACGTGCCCTCTCTGCAATGTGTTTAAGAGCGGACAGGTTGAGTACTTCAAAAAGCAAACTACGACCTTCAAGTAATAAAGAACGCAGTCGGGAGTAGCTATTAAGTAAACAGCACCGGCACCAGGGAATCGTTTGTTGTGTAAACATCGTTCGCGAAACATCATTTACAGCACCAGGATCGTTGGCAGGATAGCATTCCAGACATGCAGTTGGTGCTAGCCCCGAACACGGCGCTCACTGTTCGCACGCACGAGCATTAATTAGTTTTCCAATCAACTACCGTCCATCAGAAGTCCACCGCCACTGCCAGTCGTTTCATGAGGAGGAGGGCATACCGTGAGGTCGCGGCCTATTTCCCCCCTACGGTGTGCTAACACGTCCCGCGAAGCATCGTTCGTGCATGTGTGTCCGTGACCGTGTTGTGTGTGTGTGCCTTTGTGTGTGTGTGTGTGTGTATTTATGTTGTGCTAGTGCCAAAAAGTGACTCGTTAAAGCTTACAAAATGGTGCAACGGATTGACATCGCTACCATCGGTGGAGACAAAATCATGGTACGCCGGAACGGACAGCAGCAGCCACCGGTGCACTTGCATACCGGCGAGGGGTGGGGGAGGGCTCAATGAATACAAATTTATGATAATTTGCAGGAGGGGTTTATCATCCGGCGCGTATCGTGAAAAACGCGTCAGCTGCATCGGCTTATGTCGGGTTCAATCTTGATTGGGAAATTTGCGAACACGAACGTCATGGTCGGCGTCCTGGCTAGAGGGCATGCAATTAGGTTATCGTTGTGCCTTCCCCAATCAGGCCCTTTGATCGAAGCCTTAGGGCAGAATAGGAAATAATCCTTTTGGTCGCTGAGAGGATGTTCAATGTATTACATTCCTAAAACATCGTCAGATGACGTGGAGTTATATGAAGTTAGCTACGAATTTCAATACCCTACTGTTATGATACTAATACCCATTGCACAATCTTCCAGATACTATCTTACTACCTAAACAACGCCATTTCCCTTCAACTCTACCTAAAAGTTGAGCACCTAAAGTAGTATCCATAACATCGCGTGTTCCCGGGGAGTCGGAAGTCTTCTTATACCTTCACCTTCCTTAGAAAGCACTGACACGTGGCACAACCGACAACTTTACCCGTCTGGCCAGTATCACTAGCAAGGTCACCGAAACTTTCTCTCGACCGCTCCGATTCCCGTAGCCTGACCCTGAACCTAGCAATGGGTTACGGCTACCGGAAAAGCCCTTTCCTTTACCCTTTTCAATTACTAAACTACTTTCCGGAACTCTCTGTCGCATGGCGGCTGGCGTTGTTTGTTGTTAGTAGGGGAGTTCTTTGTTGGATAATTAATTGTTGATCACGAGAAGTCGAAATCAATAAAGGGAATTGTGGTCTAGTCACGGGACTAGTCGGTGGACGATAATTGGTAGTTGTCGAAGGTCATCTTTCACCTTGTAGGACTCCCAAACGACGACTGAACTGGGAACACTGACGGAGTAAATACATAATCACGCAAGTATCAAGTGTCTGTAGAGTCTCTGAAAAAAGATCCAGACTGACTGAAAGAGAATGTTTGTTTTCCCCAACATCCAACATGATTAAAGTGATTTCACCGGAGGCCCAGACTGCCA
>NC_064874.1:62171056-62176056 GCF_943734745.1 Anopheles darlingi
TGAAAGATAAATTAATAACAGCCGCACCGTAGTAGTAGTAGTAGTAGCATCGAAGCACGGATGCATGCACACGGCGCACTCCAAGGACTCGAGCATTCAATCCACTCGACCTACCGTTCCAAGCAACACCAGCCAGAGTTTGTAGAGGATGAGGCCACAAACAACGGCCATTCTTCAAGCTGCTCTCCCAGAAGTAACCAGTTGCAAGGCCCAAGTTCTGTGCTGTAGAAAGCTGTAGTGCTCACGCTCGTCTCCTATGGCAACCGAGAGGCTCACTCGAGAGCGCCGCTCGAAGTGCTCGAAGTAACCGTAGCTCCACCGAAGACGTCACGCATAATGAGTGAATTAAGTGCCGTGAGGTTCCTTGACGACCTTGTCCTCAGGCAGGCAGAACTCGAGCGTCGCTCGCTCCTTGGCGGTTTTCGCGCTATTTAATGTGTTTATACACACACAGACACACACACAGCCAACACCGTGGAGTGTCATCATCAGGAAGGTGCCCCAAGCCCATGCCACAACACACAAGTCAATGAAGCTCGTCGTGAGGAGCTAAAGGATTTCCCATTTGCGTAATAAGATCGAAGGGCCGCTGGAAGATGCTGGAAGAGCACCGGGTCGGGTGTCGGGTCGGGTGTTGGGGCAATGATGATGATGACTAACTTTTCCACACCGACCACGCCACCCAACGAGCTGGAAAAACCGCCGCCGCCGCCGCCTTACGCCCGATTTTACGCCTTCGCGGATTCCGTCAGGTCGAAGCCGTGAAGCAGTGCTCCGGGAAGGGGCCACAAATAAGGATTAATGTTAATGATGGAATGGTGGTGGTGGTAGTGGTAGTGGTGGTGGTGGGTGTAGTAGGTGGTTGCCGGGATGATTTTGGTTTCGCAATATTGATTATTAATTCGGCGCTTCGGTCTGATGCCGTTCGCTCGCTCGTCCTAATCGACAGCGAGACCGGAAAAGAGGTGAATGTGTTGGGTAAAAGTTCATCAAACAGTGCCGGGTCTGATTAGACATGACGGTGTGGCCATGTTTCGACCGGATAGGATACGCCCGCCACGGTATTAGGGAACGGACGAAAATGAGAAACTAATCTCGTGATTATGGCTTATGCTCAGGGAGGATGCTTGGCGTATGATTTACTTCGAGGGTACACGTGCTTTGGTCGGATCTTGTCATGTAGTTGGAAATCTGACGAAAAAAAAACCAGCCTCTACCATCCAAATCTCAAGTAATGTTCGATCTACAGTACCACGTTTCAGGTAAATGGATGTTCAGATGGAAAAAAAATCACTCGGAACATAAATCAATGAGACCCAATGAAGGCAGGGCTTCATGCTTTTAGCTAACTGCCGAGGGATTAACATATTTATTTTTTTATTTAACATAACTATATGAGGAGGGCCTACGCAATTTTGTTTAACATGTTTAACACAATTTTGTTAAAACTGTTCGAGTTTTTTTCATATCTGGGACGGAATCTATCGCACAAATTAATGCGTAAATCGTAAAACAATGTAGTACATCTGTTCCTGCTAATTTACTGGTTAAATGATGTGTGGATGAAGTAAAATTTTGATTTTGGGCAATCGGAAATTCCACAGCAGTAAATAACAATAAAAATATAAGGGTAGTACATTTACTTCCGTACTCTTTGTTGTATACTGTGCTATAGTTAGTTAATTCAAAAGCTAAAATACGTAGTTTAACTGAGCTTAGAATTAGTATTGCACATTTTACATGAATATTGAATGCACCAAAAAATAATTCTAATTTCATGTTGCGTGACTGGGTAATGATGGTCATAAACAGTAATGTGTAACTTATAAAAATTAAAACATTTGGATTTGCTGAAAGGAAACATCACCAAGCACCTAAATGAACAAAAAAAACGGGCTGAAAAGGTAGTTTTTGCAAGATAAAGCAAAGCAAACTTAAAATATGTTTCTGGAACTGAACCCCATTTCAAATTTTGCTAAAACATAACCTATTTCTAGGTTTAAAATTCCAAGAATTAGTGTAAAATATTATTTCGAGATTTAAAACGTAATGGAAAACGTCTAAACGACCTGTTCTTCCTAAAGAAACTCAAACGGTTGTGCCAAGAACCTGTGCTTAGACGCACCAGATACCGAGGAGCATCTACAAGCAAAGATAACAACCAGAGACCGACGTAGCGCCTTTAATCATCGCATGTCCTTACGGTTTGTTCACTCGCTTATTACTCTTCCTCGCCTCACCTTCACCAACATCGTCTTCATCGACGATGCCCTCTAAAGTGGTTCGATGAGCAAACATGTTACCAGTACAGAAACACCAACTAATGCACTCAACTCATAGCCAGGCCCGAACCATCGGAGAACACCACCGAGAAGAACACCCAGAACCACCATCGCCGGCCCTGTTCCTGGGTGCAGGACAAAAGTTCATTCCCGCTGCCCTTGTCTGCCGGGATGTCTAAACGCTGTACTCCCAGTATATCATTACATTCTCTTCACCAAACTTTGCTCAACATTCCAATGTCCTTCTTCTTTTTCTTCTTCTTCTTTACAGTGGCTCTCCGTCGTGTCGTTGGCTGTACTGTACAATATCGTATTTGTGATAGGACGAGCGGTCTTCTGGGAGCTGAACAAGCAGGCCGCGGTGCTCTGGTGGATCCTAGACTATCTGTGTGATTTCATCTACTTGGCCGACACGCTGGTGCACTGTCATGAGGGTAAGTTCGCCGGCAAAAGGTGATGAGTTGCCGAGAACCATACCATCTCCTCCAAAGCTCCGCAACATCAAAGAATGTGTATTTTAAATATGAAATCCCATCCCTAACAAAATACATACTATAGTCGCTACAGTGGAATCACTAAACGGAACGGAACGATAAGTTCGGGAAAGTCAAGTTTCGTTTCTGATAAAATCCGTTGTCTCTTCCGCCTCAAATGACCACCACTGGATAGCGAAACAACAAAACGAAACATTTTAATCGCCATGTTTATGCGATAATACACACAAAACGCACTCCGTCCGTGGCAATCATTCATAAAGTTCTCCATTGACTACTGGGATGACCAAAATTCTAGCATGCCTGCGAGCTTTCCCGTATGCGGGTAGCGAACATTCCATGACAACGCAGACACCAACACACATCCACACACATCCACACACACACACAGTACAAGCACGAACACGAGACGCCCAAACTTCCCGCAAGCTAGAAGCATAGAAAAACCGAAACCTAAACCGCAGAATGTGGGCATAACTCACAAATTACTCTCGTAATCTCGATGCGATCTTGCTTTAATTACCACGACCATTATTCGACCTCCACGTCCACCACCACTACCACCGACTAGGCGCACAGTACGAGGAAGGATACATACACCTACAAGCGCGCGACTGGTGCGCGATCTTTGGCCACTGCGCACCAGCACCAGCATTGTATCGAGCGAAATCGTATCCATACCATACCGTAGGCCAGGATAGTACCACACACACCGACAATGCGTTACCGGAAACGCATTCGTGCTGCTTCCAGACTCCCGACTTTCGGTTCCGGTTCCGCCGGCCAAAAAAGGCTCAGCTTACCGAATGTACGTAGAAAACTTGTGCTGTGGGCCCCGAAAACTTCGTCTTCGTCGTTTTTCGGTTTCGGTTCCCCCAGTTTCCGGTTGCAAGAGGCTTCGGTCCGCGGGAGCGTTTAGAGATTGACCTCGGAGATTACCTCGAACCGCACCCCAAGCCAACGTGCGGTATGTTCCCGGGTCAGTTGGCACACGACATCGGTGCCGCTTCCCTTGGGCCTTGCAAAATGTCCGGCCTCCGGCGCAAGGGAATGTCGAACCGGGCTTGGCTGGAAAATAGGTTAATCGATTGCTGGACAGATAATTTATTTCCTTTTCCTCTGACCCCGAGAATCTCGTACGCCCAGTCGTACCCAGATGCGTCACTTGTGCAAGCCAAGGGAATGACCAAGTCAATGCCAGTCCAGTGCGACCCGAGCTGTCAATGTGAACTCAGCGTACATTCTCCAGTCGATCCTGGCGGCCGATCGAGGCAAACCAGAGGACGGACGGCTCCGTTGGTTGGAGCTTTCTACAACTTTACACCAAGGCCCTTGGGCTTTCCGGATGTCTTCGGTGATTAGGAAAATGAGATTCTTAGATGAGCCTCGAAGGACATAAAACATAAGCCTCACATCCATTGTCCTCCGGCTATCCAACGAGCAGACAGATATGCTCTCTTTCTCTCTGTGTTTCTGTCTCTCTCTACACTGAGCAGCAAGTCATTCGTTCAAGAACTCTGGTACGGTCGATTCGTTATAGCCACGGGGTTGTTTCGTTCGCCGCAATGGTGACTACGATGGTTCGTGGGATTGGAGTAACCGGAAGGAGAAGCAGGAGGAATGGAATCTCGCCAGAAGGCATCTTCTTCGATTGCTTCTACCAAGGGCACCAAAAACCGGGGGAGGGTAATGCTTGGGAGCAGCGAGAGCAAAGCACACCCTGAGGTCAAGTCAGTCGACGATGGGGATAATGTTTAGTTAACTATCGACACTGGGGCTCGTCAGCTCGTGGTTCACGGAACATAGAGATTGGTCGTAATTGTTTCCTCGCTCTCGTCTCGCACGTTCTTCCTGTTCTTGACCCTTGGCCCTTAGCAGTGAGCAGCGGCAGCAGCAGCAGCAGTAGTTGGCAAAGAATTCGGAGAGTGGCAGAACATTTCGCTGGTTCAGCTGTTGGCTTACGACCTTACGAGCCAACGGCTTTCTCGTCGTTTTTGGCTTACCAGTTAGTATAGTGGATTTGGTTGTGATGTGAATGTTCGTAGACATTGCTAGTATCAGATGTATCTCGGTGCATTTGTTGTGAACTCTTCACACTTACGCTTTGGGATGTTTGAAAATGTTCAACGAATGGCGAGTATCCTCAAGAATGTACCTAGACCATTAATTTGTAAATCTTTTTCTTGCATTTTACATAGAATTCATGGTTGGATTTTAATGCACA
>NC_064874.1:62186056-62231056 GCF_943734745.1 Anopheles darlingi
GGAATGAACCTTTATTGAGATGCCGACCACCATCAGCCGATGCCGATTCGATGGCGATGGCGATGGCGATTTTGCTGAATAAAGATGTTGATTATTCTCGAACGGCGGGAATAGTCCCCGGCGGGATGGTTAATGCACCGTTCGCTCAAGAGAGAGAGAGAGCCACACCGATAAGACCGATGGCCGGCGGATTCGCTGACACAGCAATCCGCGAACCGGAATCCATTGCCCGGTCCGGAAACTGCCCCTCCCCACACTCGCCCACTCGCGCGCCCACTCCTCAGTGCGCTAATCAACGAATGAATTTATTCCTTTCCGGTTTGGACCTTTAAACAACCTCCGGTGGGACTGAACTCAATCCAGGGACAGGACAGGACCAGGACAGAACCCCAGCAAGACACTAAATTAAGACACAAATCCTGCCCTGTCCCTGTTCCTGTTCCCGCTAGACCGTAGATACGCTGGAATGCGCGCGAATGCCCGTGGCATTGCCTCCTTCTCCTCCTCCACCCGGAGGAGGTACACCACTGGAGCTGGAAGCAAATGAATCCGGTGAAAAGCAGATCTCGGCGGGTCATCGGGTTTGATTTTCGTTCGTTTTTCAATCACTAGCCACGATCCAGGACCGGCGTGCCGGGAGGGAGAAGAGTAAGCATCGAGACCCGGTTGGCAATATTTCATCTGGTGCCAGGCCAGACGGAGCCGCCCGGTCCCGGTAGCAGCACCACGTCACGAACGTTCCGGGGTCGGAAACGAAGATTTAATCGGAAGACGCGATAGGAATTCGCAATTCTCCTCCCTTCCCGGTGGCTGTGTCCTGTGTGTGTGCAACGGTGCGCCTCATCTGTTTCGCGTGTGCTTGAAGGTAGTAGTCGACGAACGACGCTATCTTAAAGACTGTCCTGACCGTTCCGTACCGGGTTGAAAATGGTACAAAAAATGTTATAGCATTTCCTTTCCATCGATTCCTTTTTGTTCGATCCAGTTGTGCTGTGTGGTGCATAACATAACCTCACTCTTTGTTTGCTCATTTCGATCATCCAGCGCTGACGCTTCTCGAAAAGTCAAAGAGTACGAGATCCCATCAAGGCCATCTTGATCGTGAGAACCCCCACTATTTTAATGGAGAGCATATAGTTCGCGACCGAACGGATGTCGATGAAGATTTAAATAAAACATTACACTTTACCTCGTATCCCAGAACGGGGGATTCGTTTTATCCTTTCTGCTGCATAACGCGGGCTCAATATTGTGCCCGAGGATTCGCATTTTGCATCTCAGTCACCGTTGCACCGTCTCTGTTCGGTCTCTGTTTTCCCGCCTGCTCGATTTTTTTTCATTTTTCTTTCGGAAAAATGAAAATGCTATGTACTATGTGGGCCACCCCCGGATGCACCCTGGTACCGGTGTACACCGAGACTACCCTACGCACACCCACGAGGATATGAAAGTTAAAGTCAAATCCCACCTAACTCCCCCTGTCCCGTCGCGCAACCCTCGCATTTCTTCTTTTTACCACAATGGACGGCGCTCGCAGGCAGCAGCAGCAGCGGAACGTGAGTGAAATACACACGGTCTCGAATTCCATCCTCACCACCACCACCACCGACGAAGGCGACGAGTGAAATAATGGCGAGAAAGCAGATCGCAATCATTCCTAACCTAGTTTCGTTTGACGCCATTTTATAGCACGTTTTTCTGCTGCTGCTGCTGCTGCTGCGGCTACTACTACTACTGCTGCAACTGCTCTTTCCTTTCCAAGTTCTAACAGTGACATCGTTTTTCCAACTTTTTCCTCTCTTTTCTTGCCATTGCTTCTTACACCCCAACTCCGGGAACGCCGGGATGCCGGGATTACCATGGATCATCATTTGGCGGACGATCGCACATCACAACCCCACACCGCCATCGCTACGTGAACATCTTCGCTGAATATCCGGGCTTCGCTTCGTTGCCAATAATGGCGTGGCGTGAAAATTAAACAAACACACGCACGGACACACGTACAAATGGCGAAACAAATGGTGAAACCACCCGGGGATGAGTGCAGAGTGCAAAAGTCACCAACGGGCCGAACGGGTGAGGTACGCAGCCCCCAACAACACCAACAACAACACCAGCAACAACAGCTGCAGCTACAGCAACCATCGGGCTCTTCGACGTCATCGGCCGGCAGACTTCGATCACATCGACGCAAATCGCACTCAGCGGCAACGACCACAACGACCACGGCGGCCACGGCGATGGCGATGGCGGAAGAACCGCTGGCGGCGATGATGGCAACGATATCCCCGCCGGTCTCCAACGGTGCCGGACCCACCACCACCGTTACCGTTACGACCTCCACCAACGGTGCCCCGGTCCGGCAGAATACGTTATGAATATGCATTCGCCATTTGCTCCGCCGGGTTAGCGCCGAGGCCACCGGCCGAGGCCCCTCACGGTGTGGAAATTAGACCCGGTGGCAACCAGAGGAAAACACCCGCAGCAGCAGCGACACAAACTGGAACAGCTCGTCCAATCCGCGATGGGGATGCCGATGATGGTGGGCGAAGATGAAATAGATCGCGTGAGACGACACTCCCGACCCGTCCGTCGTCTCTTTGGTGGTCAACAGCAGGAGGTCCCGCGCGTACCAGGCACTAGGATATCATCAAACGTGCGCTGCTTGCACGACAATATGGTACGGATGAGGAGGGGGAAAGAAATGCGTTCGAAATCATTCGTTCACAGCGAGCGCTACTGACTACTGACCATCGCTTTTTGCCATCGCATCGCACACACACACACACGTTTGCTGACCCCGGCGATTCATCCATCTGGCGTACGGAACGTGGCACGAGTGTGTCGTGTCAGGCGAGCAAACCACTTCTCGTACTTTTATCCTCCGAGCGCTCTATGGTCCACCATACAGTGGTTAGAGAGTTTTTTTATCTTATTTTAATTCTGTTTTTTCATCGAATTTTAGATTAAAAAGTACACACAACACATTTGCTTCTCTGCTTCGTGCAGCGAGAGACAAATTAGTTTATTAATAACATTTTCCACTTGTTTTTGTTTAGTAAATATTAATAAGGATGAGCGTTATTTTGCTCCTTTCGTTTTTAAATCTCTTTGGAAGACGACCAATTATTCTATGCTGCTAGCGGCGCCCATTAGGATTTATGTCAATTTATGTCCCCAAATCTCACTTGTAGCTGTAGAGTCTCCATTTGTTTTCCATCGTTGCCATGCTGCTGCGCCCCCTGGCCGGCCTACTAAGTACTGGTAGAGTTTGACAAGGTTTGCAAAAAAAGCGCCACAATGTGTAATCGCAAACCAAACTAAGCAACCCGGAACGTACACGTTTTGAGCGACCCCCTCACGAACTAATGGTAGAATGAATAGAACATAACCAGTACTAACAACAAAGAAAACAAATACACACGCACACATACAAACACAAATACAGAGTACGGTAGTGACAGAACATTTAAACGTGCCTCGAAATGAAAAATTTAATTTTTTAACTTAATCATTGTGATAAGCGAAGCGAGAGAACAAAATGGTGGGGCAAGGGGGGAGATAAAAACAGAAGAAGAAATATAAACCACGGTACCACGGACGGGGTGGAAGGAAGGAAGGACGCAACAGGACGTGGTACCAATAGAACGGGTTGCAATGAGTTAACTAGTAACGTGGATTGGAGCAGCAACAACAACAACTTACTTACTTACTTACTTACTTACCACGGAGCGTCGTAGCCGCGTTCGCGTTCGTTCGATTCCCTGACCCCTGAGCTGACAGGAGGATAGTGAGTAAGCCCGAGCAAGCGTTTATAGAGCACACAGACAACGTGAAAAGGAAATCCCAGAATCGACCTATTTCATGGTTTACCATTAACATTGAAAACCCAATAGAGCCAGTTAGTGAGAGTTAGTGTTGAGCCGCTGAGGTTTACAGTAAAACGCGTTCTATTCCTAGATCTTTCGAGAGAAGGAGAGCAGGTTGGAGGGCAGATGGTGTTGCCGTATAGCAGTAGAAAACCGTTTGATTTGGTCTCTCTCCCTTTCTCTGGTCTTTAGTTCAAAATACCAGTTCTACAGGAATACATTTATTTAACTTTAAATAGCCTTAACTAGTTTGATAATATCAAATTTAGCGATATGGTGTACGGTCTGAATTTCCGATAACCTTCTGCAACAATTAACCACCCCCCAATCTCTCCTTCTCTCTTTCTCTCTTTCTCTCTTTCTCTACTCTCTAAAGCGCTCGTTCTGTCATTTCCCCTTTATCTCGAGCCTCTCTATACACTTTTACTAGAGTACACAATCGTTACGAACTATACTATTACGAGAAAAAAAAAACATTTACCTTCACGGAGAGGCGTCACCGCTTCTCCTGGTAAACTCTACCAACACACTGTAAGAACAAACATCAAAGAATTGGGCAGGGACAGAAGGAGTTTTTCGGCTGGCTTCTGGCCATACTCCTCCTATGGTCAAGCCTGTGTTTAGTGCCAGGGGAAATGCAACAACAACAACAGCAAACATCCATCCATTCCTTTCCTTTCTTCCATCCATCCAGCCAGAAAGCCAACCAGGTCACCAATGGCTACTATTCTCGGTCTTTCATCCGTTTTCTGCTTTCTGCTGCCAGGCTGTTGGATTTTTCTATTCGACTCCAAAAGGCGTATGACAGGTCCAACAAAGCATTTCGCCAATCATCGGCGTCGAAAATGTTTTCCGTTCCTATCTGCCGGAGCCTAACCTCTGCAACGATGATGCAGCGAATCAGGAGCGAATGCTGTTCAAAAATAGGCCAACAATGTGATATGATAAGTCAGGAGGAGCGCCTTCGAGGTGAAGCATTTTCTTCGCTTCGCCTGTGCCAACCTGTGCCATTGACCTCCGACGATCGAGAGAGCGGGACCGTCGGCTGTCTGGCATAAAAGAAGCATTTCTAATAAATATTCACCGGCCATGTGCGCCGGCATTTCGGCCCCCCCCCGGGTTTCCGGTTGAATTGCTGCGACTGGAGCTTTCCATTCATCGCGAGATGATTAAAATCTCGTAAACCCATCACCCAGACTCTCGTCTTCTGGGATGCTTCGAGGAGAGGAGCCAGCCAGCGATGGGCAGCATAATCATAAAGTTATTCCAGTTCTCCCCGCTCGGTTCGATAACGCTGGAGAGTAAAGGGGAAGGAGGTCTGATGGATCGAGTTGTGGTTGTTGTAGTTTTTCCCCTGTAGTGGCCAGGAATGAGGAAATCCCGCTATCGGTTAAGGAAAAGGAGAAGGTATCCCTTAGGGATGATAGATTAGTTTTTTCTCTTCAACAGCAACAACAGCAACAACAGCAGCAGCAACAACTACAACATTTATATATAAAGAAAAATGGAACAAACGCAACCGAAACGGATGGAAGCTTTACGATCTCGATGTCATTCTCATTGCCCGTTTCGAACAATAATTTATCATTCATCATTGCTGCTACCGAACACTGGATGCTTTCGACCCTTACCATTATGGTCCTGTGTCCTGCTTTTTTTTTTCTTTTTCGGTCCTGAGTCCTGTATTATGTGCTGTGCTGAGTGGATTGGTAGTATTTGCGGAACGAAAATAAAAACATATCGGTTAGCTGTACGCGAACGCGCGAGATTGATTCGTAGGGATGCAGTGTCTAGCATTACCTTTTTAATTTTGTAACAATAGCTGATAGCATCCTCTTCCCCGCAATTTCCACACACTAAAGCATTTGCTTGTTTCCGGATAGGCAACGATGCTCGTTTGCATAGTATTGGTATTTACATTCTTTTTTTAGATTAAAGAGATCAACAACCGAGAACGAACTAACTAACAATACAAACCCCTTTCTTACACACTCTACTAACCCAGAGCAGAGCGGAGCAGATGTTGCCATGATAAGTAATTTAAACTAAAGAAAATAAAAACAAACCCAATACAAAACTAAACGGAACTTGAAACTCTAGCTACTAATGAATTCTACACGACGATTGGTGACGATCGTAGACAGTGAAGAAGGAAAACGACGTTGACGAAGAAGAGAAAGAACTAAGTAGAAGTGTTGATTGGAGACCAACATAAACAATGGATAACGTGTAATCTGAAGCGTCTAACTGAAGGAAGCGTTCTGCGGGGACAATGCCCTCAAGCAAAACAAAACAAAACAAAACAAAACGAACAAAACCTATTTCCTAACCTGTAAGCCAACAGATAATAAGTCACTGATAACGAAGCCGTACTATTTAAGCTCCTCTTACTCGACTACTTAAAATTGAGGAACTGTGTAGGACGTTGTGTTTCTCTTTTGTTTGTTTTATTATTGATCTACGAAACAAGTCTATTAAATGTTGACAGTGGTGGTGTAGTAGAAATTACTTAAAGGGGCCTATGAGTTGCCAAGTGTAACATGGCGAAAGAATGGCCCCTTACGTTGCACCTTTTTGGGGAGAAACCGGTAAATCTTAACAAGGTTCTCGTAGAGGAACCGAACCCGGTGTTGATAGAAGTACTCTAGCAAAACCACACACACACACACACGCACAGACACCTTCCTCTAATTGAAGCCCTACTGAATAAAACGATGTATTTGGATGTGTTACTACTTAAAACACTGACATATGCACGCACACAAAATACACACATACACAAGCACACTAGTGGACGGGTTGTATGGTAACAATTAAGGGAACTAGTGTGCGCCAACAGCTGGTGTTACACGCTATACTACGTGGCGGAGGTTATAAAGCAAGGGGTTAGTAAAGACACGACGAAGCAGATTGTCCGAAGCCCGAAAGCTCGGACAGTGAACGACGAACGGTCAATAGTAATATTTTGTAAACGTTAAAGCAAGGATTTGAACTACGAAAGTTCCCGACGGTTCCCGGTACACTTTAGCGGTGAAGGAAGAGAGGAAGCACTGATTTAATTAGGGAAACGACATTGGGGTCTTGTGGGAGGAACAGTTAATACCCGAAAAGGCAGCACAATGGATAACACGGAAACGTATTAAAAAGGTGCACATTTCAAAGCAAGCAAACGGTTAATACAACGCGGAAAGAGTTGATAATAGGAGCGAGAGTTTAAACAGAAGAAAAAGTGAATGACCACCGGGCAGAACGGGGTAGAGGGTTGGTCACTTTTACGGGCGGACAGCAAATGTTAGCAAAATGTTTGAAAAACGTTGGGAAATAAAAATCGTGTTAACGAAGAAAATATTAACTGGGGAGCAGTTCACATTGGGTGGAGGGGCATTGATAGAAAGTTGAAAGAAATTCGATTTCTAATGATCCGAAGGAAACGGCAGCACAAATCGTTAGGTTAATTGCAATTATGCCAAATGTCAAATGTGTAATTTAATGCGCAGCGGCTTGATTACGAATCAGCATCCTAGCAACCATTGGATATATTGAGCACACGCGCTTTGTGTTCGTTATGCGGTTCAGTTAATCAATTTTAGCGTACGCAATGAAGATGATACTGTTCGTAGTATGAGTCTGATTGCGACGTGTATTCGCTGTCAGGTGAAGCTATCCTACCATCCATCGAACACTCGAATACTGATAGATCATTTGCAGCAACAACACTCCTTACAACCTCCTTCCAACGAATCGATCCCTTCTTCACCAGCCATGTCGCAACGCCAAAAGTTAAAAAACAAACTCAAATCCTCTACAGCGAAGGAAACGAAGAACCGCGCCAACGTTACACCGCCAAGGGTTGAATCGGGAAGCAAATTGCGAACCGGAACAAGCAGGAAAGTGGCGTACAAAACTACAGGTATGATTTGTTTTACAACAAATAGATGTAAATAGAACCTAACTGACCATTTTTACCACCATCAACAGTTGCTGAATGGTATCCGGCAAAGTGTCGAGTGGAATGTCCTAAGTGTGGTGGCCATTTCTATCCAACCGTTCGATTGGTCACTAGTCGGATCTCGCAAAGTGCTTATGCTGCTTACTGTTTGCTGTTATGTTGGCCACTATGCTTACTGGCCTGTCTTTTCAACCAACCCGTTAAACCTCATCTGCACTGTTCGAACTGCAATGAGTTTCTTGGGCTTTACGATGCACGATCGGGTCAATGTGGTACACGTCGAAAAAAGTAGAGAAATCAGCTTAAAATGGTTGATTCTGATACATCAAAGTAATCATGGATGATATATCAGATTAGAGAAGGAAGAACCGAGAATGAAAAGATGATAGAGTGGTGCTAATAAAATGGTTTGGAGGTGCATAAAATCGGAATAAAAACTCGTTGCAATGTATTTGATTCGTTCGTAACAGATAGATATTAGATTCCACTACATAAATATCTCATAATTACACCTTCTTCCTTCTTCGAGTAGCCAAAACGTCAACGAGTTATTGCATTACTTTAGAAGATCAGTGACCAGCGGAAGTAAAAACTCATTTGCAGGTTTTTTTTTCTACTGTCGAATTTAAAATTATTTATCGAAAGTGTGGCGTTTTGATATAACATTTAACATATCCTTTTCAGTTTCACTTGCTTTTAGTTCGATCGGTTTAATAACAATTTGATGATAACATGTTGAGTGAGAGATTGCCGGTAATGAATATTCCATAAGGAAAAGCTCAACTGCAGTTCCAAATGGTCTCTATAGCGAATTTTTATCCATGAATTGCGAAACCCACGCGGTTGCTAGCGGTGTCGAAAGACTCCTAGCTCTCAAGACTTCCTGCCAGGTTTCACGGTTCGTTTTGGAGCCAATGCTTCAATGTTGCAAGTTACTGACCGAATTTCCCCTTATCATAAAGGTTTATTAGCTGCACAAAAAGCGAGACTTGCCTTTATCTTTTATGTTTCGATTGATATAAACATTTCACAGAATTCTTTTGAAAGAGTTCATGGAGAAATATAAAAAATATTTTATCGTCCTCCCCTGTGGATGCTAAAATTGCCCAAAAAATCCCACCGTGATTTTCTAACTTACGCCAGCGCCCTCGCCGGCACAAGTCCGAACTAATCGCATGCAAACTGGAGATTTCTCGCTCGCTCTTTCGTGCGAGGACGAGTAGGAAACAACCCAACATTTTCTTTACTTTTCTGTCTCGCAAGACAGCGTTATCGCTTTCCTTGAAAAAAAAAACGAGTAAATTTCCATTTTCCGAGCATTTTCTTTCGTTGGGCTTCGCCTAGTGTGAGTTCATTGAGTTCTTTCCGCATTTCTTCCTCCATTTTTCTGGATTTTTGTTTCGGATGAATTTTAGGCTGGAGATGAGAAAGCTTTAATATTTTATTCTAAAATATTTTTCTAGAATTTATTCGAAAACTGGTTTTTTATTCCGTTTTATTTCAAAGCATTGTTGATTATTCATTCATTGCACCCTGCTATTGATCGAATTAGAAACGCTATTCCAACTCTCGGATCATCATTCGAGAGTAACTCAATCCTTGAACGTTTTTGCTGAAATCAAACCAATGCATTGATTTAGCATCGATTGCATTGATGTATCGCCCGTTCAAATTCGCTGAAGTACAACCCCAACCCCCGTGCCACCATGCACCTTCGCGTTCCTGTGCACAATGTACGGTGTTCCAAGCATCATTATCCCGATCTTTGGTCGAGAACTTCATACCCATGTAATTAATCATTTCATCACCTGCAGTTCCCCTATATTTTCCAATATCCTTCAGTTTGTATCGCTCACTCTCACTTCCTATTTCGAGGGCATCATACCGCGCGTATACGTATGCTCTACTAAAGTCTTTCAATTCAACCATCAGTTCGTGCTTACGGCCTCTTGTTATCTGGTGGACCTTCTCAAGACCTAACCAGAACTCTTTGCGCAAATCACCAAATCCGTCGCGGAACTCATTCCAGCCTCGGTAGAAGTCCAGTGATCCATCGAAACGAAACTGCATAACGATCCATCCACCATCGAACGCATTCTGTTCACAAAACACTTCAAACGGTGCACTACGCAATACACTTCAAACGGTCATACGGATCAGATACGTTCCAGACACATTCGATGGTACACCCTTGCAGGAGGTAGCGTAAGGTATACGCTATTGATTTTGCAGCACACTTCCGATATCTTTATCGAGTTTATGTAGCACCGCATTGATATTCTCCTGGTTTCGATTGTGAATCTCGCTTAAATTACGCGCGAATTGACGTTCGAGTTTCTTAATCGCGGCGAACGTTTCTTTATGGTTCTTAGTTTGGCTGGATCGATGTTCCAGGATCTTGTTCTCAATTTGCAGCATCCTAATTTCTGACTTTTGCATCTTGTCTTCCGTACTCTTCAGATTGTCTTCCACACTCTGCAGCTTTTCATCCACTCTTTGCAGCTTGCTTGATATAATATCAAACTTCGTTACCAGTAACTCGAGTCCATATCCTATGGTGTTATACATTGAATGATGCACATCGTTCTTATCTTCGCGACCACGTGCATTAACACATAACACCGCGAAAAGTGCCGTCCAATAGAAGGAGAGCTTCATTTTTGGATCGAAAATTGCACAAAAAAAAACGACTTCACTAGAGGCTCAATTCACTGCAGGGCTTCTGAACTGTTCTTAGTGTTGATTTATACTGATTCATTTTCATTCTGATTCCCATAGGATGGAAGCGATCGAAAGCAAAAATGCGACGTTTTAGCGATAATCATAACACTTGCGGACATTCCGTTTGATAAGCCTTGCAGGATCATATGAGTGCTGTAAAGCAGAGACTCCGCAAACCACATGAAACATTGACTTGAGAACGGTTCTAATGCCAAATTCATCCATCCACACACAAACAAGCGCAACCTTCGAGCCAAGGTTTTTTTTTTGTTTGATAAGGTGCCCAACAATCCAATGCTCGAACGTACTGGATGCTGCAAATGGCTTCGCGAGTTTCGCTTATCATATTCGTTGCTTGTGCTCGTTGCTAGCAATTTGAACGCTCACACCCTGGGTTGAGGCTATTTTAAGGCAGAAACTGTGGGCATTGCCCAATAAAAAAAAGATGGTTGGTTTAAAATGACTTATAAATGGTCATAGTAAGCGTATACAAACTCGTTGAACAGCTAAGTAAACCGTGGAATAAAGTAAATAAAAGAAGTATGAGGAACCTACAAAGCGCAATCGTTCGACGTACTACAAATCGAGCTTTTTAGGGCATCTATTTAAAATTAGACGTTTTCAATAGTTTGTACTGATATTTTGTATATTTTTCCTGCAAATTAAAGAAGAATACACTTTCCAACCTTCGTTATGGAGCTTGTTTGTGCGTTCTCCTTACGCGAGATCTGAATGTTTTATAGCTTTGTGCATGTTTAATAATAATATTTAGGAATAGTTTTGAAGAAAGATTGCAAATCGCGATTTTTAAATCATGAGCATGAACGAATGGACGGACATTGATCAGCAACCTCGGCCAATTGACGACGATACCGATCTGGAAGGCCTATTAACCTCAACACAGCTGCTGCTTATCGCTCTCGACCCATTCGGCCAAAATTCTACAAACGATATCGTGCTAGAAAAACGATAAAAAAGGAAGACCGATATGAAAGGAAACCTATGATAGTCAATATCAGTTCAATTTCACTTCATTTCTGTTGAATACACTCACTCGACCAATTCCCCAACCAAAAGAAATCATCCTTCCGCAGTGGCTATTGAGAACATAAAGATTTTCGCAGACCCGTGAGCGTGATTTCTTCTAAAAAAAATCCTGGATTACTTAAGCCTAGACAATTTGAAACTGTACTGAAGCTTTGAACCTGATTGGTAAAATAAATCAGGCGTAGAAGTCGAACGGATAAGGTATGCAAAAACAATTTATCCACAACAGTGTGTTCTATAATAATAGCATCACTAAAGAGCTCACTAAGGAAACCATGACGTTCGCCACTCAATCAATCACCAAACAGGATCACTCGATGGTTCGTCTTTTATCAGTCTTTATGATTCTGATGTTTATTATTTTATTTATTAACTTTCATTTACCAATACGAGTGAAAAAAAAGAAGCGGAAAAATGCAAGATGTACATTTCTTTTTAACTAGAAGCTTAATTGATCCCCTACTTCTTTCTTAAATACACATTAACGCTAAAAAAGGTGGTTCTAGTGCTTGATTGGACATCCAATCTTTTTGGCGAAGTGAAGGTGACAGAGCGCGAGAGATTCGTGAATGGGCGAAATTTAATATACAGCAATACAAAGTTATAAATAAATAGGTACAGCAATACAAAGTTTCTAACGACGGATAAAAAACACAACTTGTAGGTAAAACAAATGATGTCCATACAAACCAAAACACCAGTACTTTAAAAAAATCTGCAAGAGTATTTTATTTGCAAACTTCGAACCAAAAAACAGGTGTACAAGATAATGAATCAATTAAATTACAGATGCGTTGTTGTTGTCCATGCGAGGCGAACACCAATTTATGGAAAAGTGGCAATGATATCACCTATTATCAGCGCTGAACTGCATTATCATTAAACTCCTAAACCGGCAGGTCGTATAACGAGATTATTATCACACATTAATGATTTGGTTCAAAAGAACAATTACCAAATTCGCAGTTCGCATTAGTAACGCAACCCTCGAACAGTACAGTGGTTCTCAGTATGCAAACTCTCATACGAATATCGTTGGTTTCATTCATTGTTGCTCGAGTAGAGTGTACTAATAATTCATCGATCTGCGGCAAGCGTCAGCTTGATGAAACCACATTATTGCCGAAAGGTCAAACATTACCTGGTCAGTTTCCGTGGCATGTTTCCATTTACAGACATTCCTACTACACGTGTAGTGGATCGATCGTTTCTCCTAGACTAGTGATAACGCGTAAGAAGATTCATAAACCCGTTTACCCTTCGCATAGCCGAATGTCGAACTAATGATCGTTGATACTTTCAGTCGCTAATTACTTAGTTTACACGCAAGATTCCTTGGCGTACCATTTCACGGCGGGCCTTCATGATCTGGCGAACACGAGTAACGGTATCATTTATAATGTAGCAGAAGTAATTGTACATCCCGAGTTTCTGCAGACGACATGGCGTGGCGACATTGGTCTGCTGCGCTCGACCAGTGACGTATCGTTTGGTGAATCGACGAACGTTCTACCCATTTGTTTGCCAAACGTCGAAACAGTGAAGGGCTTCACGGTACGGCAGCTGCTGAACAAGAGTGGCATCCTTGTCGGTTGGGAGTATCCGGATGATGACCCATCGACTAGCTTCTTACAATGGAAAGCGCTCAGTGTAATCGATTTGGGCAGCTGTCGCAGAAAGCTTTTCGAAGATTTCCATTATATGATAGAAAATGAAATGTTTTGTGCCATCCAGCAGAACATTGGAGCCAACATCTTCCCAGCTGATAGAGGCGGTGGTTTAGCATTTCTCAGGGATGGCGTTTGGTATCTCCAAGGACTCTTCAGCTTTGCTCCCCACACACTCTTGAACAAGGATAAAGTTGGTTTTGATCAAAGTGGAACCTTTGTCTTCACCGATGTCGCACGTTACATCACGTGGATTAATGAACATTTCATCAACTAAATTCGCACCACCTTGGACATGCTATTGAGCGTTTAACAGCATTTGAGCATAACGGTATTTTTTCAGCAGCTCTTTGTTTTACTTGAACATTACACGTTTTTTGTGGCTTCGCTAACAGATATCTGGATTCATAAATACACGATTGTTGCTATGGGTTTTAGATAGGAATCCAGGTGACCATACATCGATAAATCATTTATTTTTCTCAAGAATCTGCTATTTCAATAGTTCCGCTAACTTTGGGTGCCAAGTTGAGTGAAGTTCTATTATATTTCTCGTGATATGCGAGCATGGAAAAGCATTTACAAAATGGACTTCTTTATGTTTGGTACAATCAGAAAAGATGATAGCATTTTTCTAAGAGCCACCGCTTAATCCCGAACGTGAAAGAACGCATTTAAAATAACCGTGCATGGGGTGAGTATATTCTAACAATCCACTTCTTTGCCTTGAAAACTTCTGCATACAAGAAATCCAGTTACTCGGCCGTTCTTTAGGTAACCATGGTAGCTGAAGTTTCTTTTACCTATTAAATTTGCCTAAATCTCTGGATATTTAAAATCCATTTCTCAAATCAATCATCACATAAATATGACCTTGATTCACTATTTTTGTTTGAAACGGCTCTGATGATTTAAACTTCTGTTTAATCTATTTTTCTGATCATAATTACCTCCTCTACTTTTATCGGTTTACTACTGTGTCCAAAAAATAAGGTGAAATTAGATTTACTTTGAAAGTTCCTTAATTTTTCTTCCAAATCAATTTTTTTCCCATCAACGTAATCCCTCCCCGACACAATGCACCCATGCTGACGAATTTTCCAGTTTTCGAAACACGTGAAAAAAATGACTTTAGGAATGGCCTTCAACACCTTTTTCGCAGCGGCTTGAATCTGTTCTATCGTGTCAAAACAGTGTCCCCGGAACGAAATTTTGGGCTTATCTAATAGCCAGAAGCCAAATGTAACCAAATCAGCTACATACAGGTTTATTGGAACGATATGAGAGAAATTTTTGGCAAAAAAGTCACAGAAAACCAACGAATTGTGAGATGGTGCATTATCGTGATCGAGCGCTGACGCGCTTGAGATCAAAAATATCCCTCAAAATGTAATTAGCGGATATGTTTGATATGCTAATATCATCAACAAAGTCTCTTGTTGTTAATCGACGGTTTTCCAACAACAAATCTTAGATTTTTTGGACGTGAATTGCATCGATTGTCGTTGGTGGTCGTCTAGAGCAATCTTCCTCTTCAAAACGTTCCCGACCCTCCTGGAAGTCTTTCCACCAACTGTAAATATTTTTTTTTTTTTGACGTAGTATCGTCACTAAAGACATTCTGTACCATTCGCATTTGTATATTCGCAGCAGAAAAAATATTTTTAAAGCAAATTCTTTGCTTAAAACCTGCAAAATAGCGAAAAACGCAGAATTCACTTTTAGCAGTTCACAAAAAATATCTCAAACACTAGTGAATTTTTTGAAGTGAAACTTGTCATGGTTATCAATAACAGTGCTGACAACCTATAAAAAATACAAAATTAAAGATATCTCTTAACGCGGGCAATTTGGACACCGTGTCACCTTACTTTTTGGACACAGTAGTATATAGTTTCTTAAATACTGACACATCTTCTGCAAATAATATCGTTACTCAGGCGAATTACCCTCAAGCAGCACTTACACGACGGCTCGCACACCTTACACCGTCCCCCTTAGCCGTAGTGGATTGAATCGCGAACTAGTTCTAACCATAATTCAGCACAAGGCTGGTCAATGATCGGTTGCGTATACGATACCATAGCATGCTGCGCTGCATCGCACCGTTTTAGAATGTCAGCCACCGATTCCTTTCGCCAGACGCCACCAACGAAACAAGTGACCTCGATGCCTCAACCACACAAGAAACGAACTTCGACGAACGCTCGCTGCACGACAGCATCAAATTTATGGCTTACGGATGTTACGATCTAAACGCACTAAAAGAACTGATTTTCATTAACATATGTCCATAAAATAAAGCCGCATCCACCAATCAGCTCCCCTTTTAAGAAGAATTCTAGTCGTGAGAATGCAGCCGAGATTACCGGACTTTATGACCGACCGACCGTTCGACCAAATATCTCGCCGGTTGAACTTACAGAACCGGTCTTCTGCACAGCTTTGACTCGACTCTGTTCGAGTCACATCGCTCGGTTCTCTCCTGCGCGAGTACTGCACAGCATAAGCACAACACATTTTGTCGTCTAGCTCAGTCGTTTCATGGACCGTTTGACCTCGAGAGGCCGGTGGCACGCTGGCACTGACGTTGCCATCGGGGATGCCGGCTCTCTATCGCATTATGCAATCGGTGACGACGCGTCAAGATCAATTCGCTTTCCTGCAGCAGCACCGCGCGTCGCATTCACGGTCAGACCGACCGTAGATGATGATGGCCGCTGATTAGCGTACGATGGAATTCTGTAACACACATTAACAGTACGACTGACACAACAACGAGAGCATATTTTGTACGGTGGAGAATGATGAGAAAATTGTGCGATCCTTATCGCATGCGGTATCTCAAGTGATCGCGATTAAACAATAAGTGGTGCTTTTGCATCACGGACCCAACCACAACACTCCTCTACACCGCCTCCCTCCCTCTCTCTCTCTCTGGTCCGTAATCATAGCCCGTTCATGAAAAATTATAAAATTCTCTTTGAACAAAACAAAAACATTCCCTTCCTGGGTAATGATTTCGCGCAAATTTATCCTCAAGGTTAACACCCCTTGGCGAATGACACAACAATGAAGCGCATCGAATTAGTGACTTCGGGCTAAATATTGTCGCATTATCGTGGCTTCCATAGCACACACCAAATGGACACCTGCCATGACAGAAAGGGTCCCTCCACTGATTCCTGCAATGCAAATTACCACACCTGCCGGAGCGATGATGATCGCTGGCGAGAACGTGACGCCCAGAGCCACCCGACCGCGATGATTCGCCATTTGCCACTCAACGCCCCATTGTTGTGTGTATGTTTCAACGACGGAATTCTACCGAAACGTGGCGCAGGGAATGTTTAGCGCGAGATTCGAGGTTTCGATCGTTTTGCAGCAAAAAAAAACCGTTTTTTCCGTTTCGGCGTCAAACGCTCATTGCCGGTTGACCGCAACGAACCCATCCGATGGATTCACTTGTTTTTTTTTGTGAAAGAATCAACAATAAGTAGAGCCCACTACCATCACTCCGGTCCGGGCTTTGACGTGCAAGGCGGCCTGATTGGTACTCGGCCGAAGTACTTGAAATCAAAATCTGTGACGTCAATGGCGCTCGCGGTGCCAGCAAACGTCGTGGCTGCTACCGACGTACGTGCTTTTCATCTAATGGTGTGGCCCTGACGAGTGTTCTTACGACACGGACACAATACGCGTTTTCGGTGAAATGATTCATCTTTACGGTAACGTTACCCACAGACTCCGTTATCAATGTGGTTTGCGTGTTTTCTAGAGCAACTCGTAGTGACTAACGCGGCCCCCGGGGGTGATAAGAACAAACAACGACAGTACGCTATGTCACGCTATACGACGCTCGCTATCTACCGTTTAGAACCTGATGGCCTGATGCGCTCGAATTGACTCGATGACTCGTGGCCTGGCCGACGATTCTGGGTAGTTGGTGGGGATTATTCTTCCAAAAAAGGATGCTGTATGTTATTTAATGCATTAAGATGATAACCAGGCTGTCAAAACAGTTCGTTCGAACTAATAAACTTCGGGTTTGGTCCGAATGTCTGAAGGGGGAAAAAAGGTTATCAAACCAGTGATAACGGTTGAACAATGCATTACACAACAGTAACAAACGCCATGAAGCCGTTGGCCGTTGGAATTGCGTTCTGCTCGACCAATGTCTCACTTTGTAAGTGTTTTGTGAGTGTTAAGTAAGACATCTCTTGTGGAATAAAGAATGATTACGTTACTGTGCCTGGACTGAACAATTTGTTCGGTTTAAATTGTTTGTGTTTAAATTGTAAATTGTCATAAACCTAATTCGACTTTCTCATGATATTTAGTGTCAACTATGGGTTTCGTTAAAAGGAGCTAGAATTTAAAAATTTGCTTCTTCTGATCCTTTTTTACGAATACCAGTCGACAAAACTTGGTAGCGCTTAACAAGCACATTAAAAGGAACCATAATAAGGTAAAAAACGAAAAAAAAGATAAGATAAGGAAAATGTTATCAACTAGATCCATATGGAAATGTAAGATGTGTTTAATTAAAAAGCGAGCAAATTGGTAAATGAAACAATCAGAAATTCAGTCAAATGTCTGCCACTCACTCGCACAAAAATCCACACAAAAATAGACTTATATCATATGTTTTTGATGCTTCTAATTATTGCAATCAAAATGCACAATATCTCCACAGTACACTCCAATCCATATTGAGTCACTGAAAGATTAATCACCGTTGTGACGCCGGCCCAAACCAAAGCAATCAAGGGCATTCGAGACCGCGCATTATCTTCTTCCACCGATGGTTTCACTTCACTAACACCTCGTCCGGCCATCCGGCGGCGTTTCGTGTAATAGTGGAACATGGTCCAGGGTAGCGATAGCATCAATGATAGTGGCATAATGGCGACCAGATTGCTGCATGGATCCATCCAGCAGGCAATACCGAACCCCCTCCACCGTTGTACGTCTGCATTTGTCCATTTGGCATGTCGTGGGTCTGGTCTGGTCTGGTCGAATATCGATTTTCCTCGGCGTCGGTTGCCGGTACGGGGAGTAAACGAGTAAACAAGTCAGAACACCCGAAGTGGTAATGGCCGCCCTTTTTGTCTTGTCTGAGGGTGCTTTAAGTTTGAAAGAGTGTTAACATGTGCTGTGTTTAGAGAAGATTTTTTTCGGAAACTAAGCCGCAACAAGCAAATGGTTCTTTTCTCGTAAGATCTAGCAGATGTTACAATTAAATTTTAACCTTCTTTAATACCATTCCGATTAACATTGTTACACAAAAGACACACCCAAAGGACTTATTCGTATGATGTATAAATTTAATATTAAAATATATGTTATTAAGATTATTCTAAAAGGAGTAATCAAAATCTAATAAGGTAACGGGAAACGAAAGGAGAATTCTTGGTAGAAATAAGAACATATTGATGCGATCTCCCCGCGCTCATCATGTTAAGATCACTCTCACTTTCCTGATTCTCTTATTATGGCCTTATTATGTTATGCAAAACGATGCAAAAGAAAACGGAATCGTGTTCATTGCCCCTTTTCATCATTTTTTCTCGCTTTATCTCTCTTTATCTCTCTTTCTCGCTCTGCTAAAGCTAAACATCTGGTTGAAAGTGAAAAAACAAACAAATCCAGAGTGATCGCGCCGGTACATAAGCACTCATAAACCGGTTCCGCTACTACTGCTGGAGCTAATTTTGAACTCCAGCTCCAAAGGCGCGCGCGCACATTACACTAAACATAGTAGGGGGTGTCGACCACCAATCCACCACGAAAAAGAAAAACACATACACACTACAGCCACGCGCGACGCTGACGACATGGACGAAGTGACGAGAGAGGTGATAGCGAGCGAGGCCCCCACCAAATGCTACGCGGGTCTTCAGCGCGCTCAGTGCAAACCGAACCCCCGATCGTAACGGACCAGTTTAAGTCAGCGTCGTCGGTTACATCCGCCCGGAACCGAACCGAAAGTGAAAAAGGTGCAAAACACGACGTGCGCTTCCGATTAACATTGTGACTTGTGCTCTTGTGCAACAGGTATGACGAGTGGTGTGCACTCTGTGATGCGAATGTGCTTTTTAGTGGAATAGATGTAATTGATTCGTTGAGGAAGCACTCAATGTGGTCAATAGATCATTTAGAGGAGCTCAAATTAATTGGAATCCAAAAAAGGGAAAAGTGATCTGGAAATCATAGCGAAGGGACTGTTGTACCGACGGTTTGGGACCGAAGTTTTGTGTCAGCCGATGATGGCTTAGTGCAAGTGTTCGCTGTGTAATTCTTAAAAAATCCCATTTCCCGGTTTCAGGAGTAAACGTTTCGAAGTAAACAAAGCACACACACACACACGCGCTGACGATGAGTGAAAAGGGAGCGGCAGCTTACCAGACGGAACCGCTGAACCAACCACCATATCCAGCACAGTCACCGCCCGGTTACGTGCCCCAGTTACCACAGGCCACCGCATATCCACACCCTCCGGCCGGTGCGCCCAATTATGCTCATCCAGCGCCTCCACCACCGTACGATGCTAACTCCAATGTTATCCACGGCGTTCAGCAGCCAGCCGTTACGACCTACGTGCAAGGTAGGTGCTGGTGCTGGTTGGCCAACTCTGGGAGTTCTACGTAGATCGTAGCCCGCGTATTGTGACCATCTGGTTCTGCTCTGTACTTACTTCCAGTCGTCACCAGGCCCCAGGTTGGACCGGATCCATCGGCAATGATGTGCCCATCCTGCACCAAGCAGGTCGTTACACGTCTGGATTATGATTCGACCACCAAGACCCACATTGCCGCCGGTCTGCTGTGTCTATTCGGGTAAGGAAGGAGAGGAGTGTGGTGTAACATGATCCCTACGTAGGGTACAAGAGTATTGAACAGTATTTCCTGACCAGGGAGCACTGATAGTGATACGCTTCAGTCAACCGAAACGATTTCATACAGGAAGTTCACGCTTGTAATGATTTTCTACCTACCGGTCGCTGTTCCGTGGAAGGAATCAGAAGCAATGCAAGCGAAAAGGGCATTTGTGAGGAATTGGATACCATGGACATGGACCCGTGCAGGGTGACGACACTCACACACAAGCTGTTCTGCTTTCGGGGAACAAATTTTACCGAGTCTCTACACGGGCGCGAGAAAGCTGAAAATGAGATGAGAATGAAAAAGACGAGAATGTCAAATCCCATACATTTGTGACAGCCTACTTGTATCTTTACATTTCCATTTGCATGGGATTTGACATTCTCAACTTTTTCATTCTCATCTCATTTTCAGCTTTCTCGCGCCCGTGTAGATGAAGTGTTAAATGTAGATTTCATGTTCTGCTACAAGTGACTGCGGGAAGTGAGATAACGGGTATCAGAGTATACGGCTGTGTTGAACTGTAGCATATGGCTGACACCAACCAAAGTTGCCACGAAAGAACCCGAGGGATTGCAGCTGAAAATATCTTCACAAATGTGACAACTTATAGATAAGGCGAACATTCGAGCAACCCCATCGAAGGCACACTCGGGACATTGTTCTAAACAAACACAATATATGTGTTGTATCAAATGGAGGGAAATATGATAAATTTGCAAACATTAGTACTTCACGAACATATTCCCACTATAAAAGCTCGCCATTTGTCATACAGCAAGCGAACAAACAGCGGCTGTAAACGGTTAGAAAAGTGCGAAACGATAAGATTCTACTTCCTAGTCACCAGTTGCCGAGTGGAACCGTGGAACCTGAAGTGTTCTATGGCTCTTATGGAAGAAAGTAAGATAAATGATGAGTGCAGTGCAAACTGTAACTCGAATCGACACTCGAATTGAACCGTGGAAGTTGAAGTTCCCGGCGGAAGCACTCTATATGATACTTTCTCTCGTGGCCCTAAAGATTCATTTCAATTCCTTCTGGATTCCCCTAGAAATCAAATTCCTTCCAAACGGTCCAGGCGTACCGTTGTTTTCTTGTTATCTTATCAAACGGGCACAAGTGGTGCATTGTGTCGCAGCATACCAACCCACGCAAACCAATGTCCAACCAAGCTAAGGTGATCGGTTTAGCTACGATGCCTAGGTGAATGTAGTTGTGCTTTCAGATTACTTTTTTTTTAACAAGACCTGCATTGTTTTCGTCTCATTACCAACGCTGTATAGCAGAATAATGTTTCAGTGTTCGATAGCGATAGCATGATGTTCAGTTTGGATTTTACCCCTGCTCCCAATTAATGCGGTGTCTACGTACAATTTTAGGGCTTTGTTCTCTTGAATTGATCGACGAGTGTCGATTATGCGACCAACCAGGCAGCTCAATAGCTGTTAAAATTTAAAATTTTTAAGATTCCATGAGATGACTTCAATCTCCTTCATTTTTTAAATATGAACTGCAAACTTTTAATTTTGATGCCGTATTTTAAAACATTGTCGTCAACGACTCGTTGGAGTCCTACAGCAACGAACAGAGGACGATAACCCTCATCAAAGTGACTCATGAAACCTGTGGGTAGTGATACCTTAACGATTTTCCTCAAAACGCTACCCATAAACGGTGATTGAGGTTTGGGAAAGGAAGCTCATTAGCGGAATGTAACGTTCCTTGCGCTGGACAGCACCATTCAATAATATAGATCATTCATCACCTCCACCACCCGATTCCGGCTGTTATTGATTGGCAGATTGACAGCCCAGCTGATCCTGATAGGAGAACTATCGAAGGTGGAGGTTTATTGCTGGCCTCTCCGCACAGCCCCCTGATCGATAATCGATTTATCCAGACGACGGCGACGGTGTTAATGATCGCTCGTTGCTCATACACTACTTGACACTTTCGTGACACAATCAAAATGAAGAAAAGTTCGAATCGAGGTTGTAACATAATATTTTCATTCGATAGTTTCGTTGAGGTCAGCAATCATTCTAAGTGAATGCATTCAATGAGCCTATAACAAGCTGGAACTTTTCCAGACACATTAAGAAAGAGATGTCCTTGACCATAAGTTGTATAAAAACCAAAAGAAAAAGTAATATATTTTTCCCTCCTCATTTTCTCACTCGTTGCAGATGCTGGCCATGTTTCTGGATTCCCTATGTAGTCGATTCGTGTAAGAGCGCCAACCACTACTGCCCGAACTGTGGTGCCTACATCGGAACATACCACGGTTAACCGGTGGTCCACTGGATTGGTTGACGGTTGCATCCGGTGGTGACCACGCCATTCCTGGTGATTGTGTGATGTAATCATCCTAACGACTCGACCGTTTGCCCACAACAGTCACCGGTGCGCCATCGCGGCAATGTGCGATGAAGTACCATTTTAAGTTTCGGAAGAAAGTGCGATACATCGTAATGTATACAGTGTGTGTATGTGTGTGTGTGTGTGTCATTGTGTATGCAAAAGAGGAGACGGAACGAATGGATTGCAAGCGGTGTGTATGTGTGATCGTACGTGTGCGTCAGCACTCTGTGGCATTGACTGTTGTAATTATTGTTTAGTGAAGTGAGCATAACTATCGATTTCGTCAAGCGTACATAGAATTGCATAATAAAGATATTTACCACTCGCCCTCGAAAAGCAAGCTGCTCCAACTGGCGTTTCTGTTTGCTCACCACATTTGCGAGCCAGCTTTGATTTGAAAATATTTTCCCTTTCCAGCGTGATGCGTGATGAAGAAGATGCGATGCGAGGAGGGTAACAGATTGAATAATATTAAGATTGCTAGTGTGGATCAGGCCGCTTGTTATAGAATAACGAAGCAAAAGTATGGTTTAACATTCCTCGCGAGGAATGTGAATCATCGGCTAAATTTAATCTAAATATTTTCCATTCTCGAGTGGCCGGTCGACGTTGTGACGTTCATTCGATTGTGAACTGGAAGCCGCTTGTATGCGCACGGGAGAAAGAAATCAACTATGAGTTGGGATTTGAGACGTTGTTTAGAGTTGTTTCAGACCGAGACCGAGTAGATGGTTAACCTGTTTGGAACAAACGCACCGCGTTCGTCTTTGGATTTTTGGAACCTTGAGTAGACTAACTTAACACTCGGCTTTGTTCTTTTCAATTCTACGACAGTTCTACATTCTTTCAGCATATGGTGGCCTTGGTTCCCCCGCATCCTCTAACGCATAGTGTTTTATTAACACATTGTGTATCACGAGAACTACAACATGAGTATTGTACTAGGAAGTGTTTTCGGTTTTTTTTTTATCGAAGAAGGCTACATTGAAAAATTGGATTAAAAAAGTGGTATCGAGAAATATGCAAGATGAAGTCGTTAACTAAATATGATTGCACCATTATAGACGACAAATAGAGTGTTTCAAAAGAATATAAAAAGCCAGAAGCAGTAGAAATTGTCTGAAAAATATATATAATCTACCAATAGTTCTGTATTCTTCTGTGGACTGAAAAGACGATGTTCACGTTTCGTTTGGAGTTTGAAGCAGTTAATAAACCAGCTAGTTGCCCGAGGACGACAATATTGGCTTTTCTAATGCCGCATAAGGTATATCATCTAATCTGGTTCCTGCAACAAATAGTGCATCGAAAATGAAGTCACAATAGATCTTTAGGAGATCACTGCAGTCAAATCTATCCTAATTATTGTCAACTAAAGGGAGCTGAAGAGATTCTTTTCGAGAGGTTAAGATGATCGTATGCCGAATGTAGCGTCGAATTGCTCCTAAAATGATTACGCATTATACACAGTTTCAAGAATCACCAACACTCACAATTTAGCAATGAATCATTCAGACTATGCTGGTCTATCGCAGGAATTTCTTCATTTCGAATTGAGCAAAGTCTATCAATGATGGTGACTGGTGCTGCTCCATCATTAAAGTATGTGTCAATACGATAGCATGCTGCTAGTCATTAGAATGATACATTTGTATTACTTGTAGTCATTGGAATGAT
Organism: Anopheles darlingi; assembly: GCF_943734745.1. Taxonomy (NCBI): domain Eukaryota; kingdom Metazoa; phylum Arthropoda; class Insecta; order Diptera; family Culicidae; genus Anopheles; species Anopheles darlingi. The sequence goes on from NC_064874.1 coordinate 62,210,238, forward strand.
ACATTTGTATTTGTAGTAGTTGACAATTCAATAAGATTTTTTCCAGCATAAGTGTCTCTGACAAACAGATGTTCCAACACTTGTTACAATAATAACAGAACGACAAACAGAGGATTTTTTTACTTGATCTACTCTGGAATGAATGTTTCTTCCATTCCCTGTGTGATACTTTCGTCAATCTACACCTGTACGAATACATCCGTTAGATTGATCATATCTATTGACACATAAAAAGGTAGAATCGAGCGTAAACCGATCACATAAAACATTGATTGTGAATAAGTATAATGGTTTATTGAACTTCATTTAGCACACTTCATTAGCCGCAAACTCACATTAACCTAACACATTTGATGCATTGCACCCACCGGAGAGCTCCGGCCATTTTGGGCATTCGATAGGGCATAAATTTATCGAAATTCCGAAACCAGCTGAACGTCTCGAATCGGTTTCGTGCTGTCGGACCGTGCCGTTGATTCACGCCATATCTTATCAACCACCACATTCACACATCGCGATATTTGAATTGATTTTTAGGTCCGTTTCGCAACAGCTTCGGAACAGCTTGAGGACAAACGAGGCTCCCAGGGCACATAAGGTTCGCACAAACACTTGAACAACAGTTTGACGGACGGTGATGGTTTCTACTTCCGATAAGATCCGATAAAAGATCCACAGTTAGGACAGTAATGGTTCGCATCGCGACATGCCGTCGAACAGTACGGCACAAAAGCACACGGCCAGCACAGGAACAAACACAGTAAACCAGCACAGAGATGCGTCTTGGTGGTGGTTTCGTACTCCAACCGTGTCACGACCGTCGCCCGGCACGATGGACAGATGATGGTCGTCGGATCTGGGCCAACCTGTGGGCTTGTCACGATCACCGTCGTTTCTGGTGAAAATGGTGGAAGAAAAGATGGAGAAAAGCGAAAGAATGATGAGTGAAGGAGTCCTTCTGGATTAGATACACGCAATTCAATGGAGGATGGATTGAGGTACTACTACTAAGGGACAACGGAAGGAACGGAACGGAACGGAACGGAACAACAGTTCACAGAACATGCCGAGCGAGGCCAAGCACCACACTACTCGACTCGTGCTGCTGGCAGAAGGCACTTACGCAACGAGGCCGGTTGCTGCTGTGGGTAGGCCCCCGGCACAGGACGATCGATCTGTTCGTAGGAAGGAGGATCTGTTCTCCGGATTGCCGGAAGTTAGTCGAAACGTGAAAATGGCCTGGGTCGGGGCGTAGTGACAACGACAACCCCCGCTCTCCATACTCACCCATGTTCCGTTGTCACTCGTGTGGTTTCTCTTCGTCCTTTATTCTTTCCACTACTTCCTCGCGTTTCTGGGGCGCCGTCGGAGTACCTCTGCGTTGGGCGGGCTTCGAACGTCAACTCACCTGTCGGTTGGGTTTGCCCGAATTGGGAACATTCCCTGACCGAGAGGCCCAAACGTCCAGAAAGGGGGTTGCTCCGTAATCATTACCCCTTCCCCCTCGCATCATGCGATATGCAGTTTGTGATAAGAAGCGATAAGATTGCGCCAACCGGTTGGTGCCGAGAAGCTCTTCCTGCGGCTATGTTCCGGTTTTCCGTGCATTCGATCCATTGGGTTGTTGTATATGTGGCAAAGTTTGATTGCGGCCAGCAAGGTAATAACGCCATTGTTAATCGATAGCGGTGCGATCGATTTCTCAACCGTTGATAGCACTCTTCTTCCAAAACTATTTCGAAATTTCCCTTCAAAGCAAGATGAATGGTGGTCTGATTGATTGACCATCAATTCATGGCTAAAAATACTCTCTATTCGATTTTAAAACGTTTTATTGAAACAAGTTTGAACAATTGCATGGTTTTGAGGAGTAAAAAATACTTCACTATATTTAAAATTTGCTCTAGGTTTTTTTTTTAAGTGTTTATTGTTTACCTCTTGTGTAAGCATTCATTGTTCACCTGTTGTTGGTGGTACAGTTTAGGCACTGCTCAGACAAACCAATTATAGTTGTGCACTTCCAGCGCGGAGTAAACAATTTCAATCAATGCTTTTGGTTTTAAACTCTATATTAAATGTTCAGCCAATCATATATCGCTCCCATGCAGCTGAAGCATTCCTCAGAATATTCCCTTTCATACAATGTTGCACGAAACGACAATTCAACTTGTGAATGTTTGTTTGTAAGGACCATTTTTTGCATCGTGTTGCATTCTGCATCTCGATTGTTTATGGCTTTCATCGTTCCTGAAATGCAAGGCTACTATGTATGTAATTATGTCATACCGGATAACTTTTAACACTTATCGTATTGGCTACTATCAAGCAACTGGACATCATTCACTCTTCTCCGCTGTTTGCTAATGACTGAATTTCCTGTTTATCTTATCAAGTCACTGATTCACCACAAAATACGTGACTAATGCTACTAGCGTCGTATTATCCTTATAACCGCATCAAATGTCTGTTTTTTTTCATCTCTTTGGCATCCAATGAACACCATTTTCGTTGCACGTATTGGTGCGTTTTTGTATTTTTGATAGCTCTTATCAAGACTTACTGTTAGACTAGGGCTATAGGCACTAGAGCAGCCATCGATGAATCATAATGAGCGCCCTTGTGTTGGTTATCATGTTGTCGATTGTCATACGGGTACGATTCGCGGTTAGTAGAAAAGTCTGCGACTCTTGTTAAATATTGTACGGTTTAAATGTATTTAATAAATAATTGGGAAAAATTAAAAATGTTTCCGGTTCAATATTCTATTCTTCAAATATGTTTCAAAGCATTGACGAGGGTATGGTCTGGCACTGAAATGAGTACAAAAAAATGCTTTTATGCTAGTGAACTTAACCAATCAATCAACATAGAAGCTCAACCAAACTCCAACCGAAACAGGTGTTGACGAAAAGCTACCAAAGAAAACATTACTCAACCCTCTCGGGGTACTCACGCGAAGTGGTTACCTCCCATTCTAGGGCATATAACTAGAGCGGCCCCGCTATGGAGCTAGCTAGTCGTAGTACAACATTTTCAACGATCACACCACCTCTGCGTACACTCTACGTACCTCGGAGCAATGAGTAAGTGTTTACTAACTTCGTTCGACTTCGTTCTCGCGCCAACCCACGGAGATCCACGTCAATTGCTAACTTGGACACTTACCCCGCACCCAAACAGCTACCGTGATCGTGACGAATCCCCAGGTCGGGCCAGACCCGATGACGATCACCTGCCCATCGTGTCACGCAACGGTACGCACGAAGGTGAAGCATCAATCGACCACCTCCACCCATGCCTGCGCCTTCCTGCTGTGGATCTTTTGCTGGCCCTGCCTCTGCCTACCGTACTGCTGCAATTCCTGCCGTAACGCCAATCACTACTGTCCCAACTGCAATACCTTCATCGGTTCATACAAACACTAGCGACTAATTTGGTTGTTGCTGCGTACACCACCAAGCAGAATACTTACCACACTGTCCATTACTGGAGCCCATCAATCTCTAGCTAGTGGAAGCTTATGTTAATGTTTTGTTTTTGGGTAGAGCCAGTGTGTCAGAGTTTAGGAAAATAATGCAGGTATTACTAACAACGACAACGAGGGAAATGATTAGCAATTCCTTAACAATAAATTTAAATTATTTATAAAGATGACATTGAGTGTTTCCTAGGTAAAGTTACCTATTATCTAATCGGTCATTCTAAGTGCAAAGATCATTGCATTATACTCATTGTTTTGCTCACCTGCAGGCCAGCACAGCGGAATGTACTGGCTTGTTTTATCTGCTCCAACGGATGCCGCGAGAGTATTATCGAGAGTAAACACGCTCTTATCTGCGGTCGTAGTATCAACAAGGTTGTGTGGAAAAATCTCAGCTGAAATCACGCACCTAAATGGTGGTATCAACCGGTATCACCTGGAAACTCCCACTTCCTATCGATCAGTTGACAGAAACAGCTTTACGTTGGCGCAATACAAGTTACTCGCTTAGTGTATGTTATTTTACTTATGACATGCAAGAAGAAAATGTATGTTTTTAGCTGTATTCCTGCCAAAGAATGTAATTTATATTACATTACGGAAATTATTTAAAACATTCATCACATCAAATGGTTGCAACATTCATCACATCAAATGGTCAAATTCAGCCTTGAGTCACTATATGTTAATCACTTGCTAAGACTAACAATAATCAATCCATATCGACCGTTTAATAATAAACCTGCTTGTTATGCTGACGATCATCGAACCGCGCGATGTACGTGACAATTGCTGCTTCACATACCCGAAATACAGCTTCACATGTCGCACAAACACAGATGCAGATATGCTCTGGTTGGGGGAAACATAAATGGTATCTTCACCATGGCTTCTATGGTTCGGAAATAACGCGCCGAGTCAGCCGAAACTCAATCCCCGGAATAGAAATCCATTCGTCGCTTGAACTTCCTCTTCAATTGGTGACGGTATCATCATCATTCCTCTGTCATTTGGTGTGTGTGGTCTGCTCGATGTCTTTACAATTTGACCCGACCAATATTCTGCACTTAATGTGTTAATTGTTTAAGAACGGTCTGCTTAGATGATTAAAAATTGTTGCAAACAGCGCAATTCTCTCGCCTAAAAATCCCAGAGTCTCAAAACCACGAGATAGCGTGAAGCAGCACGCGAGGCGCTGGACAAAAACCGCGCCGTTCAGAATTCAGAGCAGAATGTTTTGTGTTTGTTTGCATCTGCGCTCACACCGACGGACGATTCTCTCTCGCTCGCTCCACCGGCACCCGGTGCTGGTGCGTTTCCGTCGGTCTTCAGATAGCTGGGTTTTCACGCATACTCGCCAGTTCCAGCCAACCACCACGAACACGCTTCTCAGATTGCTTTAGAAACGAGACGTTCCAGCAGCGCCGCAAGTACGCGGCGTATTACTCATCCCGTGAATAGAATGGCCTCGGAAAGGCGTCAACCGGCGTCAGTTGCTGAAAAGAGTGCCGATCGAACGGACCTGCAAGCTGCTGCTGCTGTTATTCCTTACAACCAACCAACGGTCTATCGCAATATGGGTAAATTCTTATGTTTCCCTTTTTCCACCGCTTTCGCCGCAATAACTTTCGCTTTCATTTCCCTTACCTACAGCCACAATCGTCGTAGCTCCTGCCGTCGGACCAGAACAGACGCAGCTCATCTGCCCAAACTGCCAGGCATTGGTGCGCACGACGGTTGAGCATCGTGCGAACACGCGAACGCACATCTACGCGCTGCTGTTGTGTTTATTTTTCTGCTGGCCTTGTATTTGCCTGCCGTACTGCTGCAACTCTTGCCGCGATACGATTCACAAGTGTCCTCGGTGCAAAGCGTTCATCGGAAGTTACCAACGATAAGCAGCGGTCTCAGGCAGCAAACGGATCATCATCTCATAGCATTGACCAAACCTGGTACAACTACATGTACCGATCGGAAGAATTTGGTAGCTTGATCGCTAAGCTACTCTCTGGACGCGAATCTCGAACAAAGAATCATCTTTCCTATTCTAACGACCACAAGCAACCACTACTACTCTGTACCGAAAAACATCTGTACAGAAAATTTGCAATGATGAATAGGAATAATAATAAAAATTAACGATACAAAAATTAGCGATAACATGTTGTCATAATTGACCGTGGAGTCTTTCTGGCGAACAATGCGTCCACACTAAATCTAACAATTTTGTAATGTAATAAAAAATCGGTAACAAATCAGTGGTTGATTGATAAACCCAAGGTACTTTAAAAAGACAGGTAGCTTTATGCAGAACAAATCCCCGATCGTATTTTAGAAAAAACTTCAGAGTTTGACATTCACGGGATGGTGGGATGGTTACTTCGGGAACGCTCTTTTCGGAGCTGTTTTCGCTTTTATGTGGTATTACGACAGTTCAAATTCACGAAAAGTGGCACGAAAGTTAAAGTTTATGCAAATATTCTCAAAATTCTTCCTAGTGTTTCAATATGGTATCGGTCCGTAGGTCTTGCCACCCGGCCTAGAACAAGAGCTAGCTAGCGTTCCTGGACCGTGCTCACTCGCTGTAAAACACAACTCGGTCGCTCAAATGATCTTAAATAGAGAGATGAATCATTTAAACATTCGAAAAAGAGTGAAATCAGGTACTTTCCCTGATAAAACCACCAAACTTGCCCACATCTTCTTCTTCTTCTTCTTGAAACTCACGTGGTTTTGTTGATAAAAAGCGCCCTGCTATGAATGTCAAACATATTGAAAATGGTGACCTGTCAAAGCGGTTAAGAAGCTACCTGTCTTTTTAAAGTACCTTGGATAAACCTAATCTTTAGTGATAATTGCAAGTTGATATCATGCACGTTTTTGCGAATAAAACGGTATCGGATTGAAGAATAATCTGAATTTGAACTTCCCGGTGGACGAGTTCGGGAATGTTAATAATTAGCAGACTCGAAAATATTCTGTCTAATGGTTTTTTAAGGCGTTAACAGACTTAAATATTTATTTTGTCTCGATTGCAAGAAAGACATTTTTCTGAATCTGTTATACACGATTTTCTGAATTTGCTATACACGAGGGCGAAAAAAGAATGAGCGAAATTCAAACAGACTGAGCGAAATTCAAAAAGCGTGAGCGAAGTTCATAAAACTTGTGAGCGAAAATCACCCACAGTCAGAACTTTCAAGATTTGAAATATTTCACTATTTGAAATAGTGCAACGGGAAGCCCGTATACCAAAATGTATGCAACCGGGTCTCTTAATGTTTAAGAGATCCGAAATTGTTCACCGGCGGGTCTTTTAAGCGTTAAGAGACCCGGTTCCATATACCTTCTGCCAATAGGGAGGGAAGGGTGTGGAAATAATATTAGGAACATAATTTCCATGAAGACTGAACCTTTTAAAAGTATCCTGTGAATGTTTCACATTAATCAACGCCGTGATAACGTAAGATTTTTGCGATTAAAAAACGATCTTAAATCTTAAATCGACGAAAAATGTAGCATTTTTGTAGCAGCTTAAAAACAAGTAAACTTCACAAACCGGTTACTGTATTTTCTATTTCCCTGATCGCACTGATAGCGTCAGCAACCTCCGGTCGTCCCAGTGCAAGTGTTTACCAACGACATTGCTGACGCTCTAATTGAATTGCGATTCACTTCGGAAAGAAAACCGAAAGATAGAGAAAGAAACGATGGACGGAAAACGATAAACATAATTATTCTCCCAAGCGCGACAGCAGATCTACACCGATCTGCCACACTAGTGCGGCGGCCCTGCGGCAATGTGTTCGCTTTAATCTACAATCCCTGAATCTCACAAAACGGCTCACCATCTCCTACCGCAGTCGTTCTCGAAGAAAAGAAAAAAGGTCGTCCGAAAAACGAAATACCGGGCGTCTCCATTTGCGATGAAGCTTTCGGCGACGGTTTGGCCGCAGCCCTCTCGTGCACCGGCCAGTCTATCGTCCGGTTAGCCTATCGACCGGTTGTGTGAGGGGCATACAATAGGGCAGTAAATTTTAATAAAACAACAACCTGATGAAAAATTCACCAAGAAGCTGCCGGCCTCTCCGCGAGTACATAATCAAGTTTTCTAATGTCATTTCGTTGCCATTCCTGCAAGCAGCTCCTTCCGCAAGCCCCACAAGCCCCTTCTAGGGAGTGCCCGGGTGGGAGCGGTGGAGAGAATGAGAGAGAATTTTAAGAAGAAAGTTCTTGTCGTCACTCGAGGATTCTTATACACTACCAACACACACATGCGAATGGCGAACGAACACCAGAGGCTCGTTCCATTTCCAGCGACAAATATGAGGTAAAAGCGAGTGTCGAAGAGGGTGAGTGACACTATTGGCAGTGCGATGGTCGTCGATCAATAAATTTTAATTTTTCCTCGCTCTCGATGTGTGTGTTAGTGCTTCGTTCGCGCTCCACAACCACCACCACCACCACCACCACCACCACTAACATACCAGCCATTGCTCGTTCTGGCCTGCCTGGATGTTCTGGTTTTCCACAAAAAGTTTTTCGAAATGAAAATCGGTCACGATCCACCGCCCTGGAGTTGAATGCGCGGGCGCACGCGTACTTACCGCAGTTCCGCTCCCGAACACGGCTCACCCTGCTCTCTCTTCCTCCTTAAAGTCCCGATTCCCGAGTATCTGTGTTGGTGAAATGGAACGGCGCACATTGCGCAACCGAACACCATCAATGCGGATGTGCTCGCGTGTGTGTGTGGGTTTTCGTGAGGAACTTTGGCCTCCTTCCGTTCCGAAGAAAACACGAATGAACGAGCCTTCGGTGGGCAAGCCTCTGGAAGCCAACCATGTTAGTGTGTGTGTGAGTATTTGATGTTCGTAGGCACCATTCACCTCTCGCCAGCTCCATTTACGTGTCTCTCGCCAAAAGCTTTTTATGTAATCGATCGACAAACCATCGCACCCCCTAACACCGTTTCTTCTCCTCTGCAGATGATATTCCTGTTTACCGTCGCCCGCGCGGAGGCCGCTACGGGCCGCAGCTATGTAAAACTCGTGCCTCAGGGATCGCGTCCTTACTCCCTCCCCAATTGACCTACTTTTCAATCCGCACCGCATTAAGCCACGGAAATGCACAGAACACACACACACACCGATACAAAGTGGGATGCGAAGGTATAAGGCTCAAGCGAAAGCCTTCGCAGTACCACTACAAACACCACCTTGGGGTGGTTCGTATACGAACAGCCCCATCCTACCAAGTTCCATATGAGCCCGAGTCGCGTGAGGACCCATTACTTCAAGCTTCTTTCTCCTTTTTTCTGCTCCCTTTTTTCTTCTTCCCTTTCTTTATTTTCTTCTTTGCATCTCTCTGATTTCTCCAGTCCCTCGACTGCTTCTTACGCCACTTGCCACTGTTTCTGGGTGGTATCCACATTATTTATCCTACGCATTTTCTTCGCAAAGGACCTGTGAGGAGCTCCCCTGGTGCCTGCTGTCCACTACTCCCATTGGCAGGCATTCTCGGTGCGAAAACGCTGGTGGACGTCATCCCGGTGGAAGAAGGTAAGGAAAATTAAGAATTGACAGACTGACAAACACGATTGCGTTCCATACTCGGCGCTCGACGATGCCATCTCGGGGACGATTGATTTTATTCGATTCCCACCGCTCCGCTAGGCGTCTAGGACGTTCGGTGTTCTATAGTCCAGGCAGCAAGCAGGCGCATGAAAGAGAATCACAGAGAGAGAAAGAGAGAGAGAGTCCCAAGTCCTTGGTAACACCCGCACAGCACAATGTGTGTCACAAAAGCGATAAATTGTTGGCTCGTGCTGCCGCTTCTGGCCATTCGCTGTTCCGCCGCCATTATGACCGAATTATGAGCTGGTCGCCTGATACGGTGCCAAGAGGAGAGGATCGATGCCAATCCGAGTCCCGTGCGGGTCCGGTGGAACGGTGGAATCGATGGAACCACGATTGGTGGGTGACAAAAGTTTTGCTTTTAATTTCGCCATCCAGCCATGTTCGCCATTGCGGCGAATGGGCTTCGCTATTCGGGATGATACTTCGGCATTGATTTGCTTCGCCCGAAATGGCAGATAAAGTTGGGTTGGACGGTGGTGGAGGACAATGTGCGCGCTCTAATTAAAAAGTTTCTTCAAAGACCAAGGGGAGGGCCAATGAAGGGGGGGAATGGGTGGAAGAAGGAGCGAACGGCAACTATAGAAGCCTTTGACAGCCGGCTAATTATTCGTGGGGTATTAATTCAAGAAATTAAGATCACGGCAGCAAATGGTTGAGTTTTGTGAGATGTTCTCTGAAGTCGATCCAGAAAGCAGATGTAATATAAAGGGTGTTTTTATCTACATAAAAGTTGATTAAATTTAATAAATGAAAGATATTGGTTTGTTTGTATAATTTATTCTATGAGTGCATATACAAAAATAAGTGTTAAAATAAAGATACTTAGAAAACTTTTGTGGATTCATTCTCGATACGCAACTAGTTCGACTCGAGCTTATTTGGTTTTGAATTCATGTTGCTCCAATTATGTTAAAAATTTAAAGTCTTTTGGGACATTTGGTCTTCAGAGCCCACGATATGGCTCATGTATAAGTATTACAAAGTAGTTTATCAATTTTATTGTCTTCCAATTACTTTTCTTGAGTTACAGTAAGCTCAGTATAGGTACTATTGAAAGAAAGCTGGTGATTCAACTAATGCCAGCTTCTAAAGATGAACTTTTAAATATCTGCTAAAGGATCGTCTTTGTCCTTTCTTGATTCTTGTATTAATGTATGTAATGTAATGAATGATTATATAAAAGAGACTCGTGCTGATCATTGTATAGAATGAGAACAACATTCAGAATACACCGGCTTCTCCTTCATTTCTATATGGCAGCATGTATTCAGACTTGAAGAATTCATTCAATACAACGCACCGCTATGTTTTCTTTATCAATGCAAACGAAAGATTTAACTTAAAAGTTATTATATCTTTTATCATCAGCAAGCTCCGCCGTCAAATTGCTTGCTTCTGTTTCAATCAAATACCAAAATGTGTACAGTATGAAAAAATATGTACACCAAGATACTAGACAACTGATTCATTTAAAAATGGCTCTATGAACATCTCTAAGAAATGATCAACTATTAGTTTGTAGTACTTCTTAGGCGCATAACTCCATTATTGTAGGCGATAGAGCCATCGATAGGGCCTCAAAAGTTGCGCATGAGACTAAAGAGCTAAACTGCATTATTGAAACGGAGAGAAAAAAATATTACTTGATTATTTTGAAGAGAAAATCATTTTCTTTTTGGTATGGGGTGGATGAACTTTTTTGTCGTACCTTTCTATACTATTTTTGTGATATCTTTCTTTCTAGTGGGTCTTTTGGTAAAAAAAATGAGGAAAATTATGAAGAAAAACGAAACTATTCAATTAAATTCATGCAGGTTAAATTCATGCAGAGGTTGATAATTTTTTTTTTCATACTGTATATCTCTCTTGCCCGGATTATAACATCTTTCTTCAGCCCTCAACCATCAAATAGAAGTACAGAAAACATGACTAACCACAAGTTCTATACTTAATTCCTACAACACTGGAAAAAACTAGCTACAACACCACCGTTGCTTTGATGTTCGAAAACGCAAATACGATTTATCGGAATCACTCCAACCGATTCGCCACATCAAACAAAAAATGGCCTCAATTATTCTCTCAAAACGCTCTGTGTACCAACACACACACAAACACGGAATGAAGCTTAATAAACTCATAAACCACAGTCGCTGCCTTCGGATGAGCAGCAATTTATGACAATCTTCGAGGAGAGAAATGACGAAATAAAACATTGACCCTAGCGCGAGTGCTACTTCCTTCCGTCAAGTGCTTATCAACTGAAAGCCATCCACAATCCCCTACCTCCTCCACCATGCCAAGGGACCGATCCCTGGGCCTGGCTAGTGGACATTAGCTACCGGGTACGTGACAGGAGCGCAATATTACCGCGGGCTCCGTTCAGTTCCACTTTCGTTAAAAGCGCTACACCGCGGCCCTTTCGCGGGTACTCGAGCACGTTCTTTCCAGCCCAGCACGTTATGGCCAGCGGACCGTGGTCGCTAATTAACCTCGGAAGCTCGGAAGTGCTGATGAGGCGTGTGTATCAAGGGGTGATAAAGATTTTAGCGATACAGAATTCTTAATTAAAAGGTGAACGCCAAAGGGCCTGGCGCTGTCTGGTACCAAGCAAATCTGCTGAGTGACTCGCGTTAACCGCGTCTATGGTTTAACGACGTTTTACAAGATGTTCCAGGAATTATATTCCTCTCCTTCTTCCAGTATATATAGCTTATTCAAATTCTTCGAATATCGATCGAACAGTAGCGTGATCCGCTGTTAACGCGCGTGTTGCTGCACGTTTAACAGCGAGAACCGTTTGCGCATTTTGCTAACCTTTTCTCCTAATGCAAATGTTTCGCAATCGTTGGCCCCTCAACGGGGAGGGAATTCCGAGCGGAGGTCCTTCGAACTGCGACTGCGAGAAAACTCTGTTCCCAATAAGTCCGTCGGTGCTTGTATCGAGAACGGTGCCACGAAACGAGGCCATCGCTCGATGGCCCTCGATGGGGTGTGGCGCAAAGCATAACCATGCTTTTCCGTTGTTCCATCATCATATTATGCTCCGCGGCTGCGCACCGCGTCACACCACAAACAGTGTGCCAACATCACGGCTTCCGTTCGGTTTGCGCTCTACTCTCCTCGCAGGGACTTGACGAGAATGTTGCCTCACTTTAGGGGGGGTGAAGTAAGGAAGAGGATTCGGGGGCCGGATGCACAACCGGTAGCAACACAGCACACAGGATGTGTTCTCATTCTGTGTTTTTTTTCTCTCTTTTTTATGCCACACTCCTTGCACTTCCGCCTTACCAGCTCCAGCTCCGCTTTTCCGCTTTTCGTTGTATTACCGTTCCACTTTTCATCCGTCGTACAATCCGGCCACAAAAAAAGCAAATCCTCAGAACCCTTTTGATATGAAGGCGATGGGCGCTGCCATCCCTTGCCATCGCCTATTCAACGGACCAACGGATGGTGTGAAAATTCCGACGCAGGCACGCGCCTTGCCGGTTTGACTTCGACGACATCGAGAACGGAATCGGAAAGCCTCTCGAACCCGGTATCCCGGTGGCTGCGGTGGCTTCATTTGTTTGGCTTCTTAAGCTCCTTGTTCTTCGGTGTGCTTCAGTCGGCTCCTGACGAGACTGAAACATGTTATACCCGGGATGACGGTAGGATCAAGGTAGAATCTTTTAAAGACTACTAAACTACCGACCGACCGTGACGTGCAGCGTACTTATGGTTTTATGTTTTTGTGCTGTTGCATGATAACTCCGGAGAGCATAGAGTTTCCATACTTCAACCATAGCAGCTCCTATGAAGCGTAAAAGAGATCGAAGCGGCCCTTCTATACATTGTTCGTTCGGTTTAAATCCATCAGCAAAAAGCGAATTTGAAATCGACTATCGACCGAAGGTTGAAAAAAAAGGGCCAATAGTCTTTTTCTGTCGTATCATTTCCCCTCGGGGGAATTTTTCATTTTTCCATCCCATCCATCCATCCAGCATGTGTGAGTGCGTGTGTACGAAAAGGCTAAAGACCGAACCCCTCGGCCAACAAAAACTTTGTGCACCGGCAAAAGCATAACCATGTTTCGCGAAACACGCATTGGGCGTGCAGGAAAGGAAAGGCATTCCAATACATCACCGGACCGGAGAGTAGCGAAAATAAAATGAAAAAGAAAACGTCCAGCCAGGTATAAGGTATAAGCTTGGCCCGAAAAACCAACCCTCCCCCTTCCCGGACTTCACAAAAAGACAGCGACAGATATTGATTTTCGCCCTCCGAACGCTTTCGGCGAACATCTTCGCATCCACCTGGACCGTGATGTCACCACCACCTGAAGGGGTGAGGTTCAATTTTGGAAAATGGAAACGGTTTAGTAGTTGTATTTCCCTTTCGCTTATTCTTCTTGCGATGGGTTATACAAGTCAACCAGCAGCTCTACGGGAACGTTCACGAACAGCGACGTAAAGTAAAGGAAATGGTGGCCGGGTGTAAAGGTGTAGGGGATCGTTTGTAACACTGTTTATTGCGCCTTGCTTGTCGACTGCTAGGAACGAAAGGAAGGAAAACATTTAACCATTTTTCGCACCAGTATGCTTCCAACTTGGTGGTCCTTCCAAAACCCCAAAAATAACAAAAAACCAGGCGTCTCCATCCGTCCAACCAGGGAACTTTTTGGAATGTTGATACCGCTGGTGGATGGTTTGAGGGTGACATTTTGTAGCGTTTCAATTGTTTCAATCCTCAAGGCGACTTATAAACGACAACGTGTCAACGAATGCTTCGAAATGCTGTATGCATTACAATGAACAAGCTGACGATCCTACAAATAGACAAGCGTAAGCTATTACGCACGCACACAGAAGGACACAGAAACTTATCATCAGCACATCATGTGTGGCGTGTAGAACATCCGGTTCCTAATACTCTACCTCAACCGCACTATCTGCTGCATCTGTTCTACTAGGCCACATACCCACACTGGATATCAACGGACAAAAAGTGCATTCCACAGGAGAAGCGGTGCTGATGCGCCGAAGAGAAGAGTGCACCGACAGCAAAATGACTCACGGACACACACACAAGGCACAGACACAGCGAACGGCGAGTGAAATATAATCATCAGATAATTAATGCCCGCTGACTCGCCGTCGTGCTCGCTTCTCGCGTAGAGGGCGCTTCTGTAACGCTTGGCAATTAGTGCCAAGCCCGCTCCGAGGCCCCTATTGCTTCGAGGTTATGTCTCGTTGACATCGAGACATCATCACGACACTGTGGCGTCCATTCGTTCGCAAGCTGCTACAGGGTCTTCCACAAGTCGCCACTAATTAGAAAGAGCTGGTGGTACGCCGACGCCGACTATCGACAGTAACTTACTGCGTCCTTAGTTTTGTCGATGGTCGCGCCTGTTTTCCTGTGTTCTGTATGTCCGACGACCTAATGCTTGAACACTGTCACTTGTGTAATGTGTACGAGTGTAGCGTACAGGGAGTGGGTATGGGATCTACAAATGGCATTCATTTGCATTCAAACCGCTCACGGTGATGCGGCAATCGTCACCATCAGCTGGAATGTTACTTTGAGTGGAATAAATCAAGAGAGACTAGCTGGGTAATACTTGAAATCAAATCAAATCAAAACAAATATAAAGGTAAAGGTAATAAGCAGGAACAGAGAAGCAATGGCGAGTGGGGGGGAAAACGGTGCGAATGGAAATGACCGTACACCGTGCCACCTATGGATGCAGACCGATCGGTCTGTTGGCACGTACGCGTACGGTAAATGGATGACATCAACGATCCGTTGCAACCAGGAAGCTGTATACGGTGCATTTCCGTAAACAACACGGACGGTGATGCTACTTCGAATGCGGTCGAAAGAGAGAGACAGAGAGAGAGAAACGTAGGACCGGGTGTTCTATTGACGTCAGCAGTGTTGCAATCGGAGGTTTGCAACAATCGGGACGATTGAATTCGGATTCCACTCCGATTCGCACCAGCTCATCCAAGATGCAGTGCAGGCAGGAAGTTCGTGGCATATTCGTATTGCTTTGTAACAAAAAGCTACCGAAGCTACTAAAGAAAACAACGTAAAGATATTATTTCTATTCCTTACGTTAATGTATCTTTTTTACATTACATTACTACTATTACATACAACAATATTTATTTTCTTTAGTTTGCGAAAACATGTGGTTTAGAACAGGGCACATCCGTGGCATTATTTCCAGGGATGGTTGAGTTTAAAATTACTCATTTCATGGCAATTACAGCATTTTGCATGATCATTTGAGATGATATAGCAGATCTGAGATAAAAACTTCAATGTTCTCTTGGCCAATGAGTTTATGGAGACCTGCGTTCCATTGTGTGTTTTTAAAAGCTCCAATTTTACAATTTCTGAAATCATTTTGAATTTGAAAAGTTAATGATTTTTGAATTGTAAAATTTAATAAAGCATATAAATAAAGCATGAACAAATTTGGTAAAAGTCTATTCGATGTACCTGGTTAATGTAATATAAACTAAGCGTTCCGGAGTTGAAACGGATCAGCGCAGCAGTTTTGATGCAACCGTCGAATCTTGATGTGAAAATTTGAATTTTGAGAAAATTGCGAGATGCTCAAATCCATGACGCACGCTTTTTCAAGCAGCCATATCTTTATGCGCTGTGCTCTAATTGATTCAATAATACATACATTACATTTTCGAATAGTAATTCAAAGTGCAGTAAATGTTTTCTTTTTTAATTTTGATTCATAATATATGTTACGGCTTAAGGGGGGGCTTTGGTTATTTGGAGTCAAAAATAGTCTTATTTTTGACGATTTTTAGTGAAGGAACCAGTCAACTTTAATTTTTCAAATTAAGCACATATTGTACTACAACTTTTCAAGAACGTTTGGTTCTATTTTGGGAAAGATTTATTCAAAACTACGTTCATGGCATTCAATCTAGAAAGGCAAGTTGGCGAAAATGTACTTTTTGTGGTGCCCATCGTAGCCACGTGCCGGGTCATCAGAAATACACAAATGAATATTATTTTGTTAGATTATAAGTTTATGCAGGTAGCCCCGTAGAGTTTTTATAAAATTTTCTATTTTTCGATTTTTGGCAGATTTTTGAAGTTGAAGTGATGCTTTTTTCGATATTGCCTCAAAAAACGACACTTTACATAATTCAAAAAATTATTTAAAAAAAAAGTATCAACAATTTTTATAAAAACTCGACGGGGCTACCTGCAAAATAGTGTACAGATTATAAGTTAAAATTTTCAATTCGATCGGTTCAGTAGTTTTGATGCTACGATGGGCACCGACTTGAAAAACGTAGGTTTTGGGAATCTTTTAATCCGCTAGAAGGCGCTCGGCTCGGCTATAATTGTTGAAGACTTTTTGTCCGCTGGCACTAACGAGATCATTAGTATAGACTCGTCATTCATCAACTACATACTTCTCTCTATCTCATCATTCTCTCTATCGTCATTTTGGCATCAATTATTTTAATGAAGGAATCTACCCAAACTAAGGTAATTATTTCATGATACAAAGTGCTATAATTTTACGCCAAAAGTAACTACTTTTACGCTCAAAGTAACTTTTACGCTAAAAGTAAATACCATACGATATAAGCTACAACCATATTTTATTGACATTATAGCATACCTCCTCTATCATTTGCACTATTGCCGCCAGCAAATTACTCTTACTAGCGACATTTTGAATGTCCTTACGAATATTCCAATGAAAAAGAAGAAAGACCGCACAACGACAAACAAGCATCACTCCGAGAGTGGCTTCTTCTTCTTCTTCTTCTTCTGCGATGACGTGCGTGAAGCATAGTAAATGTCTCAGCACGGATCTCAAAGGTGGCCCCGGGATCGGATTCCGATACCGATCGGAACGTTAGCCCCCCTCCGCGCCCCGGGGCCATGGATCGGAATGTGACCCACGACGCACCACAAATTCGCGCCATCGGCAGCCATTGTCGCTATGTTCGCAGGGGCGTTGGTATAGGCGGCGTAACATACCGTTGTCACTCAGCACTGTTAACGATGCGACCATGTGTGAAAGGTCAGCTCAAAAAAGGGGGTTGGAATGATTTGAATTCTCCCAACATACCGTGACGCGTGACGCGCAGTTAGTGTCAGTTGATGCGATGCTGAGGTCTCGAATGCTTCGTGTCTAACCGAGTCTCTACACGGGCGCGAGAAAGCTGAAAATGAGATGAGAATGAAAAAGGCGAGAATGTCAAATCCCATACATTTGTGACAGCCTACTTGTATCTTTACATTTCCATTTGTATGGGATTTGACATTCTCAACTTTTTCATTCTCATCTCATTTTCAGCTTTCTCGCGCCCGTGTAGATGAAGTGTAAGAGACAATTTAGTGTTGCAACACAACACTCGTTCTTTCTCGGTAGTGTCTTACTCATCATCATACGCTAAACCTAACACTGCACTACGCGAAAATTAGAATATGAATTACCAAATCATAATTTTATGCTGCGACACAGACTGTCGGTCGGACTCTCATCGTTAACTCCCATTTTCAAAAAAGTAGAGCATGGCCGGCGGCCAGCGGATGTCGCTGATAAATTTCGCAATCTTTCTCTCTCTCTCTCTCTGTTTCTCTCCCTATCTCTCTATTTCTCTGTAAAGGTCAATGAACCGAGTCACATTTCACGTAGCACACGCATACGGACAGCTGCTTTGTGCGTGTGTGGTTTTTTTTTTTTTTGGTCCCATTCGATGCCGTACCAGCAGCGACCACCGACCAAAACCGTGGCGCGATATGCCTCCTAAGCTCCCTCAGTTCCGCGTCACCGTATCCTCCGCCGTGTGTCCGCCGCCGCCCGAGGTAAACGTTCGTGTGCCAGTTCTGCTTCTCACTTACACACTCGTTTCCCTTCGCCCCTTTTCCCATAAAACCCCCAGCACACTCCGCCCAGATCGACGAGCCAGCTTAGCTCCAAACAACAAGCAACCGACCACCGACCGCCTGGCCTGGCGACTAGGAGCGAGGCGTAAACGGTGAACTTATCTAAAATTAAACTCAAACCCCGCGATGCGAAGTATTATGAGCCGGGCGCGCAAATACTCTTATCTATTCTAACGCACAACTAATGAGTTGGTGCACCCCTCCTTACCGCATCCTTTCCTACTCGTTCCTATTTCGCTTGGTAGAGTACCACAGTGCATTGTGTAACTGTATGCGCACCAGATGATGTCGCTATTCATATTCTTTTTTTTTTGCAATCCGTTTACCTTAGTATTGGCATGGTTTTGACTCGTGTCATTTTGTTACACACATCTTCATCTCCAGACTAAGTAGCCCGATTTAAAGTATTTGCTATTTTTGTAACCTTGGCTCCTTTGATCCAGCAAAATTAATATCGAGGCATTTTGAAAAGAATTCTGCTATTCTGATGTCTGTTTGATGCCCTGTTATGCATCTATTTACACTCGATTTAGTTTGGTGGACATACATAGTTGCTTATCGGGGAACTCTTTGCTCAATTCACTCCACTGATTCTGCCGCGTACATTCCACCTGCATAAATCATTCGCTGACACTTGGCGCTGATCATATATATATTCCACCAATCGCCCTCGTAACAGCCGAATTAGGGCAAGTAGTGTAACCCGGGTCTACTAAGCGCTTCCATCGGTTTCATTTACGCGAGCAACTGTCAGCATCCGGCCATCCAGCCGGGGGGGAGGGGCCAAATGGTTGGCCGTAACAAGTTATCTAATCGCAGCGTACCGCAGTTCAGTTTACAGTACGTACAGTCTGTGCAGTGCAGTGGCCACCACACACGCCAGCCGACTGTATTTGAGAACCCCCCACAGCATCACAGTACTCTCCTATACGACTTCGATACTCACACTACCACCACCAGCAGCACCACCAGCCAGCTACTAAGCACCACATTCCGAGGGCTGCGGCCAAGGGAGGGATTCACATTTATGGCCTTCTCCGCGCAATCTTCCCGGTGATGCCGACCGCCGGGGAGAATTGTAGAAGCAATTGAAATGGGTTAGCAGTGCCAGAGGCAAGGGGTAGGGTAGGGCATGGCAACGGTATTTAACGAGTGCTTCTCGATTGCATCATCAAACTATCATTGTACATGCGAGAAGATATCTATTCTAATTTTACTGACTTTGCTGCTCCTTGCTGTTGCGTTTCAACTGGGTTGATAATTCAAACGCGACTCGTCGCGAGCAGCTCGGTTGAGCGTTCTGCCAGCGTTGCACGCGGGACTTGAACTCGATCCCGGCATGTTATTCCAATGAGAATAACAGCTAAGTCAAGTCAAGTCAAGAGTCACGAGAAGAAAAAAAGGCTCCCCTTTTTTGTGCGTAAGATGTGCGCGAACGCCTTATCTAGTCGACGTGACAGTCGATGAAAGAACCAATTCCAACCGATAACACGGCCCAGGACCGGGATCGACCATTCCGGGCCCGGGGGGAAATGACAGCGACGCTCAACAACCAAACCAAACCAAATAGAAATGTCATTGAGGTGTGTGGAGACTGCGGTCGCGGTTTACGGGCTGCCGTTGACCTAGATTTGAATGTCGCGCGTCACCGTTTGTCTGTGCCACAACACTAACACACTAACTCGGGGTGCGGCAGTATACTAAGTCGGATTTCGGTTGATTATTCGTTGCCGCCGCGCCCATTAGAAGCGGTTTTGTTGGTTGTTCGGTCAAATCGGTAGGGAAACAACCGTACTGTCACCGTAAACCATGCAGATGTGTGCGTGTGTCTGTTTAGTAGTCGGTAGACGGTTCGGTGAATTGTTGTTTTTCATGTTTGGTGTGAACACGAATTACCCTTCCATACTGCGAAGTGTGTTGAGGGAGCAAAAAGTTAATGTGCTTGCAAAAAGATGTTCTAGGACTTGTATGTTATTTGGCTGTCATAATAAAGTCCGGTTAATAAACTATTTAGACTTGCAAAGGAAAACAATGTTGTTTTTACACTTTATGTTTATAGATAACAAACAGAGCGTAGGTGTTAAACATATTTTTATTATTTATTGTTAAAACAACACGATATTGTTAAACAAACGGATCAAAAGCATACTTTTACACAACCCAAAAATAGGGAAACAATGATGAATAGTTGGTTAATTTGAACCCAGACTGAACTTAGTAATGTTGATGTACTGTTAAGCATCGAGAGTGAATGTTACTTCATCATCAACTAAATGTATTTTTTGTAAATAAAACTCAATTTTATAATCGAATAGTACAATTTATAACTAACAAGGTAGTTTACTAACCACCAAAGTGTAATTTATACTACGTACACACTACCTTCCGGATGAAAAACTATGTTAAGCTGCAATTTCCGATCCACAGTATATTGTAGTTGTACCTTCAAACATTAATAAACCCCTCGAAATGGTTATTTTCAAAGAATAAAACAAGATGACACATTTAGAACCGAAGGAAACAGGTCCCCAAGAAGCCTCAAGTCTACCGTTGTTGGCGTACAAAATATGATTTTATTATATCACTCATCTCGTGCGTGCTGTCGGAACCGGGCGCCGATCGTGTAACGCGGATATGTTTGATGGGCACTAATTTTATTACGAACCGAGGTGAGGTGTGAGAATCCTTTTCGTTAAGCTTGTCTTGCATTTCTCGGCCCCGGGCTCGAACAGCTGCGTACAAGTGCCATTAAAGATAAAAGATATCCTAATCAAATA
>NC_064874.1:62236056-62258556 GCF_943734745.1 Anopheles darlingi
CAAAAACATATGGAGAGCGCACACACATTGTGGAAAGGGCTGAGATGATGGCCGGACGTAACGTGGCCCCGTTTTGCTATTTATGGAGTGACTTCAAGTTACTGCTGCATTTGATTTCCTGGACTTACTCGTACAGTCATCTGACACTGGCGCGTCACTGTCGAGTCCACGAAACGAACTTAAGCAACCTGAACCTGCTACCGAGTATCGTATTCACCGTCGCTTGAGGCCGGGCAAGGGCCGAGCACACTCACTCCCGGCTCGCACAACGATGTTTGATGTTCGCTGTAGCATGAAATAATATTGTCTAATTTCATGAATTATGACCGGGTAGCTTCATTAAACTTGCATTCCAAGGGGAGGGTGGGGGCATTCAGGGGTGAAGTCGCAGCACCGTGCAGCACTCCAGTTGAGGGTGGTGGTGGAGGAGGGTATCTGCGGACCCAAAGCGCGCGGCAGCCTTATTGCGGTGGACATGAATTTCTCCAATCCGGTGCCGTAGATATTGCTGCGGTTCGCTTTAGGCAGGCAGCTGTAGCGGGCACTACAGGGCGGTAGAAGCATGCTGCTGTATGAGCATGTCGGAAGGATGTTGTAGAACGTTCTCCAACCAGAAGCCACACCACCTGAAAGCCCGGACCCATGGTGTACATGTTTTATTCATCCACATCATTTTCGAGCATTCCCTGCTCTCAAACTCCTGCCGCCGCGAACTTCCTAACTGTGTCTGTGTATTTTTCGTTGTGCCACAGAGCGATAGAGAGAGAGAGAGAGAGAGAGAGAGAAGCAGAGAGAGAGCCAAAAAGGATCGTCACAATGGCTTGCCATTTGGATCCATTTGGATCCTTATGTGCTGCTGAATGTTGTATTTCCTTCCCCGGTCTCATTCGCAGCATTCGCGACTGTATAGTAGTAGCGCCCGGAGGCTCACACAGCAGTAGCTGCTCGCTTCAAACGAGGAGCTTCCCTTGCTGTGGAGTGTTTCAAATGCTGGAAAACCGTCATGCCCGTTTGCAGGAGCGAAACGAAACGACGACACGAAACGGCCGTGCGTGCGTGCGCTCGGCCGTCCTCCCCAGGAATGCCCAATGGCATTCAGGCGAGCGAGAACACCTGAGATAATTTGCTGAGTTTCAGTTTTATGATCCGTAAGCTCATTCCGGCCAGCCCTTTGCCTCTTGCCAGACGGGCACCCGAGAGAACAGACGGGGCCAAGGGCTTTTCATGGATATCAAAGTGTACTATGCGTAAGCGTAAACAAACATTAGTTACACAAATAAAGATGGTCGCCATGGTGAAGCAGTCTGCCAATTTTGAGCCCCAAGATGGTACACGACGTTGAAATGAACATTTCTTTTACCGTAGTTCCCACTCTCTGGCCATTGTGCAAGGACCTATAGAACATTTCATTAGCGCGAAATTGGAGTGGAAAAGATTGTTACAAGATAGCTACATATAGTATGTTTTTTCATCTTTTGACTCAAATGAAAATGATTCTTTTCAAACAAATTACATCACTTACCTCCATCAAATTAGTCAATGGTGTGTCTTAGCATTTGGAATTTTTTGAATGTAACGAATTTCATCCAGTAAGTATACATCGCAGCTGAGGATGACGCAGCGCTTTAACGACCGGCTGTCGAAGAAATTTAGGTTAATTTGCTTCAAGATCGTCAATGTCCAAAGATCAAACATTCCCGATCCTACGTCGGACGTTCTTGGGAGTAACCAAGCGAAACAGGATCTCCTGTTAATGCCGATGCCGATGCCCGATTACTTCAAACGGTGGCGACGTTACGCGCGTAACGCACCGAACGCTTGTGCTGTAATGATGCAATAAATAATCATGAAAATAGACCACGCCGACTGCCGAGCGTACATTTTTCAAAAGTTCATACACGACTGGGCTGACTGACTGACTGACTGACCGACCGACCGACATTACCGACGATATAGGCCACCACGTACGAAATTCCTTCAAAATGCCAGAATGCCGTTACACTAAACACGATCCACGATTGCAGGGTGACCGCAGTGGCCACAGAACCCACGGTCGATTCACGCAGAAACCCACAGTTTCCGCGGCGAGAGCTGTAATGGACCGAACGTAAAACATGCTCCACCGATTGTTGGCCACCCAACAGCGCACTCCAAGAACACTCCCTTCATCGAACACAAGCAGACCCGGGTTTAAATTTAAAGGAAAACTATTTCCACAAAGTTCGCTTGACGCAATCGCGCGCGTAAAACTTTATTACCTCCTCGATGGAGGGATCGAATTTCCCGCGGAACTCGGTGTTTCGAAATTAGCTCTGGCATGCCGCACGTTGTGGCGTGCCGTGCAAGGTCATTGCGGATCGCTTAAAGCATAATCCCGAAGATGTGATTAATAATTCGCACCACGAATCCGTATACGAATCCCACACATCCAGTGCATCATTCTGCACGATTTAAGCCAGATCGGGGAGTGAGAAATGGCACAAACGTTTGCTTGATTGCTTGCGTCTGAAACGCTATCTGAGGGTGCGTCCGCGGAGGAGCCGCATTGTGCGCGCTTGGCACTGTTAATTCCTAGTGGTTATGGCACGATGCCAAGGGTACAACGGTAGCCTTCACGGTTCTAAGATAAAACTGCAAAACAGACGCTGCCAGCGCCAGGGGCCTGACGATGGGGCGACCAAAGGGTCGCGCCGAGAATGAATTATTGTTTCTGTAATCGTTTTACGATGCTGTAATTAAACTTTTCCTGGCGAGGTCCGCCAGCATCAACAATCAACGCTGCGCTCGGCTTCGGTGCTTTTTGAACTGAGACGACGATGAAGGTTATTGTGATAAGTGGGAGTTTGCCATTTTTGCGTAAAACACTGTTTTTGTTTTGCGGCTGGAAAATGAGCAGCCGGTGGTATAAACGCTTTTATTGCATGTTTCTCATGAAATCCAGTTTATGTACTAGACGAAAAAGATTGATATCTTAAATTCAACAAGTTTGAAATCTCTCTAAATTGGAAGGATTATGTTTTTGGATAAATTGTTTCCAAAAGAGCGACGTACAGGACATGGAGCAGAGTGGCGCAGTGGAAGCGTGCTGGGCCCATAACCCAGAGGTCCGTAGATCGAAACTACGTTCTGCTATCTCGTGATAAGAAAAGTGGGTGGTTTCTCCACTTTATTGTTTCATTCTACTACTTTTTTGTGAAAAAAATCTGTTACTTTTGATGTTGAAAGGTCTGTTTGGCCATGAGTTTACTCATTTAGTAACAAAACAAAGTCTCGTTTCTTTTTAAATTCATATTTCAATATCAACTAAAGTATTGTTTCATTTTAAACAATTGAAATTTGCTGTAGTTCATCCACAATTGCAAACAATAATAACCCTCTGGACCAATAGTTTTTATTTTGCAATGATTTTGCAAATCACTCATCATCGGTTTACAAATCGATGGTAATAAAATTATTTAAAAAATATTTTAAATAATGACAAACATAGCCCAAACTAGCAACCTTTTCATTAATAGATGCCTACAAATAGCAAAAAAAACTAAATGCAAAAGATCAAATGCTTAAATGCAAATCCACACAGCTTCTTTCCATCTCCTCCCAGCTCGATTCAACCCCAGACAGCTCATTCTCAGTTCTCGGGTTCTTAGCAAACGCAACGCCAAATTGTTGCTTCGTGGGTTGTTCATAGAAGAGAGAGAGAGAGAGACAGAGAACAGATGGGAATCATCGCTTCATCACAAGAAGCTCTTCTTCGACAGCGATGAGAGCAGCTTGATTGAAAACAAAACGAATCGCCAACTCGACTCCATGCGAGAGACGATGTTGCGCCATTTTTCAACTCGTTGGCTCCACGCAGAAGACGCGCGATGCGATCGACCAGAGACGGGGCCCCACAGCAATGGTTTGTGCTGTGAGGAAATTTTAGTTTTCCTGTTGCCAACCGAACCCAACATCGAGTACCGAGAGGTATTGGTTGCTCGGGGCGTCGGAACCAGATTGTTTAGATTCAAATTCTTGGGTGTATGTTTTTTTTTTATTATTTCTGTTAAGCCTTTCTAGTTCCCCATCCTACATTCTACGTTCGAACCGCTCCAGGCACGCTGCTCATGTGGGTTTCGGGTTTCGTACGATCGAGGGTATTAAGGGCCGAAATGAGATTGTACTGCCAGCAACAAAAACACACCAACTTATAGGAAGACGAATGTTTCACAACAGATTCACAATCATCGAATAAACAGTGCGCTATGGTGGTGGCGCTGGTGCTGGTGGCAAGAGAATTTAAATGAACATTTTAATTGAAACCGTACTCTACGAGAACGAGAATGCTTCGGACGCTCCAAGCGTACGTTATTTGCATGTCCCGGTCTCACGGGCGACGATGGACTTCCAATTGAAACGGACGATAGGTGATAACCTGCTGCTAGGACACAAAGCATTCCAACAATCATAGAATCGTTTCCCATTTTTTAATGGTTTTTATAATGCAATCGCCTTATAAATAGAATGAACAATTCGTTGAATCGTTGGAGATAGAATACGAAAACATCACCAATTTGTTTAACACTTCATTTCATTAAAGAGTTAACTGAAAACACATGATTATCACTATTCGTCTTCACTCTGGAAATCCATCCTATGGTCATTTAATTTGTGAGTACGGTCAAATGACACATAAAACGAAGGGTTTGCTCCCTGTGGAAGCCATAGATTACTCTAGGCGCTTGTCGTTGGTTCGGGGTTTTGCTTTCCCGTTTTGATATCTTTTAGCTCTTCCGCAATCATCATAAATCAACAAAGGTTCTAGGCCGACAGAATATACGCCTATACGCGAGTTTCTTTTTTACACATTTTTCCGGTCTTTTTAAGTAATAGCAGCTTTCTCCTTCTTTCTAGCCATGCAAAGCCTTCTTTTTCATAATTAAAAAGAATTATATATTTAGAATGAAACTCATCAACGGGAACCGAGGGTATGTCATTTATTTCAAACAATAATAAATTATCCTTCAAACATTGGCGAGTTGGTCTAGACTGTTCAAAGCATCATAATACTAAGGGAATTATTGTACTAATAAAAGTCCGCAGATTAACGATTGGCGAGAGGCCGCGTCGACTACAAGTCGCCATTCGTAAAAACTTCTTCTCTTCGAAAAGAGAACTTTGATCGTAAAACGAACTGGCCCCAAACCTCGTATATTGATGTTCCATCAACATCATAGGCCTGGCCGGACCCTTTCATCTGGTCTATGCCGAAGTCATCAAATCAAAAGAAGTTGGTCTGTTCTAGGAACTGATTAACCATCGTAGAGATTCTGCACCCCCTTTACCTGCGTTCAGTCTGTTGGACGAAGCGAAGGATCAGCCATAAGGATCGTGCCGGTTCCTGTAGCACGGTTCGATGCCACGAAAACCCTTCCACTCCAAGATGCTCTGACGCACTTTCAAGCATTTCACCAAAAAGTTAGCTAATGGCGCTCTTGGTCGTCCCGTTTCAACGCACATCTCTTCCTTAACAGATTCCGAAACCTCGCTCACCAACACAGCGAAAGAACAAGGCAGCAACTAACGCTGACCTACATATACCGTGTGCCCGAGCACTGATTATGCGTGCGCATTAAATCAATACACCGAAAATGGACTAAATTAAATCCCAAAGCATACATTTCGCCTCGTAGTTCTTCACCGGAGGTTGGGTGATGGGGGATAGTGAAGATAGTGGCGGGATCGATCGGCTAACGGGCAAAAGTTTGAAACGAACCGGCGCACTATACTGGTGAAACTTCCGTTGAGGTGATGAGTAGTAGCGTCCCAGCACGTACCCTAAGCATCTCGTTTCTCGCGAAACCTCTTGAGCACGCAGGCCCCATCTCGTGGAATGTGGAAATGTGTGAAACCTCCCGGCACCTCCCGGGGATACGTACGTGTTAAAACAACGCCAACTGCTGCAGCGCTCAAGAGGCTCTCTCTCTCTGCTGTCCTGCCAGCGGGTCATTAAAAATTGAAAGAACCCATCACCGGTCGGAAAGATCAGTTAATCTTCTGCTTTCCGTGTTTCCCGCTCCTAGTGTAACGACAGACTACAATATACACCCGCGTCGTCGTCCTCCTCCGTCGTCCGGATTGTTCTCCGACGTAATCGCAAGGATTACATTTAAGCATTCAAACCATCGCTCCGGCTACGATTTCCGCACGTGTACTTCGCACAGCACGCACAGACCAATGTCCAGCGTATCGAACAGGGCAAGGAACAGGGTCCATGGAGTGCGATTTGTTAAGTGTTGCCGACGTTCGCTGCTCCAGTGTGTACCGATGGCCCAAAGGAGCCAAGGGGGCCAAGTGGATTTATCTCAGTAAACAGTGCCACCCGCGGTCGCTTACGAAGGATCAACTCCATTCTGTATGGGTTTTCCGTTGATGGACGTGTCGAACAGTCGAACAATGCTTACCTAAAGCGCCATTTCAATTTATCAAAACGACAGTTTCGATTGGTGGACGAGGTGCAAGCGAGGAATCGGGAATGAAAACCATTAGCGGGATAAAAATGTAGTCTTTTCGTTCAAGTGGACACACTTTTACAATTCCAATCAGTGGTACCACGTGAGCTAGCTAGCGGTTCGGTTCGGGTATGAATTTGACCGACCGTCTTTTTCGGACCGACTCCAACAACCACAAACACAATCAACGGGAGGCGGATTCCGATTTTCTTTTCCAA
The DNA here is from genome assembly GCF_943734745.1 of Anopheles darlingi. Taxonomy (NCBI): domain Eukaryota; kingdom Metazoa; phylum Arthropoda; class Insecta; order Diptera; family Culicidae; genus Anopheles; species Anopheles darlingi. The sequence continues at coordinate 62,242,766 of NC_064874.1, forward strand.
TTCTAACCATTGCACGAGGTGACACGAGGAAATCCCACCACAAACGTCTCAATTACGATAAATGATCCGATTTACGCTCTGTTTGGAGGCCAAAGTGCTTACAATCTATCCCTGTATAGCCACTACAGGGTTGATTACAAACGGCTTAGCAGTTGCTAATGAAAGACAATCAGTGTGTTAATTGTCACCCTTAGAAGAAGTATTCGTTTTCCACTTATTGGTCACACAATTCACATCTCAAATGCTGATTTAAGGGTAATTTACATAATAGAAAATCTGACTAGAAACAACGGAAAATATGTGCCTTGTATACGAAATTAAATCGTTTATGTTAATTGTAAGTTGTTTTATGTTTGAAATTTGTTCATATTGTTAAAAACACATGTAATCATATATTATTATCATCTCTCCTCATTTAGCAAAGACAATATGCGACAAAGAGAATATGCTCTTCTTTATAAAAATATCCATTAATTGTATTTGTATTTAAATTTATATAAACTCATTTTCTACCTTCCGGATTCCGATGCGCACAAATCTATCTAAACACAAACAAGACTAAATGGAAATCGGTAGCATAACGCTACAAACCCAGTAAAACTTTTATTTAAAATATGTGCCACATTACACAAGTGACGCATTCATAACATCCCCGATAGCTAAACGGTTGTAAATCATGTTCTCATCATCAAATCATGTTCTCAAAACACTATAATTCCAGCCTAACATCGAACAACACGGCTCTAGATTGCCATTTTTTTAGAAAAATTTGGGAAACCCCTGCAAGTGCGTGATGTTTGAGATTAGATAAACGAGGTCGCTCAGCACTGTCCCCCTCTAAAGGGCTTGGCTCGGTCTCGGCTGTCTTTGTTCTAGCAGCATGCTTAAACTCATGATGCGTAGCTGCGGTACTACGCAGCAAAGTGGAGACCTTTGTTTGATGCGTTGGCATGTTTGATGCACACAGCATAGAGCGAGGGGTTCATATGCTACAACGCGGCCTAACAAGTGAAACGATTTATGGGTCAATCAATGATTGTCACCGACCACTGCCACCATCTGGCAGAGTGAGAGTGTGCGTCGGTATGCTGCGCTCACAGGACGGACCATTCCTCTATTGCGTAGCATCATCTTCTACCCTTACCCTTGTGCAGTTGCACCCCTGGTAGACGTGAAACCTGTTCTATGCCGGGGGCCCTTCCCTTTTTTATCTTACCAGCAAAAGTGTGCACGAACGCACACACGCACATACACACACACACACACACACACACACACACACACACACACACACAAACACCTGTCCCAAATTGACAAGCAACGTGCAAAGGTTAGGGCAGCACGGGCTACTTTGGTGCCTCACCCTTCTCGTGTGGACGCGCGCGATTTGAGAGACGCTTTCGGTAGGGTCTTAAAATAGGTTGGGCAACCTGGGGTCCTGGTAGTGGCGAGACAAAGAATACTCAAACAGCATGTACTCGTGCAATGCTCAGTGGGCACGCACGTGTGGCACCATTTTGACGGGGGTAAAGCGCATAATCCGTGTATCTGGCTGCTTGCAGGGCCACTTTTTCGTGCATATAATATCCCTACCAATAGTTCAAGACAAGTTGGTCAATTTAACTGTAAATGCAACTGTAAATTTAAACCATTTTCCCAACCTCACCTACACATAAGTTCGTGTTTTAGTTAAAATGTTATAACAAAATCTTTTTAACTTTTAACAAAAACGTTTTAACTCAATAATCTCTACCAACCTATCCTTCTATATTATCAGGAAACAACGAGCGCTATTGTTTGTAATAATACTATTGTTGAATTTTTAATACCGTTGGCATATTTCAACATTATGTAAACTTTCTTTCAAAAACCATTAACAAATTATGTAACACTACGAACAAGACTTTTGTAAAATTTGTATCCAACGTACCATCCAACAAATTAACATAATGGCGCATCAACAGACTCCGTCAGTAACAACTATCCAGTGATTGTCTCGACACAATACCCATAGTCTAGCTAAACATCATCGCACCAAGAGTTCAATTTTCTGGCCCCTAGAGTAGTGCGCGTGCAGTGCAAGTAGACCTCCCATCAGCAATGTTTATCATGATGCTCTTACCCAGCATCATCCCTCCCGAGAACCTCTGGCGATCGCTGCGAACCAACGATCTTTCTAATACGCAACAAACAACTGGTACACTGCAGGTTTCTCCCCTTTCCCCCCCAAGGCCACCCCAAAAAAACGCCCATCCAAACAAAGCGGAGTGTGCGTATCGAGGTCTTTGAACCGTTCTAGTAGCGATACCAGCGATACCGATATGCGATCGTTCCGAGCGAGCATACGGAGCGAAAGGTAGCGAGTGCCGGGTGGGGGTAGAAGGGCAAATCGAAGAGGAAAAGTCAAAACATGCTGCGCACTTACGCAGGCGTCTTGCGCGTTTAAGCAGAGTTTACCTCAGCCGTAACCAAGAAATCACTGACTGGCGACGGCTAGCTGGCGATTGTTAGATAACTCACGCAGCGCGTAGGCAGCGGCTGCCTCTGCGTATCTCGTACGCCACATCTTCCAAAGAGGGGGCTGGGCAAATAATGGACTGCAATGAGGGGCCTCGACATAGGGAGCATAGCAGGAATGGTAATGGGCAATGGTGATTCCTATCTTGACTCCGCACACTTGGAATCCACCCGATACGATCGCGATTCTTTACACAAGACGCCAAACGTGTTGTTGCGTTTTCCGCTGTCTACTAGATTTCTACTATATTTGACCTAAATGCGGCTTGATACTGATGCTTTGCCATGCATAACCTCGTTTGCCATACTTCTATGGAGACACATGTCCTGCAAAGGGGTTCGGCCATTTGATTGGCTGGTAGTATAAGGCCTATCCTCACTGCTTTTTATTTCGAAAACGATGAAAAAACGTCGTTACTGCCATCAGTAGCATGAGTTCGACGACGACTGAAGAGGTTTTTGAAAATTTTGTTTGCCCTTTCCACACAACAGAGCCGATTTCCCGAAAAACCTTTTTATAAGATCATAGGCGGATGCTGCTCTCGGTCAAGTGCGTCCCATCATCTTAGTATGCCTTTCGAAGGATCCATTTCGCATAACGTTGCCTACTGAGCTTCACTTTGTTCTTTTATTCTGAGAAGCGTAATCACAAGAACCACTTTGGAAATCATCGATATCGGTAAGTGCTTCCTGGAACTACACGCCAGGACGCTAATAGCAATAGCTAGTCCGAAGCGATTTAATTGGTATCCTTCGAACCGCTCTTGATCTTCCTCATCACATGTTCGGAACGGACGACTTTTCAAGGCACGCGAACCCATGGACGTACGTGAAAACCCGTTTCTTTACGTTGTGCGTGTGCATTTTAGTGCATTCTGTATTCATCATCTTACCAATAAAATGTAAACATATTTTTTTCTTTATTCGGTTTTATGTCGTTCATACATGGGTTATTTCATATTCATTACTATCATTCAAACGGTATCCATATCATGTCAATGTCTTCCATGCATCCATGACCACTGTCATATCCGCGACTTTAAAGTTTCTGTTTAGTGTGTCAAATTCAGCTTCAAATAGAACGTCACAAATTAATTTCTGAGCGATTGCACTTTGCTCACTACTGACGCCTCTTAGTTTACTAGCCACATACTTTCCAAATGACTCAAAAACATCCTCATTCTGCAATGATTCGAGTTTCTTTCCCACCAACATCATAACTTCGGTAGTTATATCGTCGCTTGACGCTCTCTTTCTCTTACGAGGGGTAGATCCTGCAGTATTGCTGGAAATACTTGACCGGGGTATCGATACGTCGGAAAAAGGTGTGGCAGGTGCACCTGCGTGTTCACTTTCTTGCCATTCTTGTTTTATCTGGAAATAGAAAACAATTGTAATTTTCCAAAGTTTTAATCATGTTTCGATAGTGTTAACAGCTAATTTACTTGATTTCATTTGTATCTTACCAGTGGGCCAGCTGGAAACTCTTCGAGATCGTCAGTCGCGCATTTGGAGCCTTCTGCGTTGTCTTGATCACGAAGGAAATGTAGCAAATCAAAGTACCACAAACTAGGTTTGTACACTTGTTCTGCGCCACACCCGGATTGGGATGACTTTGCCACTTTCGCTAACTCTTTACGGTACACAGAGCGTATATTATTGATCTTTTTTACCAACGTTAGTCTGGTACAGCCCGGGTCGATTTGCTTAAACTTTTCTTTTAGGACATCGTACGCCTTTGCCTTTTTATCACGGTCGCTATATTCCTTGCTCTTAATTCGCCAAAGGCATGGCAAACTCTCGTACAACGCAATAAATTCCGTCAAAAACTCACGCGAACAATGACGAAGGTCCGTCATAGTGGCCTGCGAAAAGAAACTGGCGAAAAAAGGGAACCGAAAACGTACCCAAGGGAATAAAACTGCACAGTTTTGGTACATGTATGCGTGTTCAGACTTGTCGGAGAGTGTAATACGTGTGCGAACGCGCACACGCACACATGTATCAAAACTGTGCAGTTTTTGATGCTCGTTTGCCTAATTTCACTAACATTTTAAGCCTGGTTCAGACACTGCGCAGGTAATACTGGTGTAAACGTGGATAGGTAAAACGGCGCCACAGAAAACCAAGTGAAAACAAAATGTGTGCACCGAAGCTGTGTGCTTCTAGCAGCCTCTAGGTACCCTCAGCATAAAACGCTGTCAATCAGTTGGTCAGCAGAGCAATCATAATATCAGATAATGCAATTAATCCCAACCCTATCAGCGACGCTTCACATCCCTTCAATATCTTCCTGTTTTGAGTCTGCTTTGAGATCCACCCAAGCGAATGACTCACGGTCGATCGATCGGAATGGTTTTATGGGGGAACTGTTATTGTTAAATCAGCTGGCCACCAGCATTGTACACGAGCGCTCGTAGGCCCAATCTCAGCCCATTAGTCGCCAGCCAAGGCTAGTGCACCACTGGTGGCGTTATCAACCACCAGAGAGCACCTTAAACGCTGATACGCTTATCCCCATTTTCCTCCAAAAGCGAATAAAAAACAAACGTGCCATGGCCACCGGATTGACACCGTTTCCATCACGCGCGCGGCGATAGCACACGTGAATCGAATCGAAAAACTCGACGAAAATCCGTTGGCCGACGATCTATGCGTCCATATATTTTTTATTCCGATTTTGAATTAGGGTCATATGTTAACGTGCGTTCGGCAGCTGTGTGTGTGTGTGTGTGTGTGTGTTTGTGCCTGTACGCGTGCAAGTAGTGGTGGTGTACGAATAGAAAAGTTTTGCTTTTGTCGTGAAATGCGCCACCACCCCCTCCCGGATTCGGTATCATGTGTTGGAATGTTTTATGCGACGCTCGCTCCCTTTTGCATCTCTTTCGCTCTATTGCTCGCGCTCGCTCGCTCGCTCGCTCGCACGCTCTCTGTGTTTCGAACACAAAGAAAAGAAGAACAAAGAAAACGCAGCCTAGTTGCAGGTATGAGTGCGCGCACACGTGCGTCCAGAGCCAACTAGTTTTTCAAGGGTTGAGGAGACTAGATAATAAACTCGTACCGTCCTCACCAGCAAACACTCCTGCTGGCCAACAATGCTCCTACCCCGTTTGTGTACACGTGTGTGCCCACCAAACAATGAACCGTTTCGCCGAGCGTTGCTTCAGAGCGGGTCGATTGTGGCGCTGCTATGTTGAAACGTGCTTTTCCATCGCAAAAGGTGGAGGGAAGCATGTGGTGCGAGAGGGGTTTCTGAAAAAACGAGGACGACAAAGATTAGATGAAAAAACTACCCGTTCATGTGTGAGTGCGCTCGCCACATGGGCGCTGTCTCTTCGGTTGGTGTTTCTTCTTTTTCTGCTACTACACCCTCTTCTTGCTCTTCTTCTTCTTCTTGGTTCGGCCACGCACCACACGAAATATTGATTCCCCAAATCCTGCCTTCCACCAATACACGTGCAGAGCATACAGCAACGACGCATAATACGAATGATGCACGAAGCCGAACCGAGTGCTACTAGTGTACGAACAGCAAACAAAAAAAAAACGCCTGAAAACTAGGTTATACACGAAAGCATCGCGTTCCTCTTCTAGCGCGCTGGACGATTGGATAGGATTTGAGTATGCGATTATGCTGGGCCCCATTATGCTAGAGGAGGAACGTGCTAGAAGCATATCATAGTTCCTCCTCAGCCTAGAGTTACCCGTTCTCGGCTCTTCGCGTTTCAACAACCACGCCACACGCTTGCTTTTGAAAGTTATTCCGCCGTTTTTTTTTTTGTTTCTTTCGGGCGACTTTCCAGCGCTGTGTCGTGCGTTTTGTTCGAACGCCTGGCGGGCATGCTTTGATTGAAAGCGGCCTTTTTCGTCATCATCAGTCGCGTTCCACGAACCGCCGCGGAAGGGCCGCGCGCGCCCATACCACCGACCAAGGTACTTTAAAAAGACAGGTAGCATCTTAACCGCTTTGACAGGTCACCATTTTCAATTTGTTTGACATTCATAGCAGGGCGCTTTTTATCAACAAAACCACGTGAGTTTCAAGAAGAAGAAGAAGAAAATGTGGGCAAGTTTGGTGGTTTTATCAGGGAAAGTACTTGATTTCACTCTTTTTCGAATGTTTAAATGATTCATCTCTCTATTTAAGATCATTCGAGCGACCGAGTTGTGTTTTACAGCGAGTGAGCACGGTCCAGGAACGCTAGCTAGCTCTTGTTCTAGGCCGGGTGGCAAGACCTACGGACCGATACCATATTGAAACACTAGGAAGAATTTTGAGAATATTTGCATAAACTTCAACTTTCGTGCCACTTTTCGTGAATTTGAACTGTCGTAATACCACAGAAAAGCGAAAACAGCTCCGAAAAGAGCGTTCCCGAAGTAAACATCCCACCATCCCGTGAATGTCAAACTCTGAAGTTTTTTCTAAAATAAAATCGGGGATTTGTTCTGGATAAAGCTACCTGTCTTTTTAAAGTACCTTGCCACCGACCACCGTTTGGCGTTTGTTCCTGCGGTTGGTGTTGTTGGGTCGCAGCGAAATGTCGACGATAGAAATGTACTTTAAATTAGCGAAACCCACCGCGATTGTTGGCCGGTGGTCTGTGTGTCACGAAACTACCCGTTTTCGGTGGAACTAATTGTTAAAAGAAATAATCGGTTGGTGAAGTGAAATGATTGTGTGGCTTCCTGGCTGTGTGATTCCCCTGTTCCTGCTAAACGAAGGCAAACTTTCATTAGCCCTTGATTTAGGAGCGCGTGCGGTGTTGCGCCAAACCAAAGAAGCGTTTCTTCATGTCCCAAGCACACACACACACACAGCAGCAATCGTCTCACGCACGATATTCGTGGTGGTGTGGAGTAGTTGCTGCTGCTGCTGGTGTGTGGCATAGCGTTGCGTTGCGTGGCGATTTGCGAAAGGCACGTGGTGAAGCTGCTGCAACGTATTAGGAGAGAAGGAGAGAGAAAGAAGTAGTGGGAGGCGCCAGGGGAATGCGCGGGGTGGTAGCTGGGGAGTTACGTAATTTTGTAAGTAAAACACACTCTTCTAACGCCTCGAAATGGTTCTTCGAATCGCGCCTTTTTTTCCCCTTTTGTCTTTTGTTTGACTTTGCTATTGTTGTAGCTAGGCGCCTAAAACGATGGTTCTCAGTATACTTTCGCTTGGCTAATTTCTTTGCTTGCTCACAATCAATAAATGATGCGTTAGAGAATAGTTTTGAATTTGGATTTCACGAAAATCGAGTAGGCTGCGTGTGTGTAAAGAGTAGATGGATCTTGAGAAACGCTTGACTCGCTTGATGTTTGACACTCGAGGAACGCGCAAGCGCGCCCAAATTCGTTCGCCTGCATAGCGGCCCTAGCACGCACACCCTGAAACGAAGAACCCCCCTCCCCCTCGTCTCCTTCCCTGGCCCATTCCACATGCACTAGTCCACACACTGCGGCAGAGCACGAGGTGGAGTGCTTGCGCGCGCATTTCTCATTCCAACACATACGCGTCGCGCTTTCTACTTCCTTTGTTCGCATTAGCAGCAGCAGCAGCAGCAGCAGCAGTGGTCGTCGTCTTCGGTGGTCTATCTACGCTTTGCCTTTGAAATCGCGTCGTCGTCGTCGTGGTCGTCGCCGTCGGGTGGCTTCGTGTGCTGCGTTTTTTTTTTACCGAGAAACCGTTTCTATCGCGCGCACATCGTGCCATCGAAGTAGTGGAGTGGAAGAGAAACAGAGCTACAGTCGCCTTCTCTATCGCAGCAGTAGCAGTAGTAGTAGTAGTAGCAGCAGCAGCAGCGAAGCACGCCACAGCATGATCGAACGGTTTTGTGTGTCGTAACCATTTTTGGGTCAGAGCAGCAGCAGCAGGCCATGAGGTCCGGCGGGAGTCAAACGCTAGGCGGCGCTCGCATTGCTCATTCTCGCTCGGGTCGTCGCGTAGTGTGGACGTGTTCTGCCGTGGTCTTATCCATCCGAAGAGGGCCCCCTCAAAAGCAAAGTGTTTGCTGGCGCAGTTTTACAGTTCGAAGAGAGAAACCAAGAAACAGAGATAGTTGGAACAATATCAAGTGACTATCATCCCTGCATACATCGTGTTGCCAACTGGACGCTTTTTAAACAGTGAATACTAGAGAGCTCTCCGACGCCCACTAGCGCGCTGTGCGCGCCTACCTAGTTCTACTTAATCATCTTTTAGTGAAACTGTTGTAGTCGCTACCAACTCTCTCTCTCTGGTGTCAAGTTGCCTGCTGAGTTTTCGTTCGTGTCAAGAAGTAGTAGTCCGGCTGGGGGAAACCTTCTGCTGCAAACCACCACCTCTGGTGTATCATATCATCTCTGACTCATCTTGCCCCATCTCGTTCGAAGTGGGGAATACCAACCACCACGACCGCGATTGTGCACAACGACGGATTTGTACGCCCTCTTCTTCTTCTTCTTCTTCTTCTTCTGGGGGCTACAGTGTGATCCCCGTTTTAAACATTTCATCATTTTATTTTTGGTGGAAAATGGTTTTGCAACCGTGTGTGTCGTACATTTTCACGTGACCACCACCACACAGCACGTCCCAACCTAAAATTCAAGGTAGCTTTTTACTGTGTGTGGTGGCAGCGCGCGACCACCCAGAGTCCTACAGTGCGGAAACTAATTTTAGAACATCATCCATTCTGTTGCCTTGGTCGCACGCGGTAGGGTTTCCTCCTTATCACCGTCGCGCAGTATACACACAGATGGTCATTTGTTATGGAAATTTGTTTTTCTTTGCAATAGCGCGTGCACACTTGTGCAGCGCTCGTCGACGGTTGCTACTGAGTATAGAGAGCAATAGATTGCGTCATCGGAATGAATAGTGTGCTGCGCCTTATTAATAACCGTACAATCGCCAACAACATCGCGCGTTGAATTGGAAAGCAGGAACAAGTCCAGTTGGCACACAATCCCGCATTGCTTAGGAGAAGCGTGCGATGATGAACACACATCTTAATCGCATCTCCGAAGGAACAGGAAGAAAAGTGGATGTACGAACGGATGGATGGATATACTTCCGCAAACGGGGCGGCGGCACACCAACCCCAGCGCCATCCAGTCAGCACCAACGCCCCGCGCGCCCGCACACTCACTCGCCCGATAAGCCTGTGGGAGCGAGATTAAGGCTTGCTGGTTATCAATTTGAACTTTAGTCAGTCTTTTTCTCTCTCCTATCGGTGCAACGGTGCTTCATCGTGTTGCTGCTGCGCGTCCCTTCCTCAACGACACAACTTCCGCGTTTGTGTGTGTATGTGCTGCGGCGTAGCGCTCTCTCTCTGGTGTATTGTGCGTATATTCAAAGTGCGCGTGATCCGCGATGACTGTGGCCTACTGTTGGAGCTTCGCAAACCGAGCGCGTGTACCGAGAGAAGGGAGCACCACGACAAAGAACACTTTTATACTCCGAAGAAATCTAGTAGGCTGTGTGCTGCGGTGTATGCCAAGTTACTCCAAGACACACTTCCCAAAGGAAGCGCCGTGTTGTGGTGTGGCAACATCATGGAAGACTGCAGCTTTCGGTTCCACAAAATCAAGAAGAACACTCTCCGGCAAGTCTTCCCGTCGCTGGTGTGGTGGAGACTCCACGTGCATTGCGTGGTGTGCTAAGAAGAGAACAGACACGACGACACACACCATATCTAGTATCTGCATCCGCTAGCGCATGTCGCATGGTCCCTCGATTCGAGCGTGCTTTATCTTGATTATTCGCCCAAAACGGTGGGGGTAGAGGAGAGAGCGCGAGCCGCCGCTACACGTCATCCCTAGGGTGGTTGGTTTGGTTTCATCGAGTCGAAATACGCGCGTGTGTGTGTGTGTGCGCGCGCACGCCACGTACAATAATGATTTTTATCTTTACAACCATCACTCATTCCCCCCTGCTCTGCTGTACCACGGACGCAAACTCCACCACCGGTCGGTTGTGCTTCTCTTCACGCCACACAGTGTGGTGGACCAAACGACGGGGAGTTTGTAGTGCGCGCACGCGTGCGCATGGTCTCTCCTTCTGTCCTCTGGACACGGCTACTAGCGCTACAGAGCAGAGCCAGCAGCAGCCCCCCTTCTAGCGAGTGAGCGCGAGGAGAGTAGCTTGTTTTGTCCTCTTTCTAACCTTTTCAATTTTTAGTAGACTCGCGGGAGGGTAGCACCACAAGCAGCAAGCGGGCAGCAGTAGTAGTAGCATGAGAGAGGCATTTGCTGCCTCCCTGTGCGTGCCTTGGTGGGCTGAATGGGGGGCCATTATAAGTAATTGAAATTACATATTTAAGAGAAAACATAAAACAACCATTAAGATGTGTTGTTGTTGTGTGTCCTTTCGATGATATGTGGTGCGAAACATGTTATTTTTCGCCTTCCATTTTCGCGCAACCACTATGTCACTTGCCATTACTCTCTCGTAAATTATATATAAATTCGTCGTTGTGCGTGTGTAAATAATAATGCCTTGCAGCTAAATATCTCGTTTATGGAAAACACGTTCTCCCCCAAGAGGCGTAACACACACCTAATATGCCAATCTCTTCCAGTTTAGCAGCAGCGTGTTCCGTCGTCGCTGCTTCTCTCTTGGTGTGCAAACTGGTTTCCAACGCCAAAGATTTCATCTCCCGTCTCTGTCTCTCTCTCACGCTCTCGCAATTTATTCTTTTCCCTTCGTTGACCGACTGACTGACTAACTTACTCTCTGCTGCTGCTGCTGCTGCTGCTGCGACCCAGCAGGCTTTGGTCGATTGCGCGGTTGCTCGGCGTTGTTTGCGACGGTCGCCACCACCACCACCACCACCCTATCGTGTTCCCCTCAGCATATCGCCATAGGTAACAGCACGGTGTGCTGTTCCGAGAGTGGGACACGTGCGTCGTTTCGCCATCTTTCTCGCTCCGATTCGACGAGAGAGAGAGAGAGCGAGCGAGAGACTGGGCTGCTGCGATGCCCAGTGGGGCAACACAACCAAACATACCATCATGAACATGAAGCTGCGCTTCTTGTTGTTGGTGTACCCACTTTGTGTGGGGAGAAGCGCGGGGGATAGTAGCGGGCGCGCGCGATCACGAACCAAGCGTGTGATATCCGACGACCGACGGACGGACGGACGGCCCCCCGTTGCTGTCTCGCTTTTTTACGTGGCACATAAAATGGCCAAGTGTCTTTTTTTTTGGTTGGGTGTTTGCGCTTGTATTCGCCAACAACACATACAAGGCTACTCTCTGTCTCTCTCTCTCTTTCTCTCTCTATATGAAGCAACATCGTTGTTTGGTTTATGGACGGCGTAGGATTCTATAACCGTACTCCTCTGTGGTGTGGTGATGGTGTGGGGGGCGGCGGGAGGGTGTTGTGTGTGACCTCGATCACGCGCTTTGTTGCTGGGCCCCCAGAGTCAGCGGCAGTATGTGTGTGTGTATGTGTGTGCGAGCGATGACGACGCCGCCGACGGGTGATGATCATCATCCTGTTGTATATTCCTCCGCTGCTTTATACTCCGACGATGATGACCGACCACTACTCTGGCTGGCTGGCTGATGATGATCTGCTTCGCACTCATCGACACACTTCTCCACAGCATTATTGATGTTGGAGAATGCCCACACTATGCTCTCTGTTGGCTGGATTGATGAAATCAGGAAACAACGTCCCCCGTTCTGCGGTTGTGCTGGAGATCGCACGACCGATGATCGCTCGAAAACATCACACCACACCACACGGAAACAACCACCATGAAGGAGAGAAGTGTTCTGCTGTGTCGATTGAAACGAGTAACTTGAACGCACCACCACCACCACCACTACCATCAGCACAAACCAGCAACATTCATCTATGCGACGAGCAAAAAAAAAACCCCTTTCGAATGGCGTCATCAGCTCGGAATTGGTGGTGCAAGATCGTTTTCCGAGAAGATTATTCTGTTGAGTTGGCGGCGTGCAGGAGGCGTGCGCTGGGCTGCGCGATATGTCGTAGAACTACACACATACGTTTTACTCAATTCTTATAACATACGGAATGTTTGGAGTCATTTATTGATCGATCTAAATAGAATTAAAAAATAAACATATTTAACAGTGAACAATGCCTTCAAGTGATGGAATTGCTAAGGGACAGCATTGTTTTCACACCACTTAGTATGTGAAAAGTAAAACCAATAATACGAAAATTCTTCGCTTAACTATACAGAAACACCTTAATTTTAGTCTAAAACGCATATGACGCATGCGCATCCTACAGTAAGGCATATTCAATTCAAATATCGCAAACTAGAAGCGAGAATACTCTCGCAAGCTGCTGACTGGCGACGCAGCACAAACAAGCTTTTTTTTTGCGCAACGGCAAGTGGTAGGTATGTTGTGTGGAGAGCAGCGCAAGGGGTGCGGTTTGGAGAAGAGGAGCGCTCCTCGCTGCATCTCACAACACCGTGCGCGCTTCTCACGCAACCGCCACACGATATAAAACTTTGTTAGATGGAAGCCCAAGAGAGAAAGAGAAAGATGGAAAAGCGGGACGGAGAAGCGATGTTGAAAAAAAAAGGGGTGGTGGAAGATAGACTACTAGAAGAGTAGTAGTTGGCTGTGAAATTAGGTTACGTAAAACCGTGCGAAGAGAGAGCCACACCACCGCGACCTGTAAACCGACTTACCTAAATCAAGGAGACGTAGAGAAAGAGAGAGAGCATTATAAGAAACTTTCTTTCCTCTTCTGCCATGCACTCTTAGCCACGATAGATGAGGTCTTAAGATAAGGTGCTCGCGTCTCGTGATTAGTAATTTGTAAAGCTGCTAGTGCTCTGCGTAAACCCCACGTTGTGCATCATTGGAAAATAAATAAAAGTCTTAACTGCTTCACTGAAAACATTAACATTGTTTGTCATATTTGAGCGCAATTTGATATGACGGCGCGCGCGCTTCACCGTATGTATATGATGATGACGATGATGGTAAGGCGTGTGTGTGTGTGTGTGTGTGTGTGTGGTGTATTAGACGACGGCGCGTGTGTGTTGGCCATTTTTTAGGTCACGTTGCGCACTTCGCTCGTTCGCTCGGTAACGTCGAAAGGGGGACGGAGGGCGATCGTCTAACTTTGATATGGGGTGGTGGGTAAACGATCAACAACACGCACACCAGCCTCGTACACGCCAGGGAGGGGTGGAGGTGGATGTTGTGGGGAGACAGGAGACAGTTCAAAAGGAGGAGGGGGTGCGCGAAATGCATGGACCAACGAGAAGCCAACCAACCAACCCCGCGATCTCTTCCTGTTTCATTTCAGAGGCGGATTGATGATGCGAAGCATATACTACCCAGCAGCGCCTCCATTGCGGGGGGGTTTCACATCACAATCCCGTACATATGGCACTTAAGGTCATTTAACTGGAGAACTGTGGGTGTGTGCGGCATTGGAGTAGACGTTGAGTGAGATAAATTGGCAGAAAGGAAAGGGGTTGGTGTGCGAGTGGCTAACAGACAGACGAATAGAGTATCTAAATAAAATAAATATATTCCATTTCATCGATTTTTTTAGAGGTGGTTTCGGTATTGCATTCGCCTCTCACAACATAAAATATGATTGAGACTCTCCCTCTCGCTCTCTCTCTCAGTTGAATTTGAATGCTTTGTGTGTCGATGTGTGCGATGTGTGCGATGCTTCCGCAACTGGCGACGATGCGGCGCGCAGAAGAAGGCCATGATCTATGCTGCTGCCGCCACATCACTCTACTGGCCTACTTCTACTGGCACCGCACACGCACTCACACTTCACGGTGCACGCCGCCGCTTGCTTTGTCTTTCGTGGTTGGTCGCTTCGTTTGTAAGCGTCCAATTTTGTGTGTGTTGTGTTGTTAACGGTAAAAAGACGCTAACAACGATTCGATCGGCGTTACATAACTCTAAGTAGCGTCCGCACCGCGCAACAATACAATCCGGTGCTGGTCAAACGAAACCAACAACAAAAACCCACACCGCTGTCACGGTGTGTCACACACACTCCACACTCTGTTGGTACTAATGCCACAATGGAGTTGTTGGAATGGGGGGCAGGGGGAGACTGAGCGAAACAATGGAACGCTCGCGCGACCTGGCCGCCTGTTTACTCCTCAAAACGTCTAGAAACTTTTCCATCCAAACCAGCCCACCAACAACTTCTCACAATATTATAGAGGAGCGGTGCGAGCATCATCATCGATCGTTAGAGAGCGACACCGCAGTACGCCCAGCACATAGGATTAGCAGTGCGAAAGAGAGGCCAACACGAGGCGTGTGTGTGTGTGTGTGTGTGTGTGTGCGTGCTGCGTCGTTTGGAGGAGTGTTGGAGATTGTTGGCCACCGATGGATACCCTCGCCAACTGACGGGGGATACTGATTCAATCATGCGCAGTAGAAACGATGATGATGATTTCATCCTGCCTCAATCCTGCCCACCCCACTCACCATTCCCTTCCACCTCGACCACGATTCAGCGAAAAAGGCCAATAACAACAACAACAACAACAGCAACAACACAAAGACGGGGCCTCGCTCACTCTCCGCTGTGTGGTGGGTCTCTCCCCGTTTGTGGCCAACTTTCAAAAACCTCTTTTCTAACACATCTCCTCCTCCGTTGCTTTCGTGGTTTTTCTTTCTCCTAGCTCTTCGACGGCCCGCAATTTCTGGATGTTCCGTGTCGAGGACCGACCGGGAGGGAGGTGGTGGAACCACCCCGAGGTCACACCAAGCCATAAACCCCGTTAGAAGCGAGAGCGAGGGGGAGTTAACAGCAGCAGCAGCGACCGTTGTCGTCGTTCTATCGATGGAGTTGATTCGTTTTGGGCCGCGCCGTGGTGATGACACGGGACGGGGGACGCGATTTCACCAATTTAGGAGTTCACGAAGGTTACGGTATTCTGTCTGCTTGCTTCGACAACCTCGTTGCTTAGCTCGGCTCTCGGGCTCTACGCGGAGCATTATTAGGAATATGGAATATGAAACTTGGCATGTTGGCCACGCTGGCTGACTCTCTCGAAGCTTCGCTGTGCGTGTGTGTGTTTGCGCCCATCTCGACGTTCACTGGCCCACTCTGCAAACGAAAGTAAAAGTGTTTACACGAAGGAGTAGGATAGAGCTGCGGGGTGCAGCAAGACAGATGGTGGAGGAGGATTGTGGGCGACGTGGTGGTGACGCTGCACGCGGGATGCATGGTTTTCTGTCGCTCCTCCTGGAAGAGGCTAACTTTTTGCACAGCAACACGACACGCCACAGCGCAGGAGTGCCTCTGCCCTCAAGGAACAGCCACTGGAAGAGAGGCC
>NC_064874.1:62266056-62301056 GCF_943734745.1 Anopheles darlingi
TCCTCTTATGAAAGCGTCAATTGCCTTCTTATTGAAAGTGTACAGCAGGGCTTTCGCTGCTTCTGGGTGTGCGAATTTGTCGTCTGTTCGTATTGTGTTCGCTATTAGTGACAATAGTTTGTTAACCTGGTCGTAATAATCTTCCAAGGTTTTTCCTCCTTGTTTAATGCTCATCAGCTGGTAGTCGAGGGTTTCAAGATCCCTCTTCTCACCGTAATATGTGGTGAGGGTTTTTTTTATCAGATAAAAATTTATGTTCACATTGGATGCTGCTAATGCATCGTTAGCTTCGCCTTTGATTTTTCTTCTTATCGTCTTGCAAATTATGTGGTATTTGTTTCTATCATTCAACGTACTTCTTGTGTGTGGGGTGTATAAACGCACAATACTTTCAGCGTCTTGTAAGAAGAAGCTCAGTTCGTTAGGATTACCGTTAAATGTTGGTAGTCCTTTCACTAAGTCGGGTATGTCTTCTATCGAATCCGGGCTAACCGGAGTTCCGTCTTGGTTAGTCAAGTAGAGAGGGGGGTCAGAGTAGTCTAATTCTACTGGGTTGTTAGTTATTTCCAAGTTTGCTAATCTAGCCCTAATTTCATTCAATTGGTTCAAAATTTCTTCAGCCATTTTCACTTGTTGTTCTGTTACGTTGTTTTTGTGTTATAAATGTTACACTGCACTACACTATTTTGAAGTCTTTTCACTAGGTTATTTTGTGTTATTTTCACTGATTTTCTTTTCGTGTCTTTTTTTCACTATGTTTCGTATCTATTCACCACTTTTTTTCTTTCTATAATTCACTTGTACCTTGTTCACTTTACTTACAATTGGAGGATATTCATCTCTGCGTTCCCGGTACAGATGCGGTTTGTCCTGTTTCCTGATCTGGTACTGAGGTCGCCTTCTGTACTGCTGCTCTGGTGCATTAATTTTTGCGTCGAGCGGTCAGGCTGAGTGAATTGGTCCTTTTTCTTATATCTCCAGGGACTTCCTTATGAGTGCCTGTTGTGTAAAAGAAAGTATTAGTTTCTCTGGATACCTGGGGATGATCGATTCGCTTCAGATCGATAACGATGTCGCCGCAGGTCCCTTTTCGGGCGCCAGTTAATAATTTGAGTCGTCTTGTCGGGTTTTTAAAAAATATCTTAGGAGCTAGGTCCTGTTTATTTGCCGATCAAGAGCAGACTGAATTTTCGATTTGTCCGCGCGAGCAGCCTCGGTCCACGAGCATCTTCGGGTGGCAACTGCATCGCTGGCTGTTATATGATCTGCATGCTGCATTTACTGGAACTGATGCGCTGGATCGCTGTGATCGTCGCGTTGATGGAATGTGCCGATGTTGCATGTCTGCATGCTGCATTTACTGGAACTGCTGCGCTGGATCGCTGTGATCGCCGCGTTGATGAAATGTGCCGATGTTGCATGTTCTTCGTTGGGTGTGGCATCGGTGTTTATTGTGGTTTGCGATGAGTGTTCCTAACTGAACAGATACTCAGAAATGAATTCCACCCGCGACATCCGCTAGAAACCGTTCTTTCGTTTTACCCTTCTATCAAATAGTTCACATTTCTCAATCTCTTTTGTGAAGATGCTGAGGATTTCGCAGGACTTCATACAATGGTTCCATTTAGAGTCTCCATGGACTCCTTAAGTGGTCCAATGCTTAAAAACGTTCTGGTCTCCGTTAACCCTATCCTTGGAATAGATTTAGGAAGATTCGGCAGTTTTACTCATCTTTTGTATTTAGTTTGTTTAACTTAGATCATCATTTAGGTAATGGAAGTCAAGAATGATAAACTTCCCAATATTTTTATACCAATTTTTAAAAATTCATTAAATTTAACCGAATAAAATGTCTGATTTCTTCGTACATTAGATAGACCATGCTAATGGCACTTCACTAGAAGCTTGCTCTTTATTATGAAACTATTCGGCAATTTTAATTTAACAATTCCCTAACATTTATCAATCCGATGAGGCTTATTTGCTTTCGGAATTTTGGACGAAATTTTTATTCACGCAATCGTATGAACGTTGAATTTACAATATTTATATTTTTTCTATTTAAGAACTAAACCAAATCCGATTTTTCACGTGTATAATCAACATACATTTTCTTCTTTAGCATTACTTTGGTACTCCTTTTCAGGATTTAAAGATTGAACAAATGTTTCTGAACAAAACGTCTCCAAAACCCCTACCATCGATCAAGAAAGCATTCTGCAGTAACATGTACGAGCGAGTCGAGATTGTAACGATCGTTATATCTACCAATCAATTGATTAACTAAGTCTAAGTCTAAGTTAACTTAGACAGGGCCCGACTTCTAGCCCGAACGAATTGGCCGCAATTCACTGTTCCGATCAGATGACTCGAACTCGGCTGATTGGAACCGATTATGAGCAATGTGCTGCTTTAAAACCTAAACCAATTCTGCGCCATCGAACGCGTACAATGTGATGCTACGGCTACCGGTGATGGTGTGTGCTATGGCCAACATTCTGACGCAACCACCGAATGGTGCAATTGGTGTTTGAAGCACCCGCCACCCACCCCCCACCCACCGGATCGATTCGGTGGATGCTCGAGAATTGATCATCGAATTGAATAGTTGCAAAGAGTAGGCCATCATTCCCTCGGTAGCATAACGCGAGTTCCGAGTTTTCCCAGTTTTTTTCTGCAGCAAAATAAAACAGCAATACTTATGGTCGAATGCGGTTAGCAATTGGTCACTTCGATGCGTTGCGATGTCCGGCCGTACCGCGGTTTGCCTCAAATGGTGGCCACCGTACATTCCGTGCCAGACCCGCATGGGACCACGGACGACGCACGGTCGCCGTTCGCTCCTCAGTGCCACAGGATCGCGAAGCTAGCGTAACCATTTAGTTTGCCGGAATTTGTGTCCGGTTTTTTTTTCTATATGTTGGAGTTATTGAAATCGAAACAAAAAAAGCAAACAAACATCAACAACAAATGTCACTACGCAGCCCCCCCAAGGGGAAGAGGACGGAAGAGTAAAAACCAATCCCAACGATCTCGTGTATCTCTGTGTGGGATTTTTGCTCGCCACGGTTCGCTGCTTCCGCCATTTTTCCCGGTTACCGCTGAGTCACTGCTGCGCGTTGATGTGGTCACGGCGGGTCCGACCGGAAATGCGGGTCTAAGTGGAGTGGTTTCGTGTGTATCGTGTGTGTATCGAGGATTGTTTTTTATGTCCAAAGTCACGCAAGCTAACTCCCAACTCCCACCAGCCACCAGCCACCAGGCCAGTAGCAGTGCCTGTGCCATTGCCAGTGTCCGACAGTGGTTGCCGCCATTGGAGGCCAACGAGATTCAAGCGCAAAACCATGCCGAGAGCCATTTAGAAATCTTGCATTCGTGTGCATCCGAGGCAATCGAGAGGGCTAGAGCTCGGAACACGGCCAATCGTCGCTTGTCACTTGATTGTTAAACAGGTCTACTGGCGTGCGTGTACAGTAGCTAACTTCTAATGCGCTAACCTTCAAATGTATGTAGCAGTAGTAGGCAACTCGGATCGTTGAGGAACGTACACGAACTCGGTGTGCCAGTTAGTTGAACTTTCGGAATAAAATGTCTACGTCTGGCATTTTGTTAAATCGACAAGTAGTTTCTTCTAAAAACTAAGGGCTATGTGTAATGTTTGGAATTAACCGATTAGAGAAGGTGTAACGTATTGGTTTATTGTCAATAATACAGTTAAACTGGTATTTTCTGCAGGTTGCTCTAGTTTATTAAACAGGGTTACTGACATGAAGTGTTACCAAATTCAAACTACTGTATCTTTCAAACCGATCATGCCAGAAACGTCAAAATTTTACTGATGACAGTTCAATGTAGTGTTTTGCAAGTTACTAAAAGCATTTGGGTCTCAGATTTGCGTTAACACTTTTTTTTATCGTTATGGAGTTAAAACGTAATTCCGTAATTGCTGGAAAATCACAACCAGCTATTGTTCGAGAGCTTAGTCACCTTAAAGTGAAGAAGATGTTCGTTTATCGCACCATAAAACGTTACAATGATACTGGTAGCATTGCAAAACGCTTTGAAAGCGGACCAAGAAAAATCGCAACATCGAAAAAAAATTTGGTAAAGTTATGATGGGAATTGAAAGAATTTCACGTCGCAGCGTCACTCAAAAGGATGTAAAAAAGTGAATTTTAGCTCGAATCTTTTGAGCAATGCTTCAAATTGAGCTTTACACAAAGGACTTTCTTCGGAAATTCTAAACATGGCATGACCTTACACCGTATCAAAAAAAAAAGTTTGGTTCGATCAAGTAGAGGAGTTTATGCGCTTGCACGAACGTTGAGAATTTTCAAACATTGCGTTCTCTGATGAAAAAAATTTCCCGTTTGGAAGTTCACAAACTCTCTAAACGGTCGAATTTACTTGACCGGACGCTCAGACGAGAATTTAAGCCTACATACAGTTACTCGTAGCAATTTCCCATAACAAAAACTGGCTTGGGCCGTAGTGACCGCTGATGGCGCTCTCCAATTGTTTCCATCGAGCCTGGCGTCAAAGTGAATGCGAAATATTATCGAGGAAATTTTTTGGAAGCTGCTTTAGAGCCGTGGACACGTAACCATTTCGGTCAACCCAGCACCCTCTTATAAAGCTCATGTGAACCAAGAATGGTTAAAAAATCATGTTCCACAATTCATTTCGTCCACACAACAGATTTTGAATTTGCCATACGCAAATGCGAAGGACTATTTCATCTGGTCCATATTGTAGAGCAAGATGAGGACTATAAAAAAAGCCCATATGGATGCGCTGAAGAGATCGATTGTACGAGAATGGGCCAAAATACTACAAGATTACATTCGTGCAACATGCAACTCGTGTTTGGACCTTTTGAGGACTGTAGTTAAGGCAAACGTGGCCGCATCGGGCTAAACTGAATGAATTCTGAAATTTTGATTATCTTCAAACAATTTTGTCTTTGAAATCACTAAAAAATAATTACACACAAAAAAGTTATGATGCTTTGAATAGGTAACACTTCATGTCAGTAACCCTGTATTTCCCAGCATAGCAACCAAAGTGAACTAAGATTCAACAATGATATACAACACTAGGTATCCTTGAAGTTGATTTGGACAGGCTATATAGTAAACCATTGAAATTTTGCCCTAAATACAGAAGTATCCGCTATAAAAATGATTCAAAGTTTCAAACAATCCCATATAGAATCCAATAGTTGTCATTAATCTATCCAATCTAATCCTATACCTTTGAAAAAGCTCACAGTATCGCGCCTTGGACAGTATCCTTCCCTATAGACGTAGCAGAAAGATCAGACGTATTCATGGAGTATCGTTTCTGCGTCATTCGCAGTTAAACATAATTGAAAAAACGCATAAGTTGTTCATATTTCGCAATCCAAATAACAGCATGGCACAATGTAGACGAGGTATCTATCTAAACTATTGACCAGATTACAGCAACTGCGCGCTCGCTGTTGCTCGAGAAATAAGTCGGCAAGAGATACTTTGTTCGCCTTCGACCGATAACCTTCAACCGCGCGCGCGGTGTGTCTAGAGAGGCGCGATCTACGCCGTGCACAGTTCACGCCGAGGAAGGCTGCTGCTGCTACTGCTGCACTTCCTGTACTGGGCTGTGCGCTGTGCTGCGCCAAACACCTGCAGCTACAAAAAAGACACGACAAACGAACGACGACGTCGACGCCAATAAGATGCGGGGCTTCTAAGACAACTGCAGCAGCAGCAGCAGCAGTTGTGTGCCTGCGGTGGTTGCGGCAAAGATAAAACAAGGAAAAGCGACGGCAGCCATGCCAAGAGCCCAAGCCCAAGCTGTTTACGTTCCCCCGGGTGTGCTGCTGGCCTGGCTTGCATGCTTCCCACTCACCACGTCCTCTCTATGTGTGTGTTTGGGGGGGGAGCAAGGAGGGGTTTTTTTTTCAACTTATTTTAGTTCAAGGTGAGCCAGATTCATGCAACGCTTGGCCCGTCGTTTGCATATTATTTTTAAATTGCATCCCACCGCCACTCGTTAGCCGCTCGGTGCTGTTAGCCGCGGGTTGTTCTCTAAGCTGCCCGTTTGTACGTCGCCCGTTTGCGATCGCGGTAAATCGTTGGTTCGGTTGGTACTCGTCTACCGGGGAGGGGGTTTACCCGTTCTCCACTTCATTAGGTGCTGCTGCTGCTGTGGGAAGACACAGCCGGGGTGGAAGGCTGGTCGAGAAGTAGTCGCCGGTCGTCCATCTTGGTTTGGCTTGGCGGAATTTGATTTACGATTGCGCCGCTGCATCGGACTTGATCCGCGACTGCCGTGTGTGTGTGTGTGTGCAGCGGGTGTTCGAGGCGATCGAGCTTCCCGTTCCGTTCCCCAGTCCCGGTCTCATCCCACGTACGGCCGCGTTACGTAACTAACTACTCGAGCGATGGCGCGTCCAAACGACGACGACGACGACGACGACGAGCTGTCATCTGATGCCTTGGCTGGCATGTAGATGTCATACTACAGGAACGTAGAGTATGGCACGGTGCATGGTGTACGGTGGTGTTGGCAACGGCTCTGTGGCCCTTTTTTGATGCCCTTTTGATGCCGTAGACAGCCGGGGGGGAGCAGTGGTGTGCGCGCTTTGCTTGTTGTAGCAAAGATTTAATCCAAAAGGTTAGCAAGGTGCAAAACATCACATTAGTAAAGTTGTCCGTTAGTCCATCAGTTGGGTGGAATGTTGTGGTTTGTTATCTTGCTGAACACCATGGATGGGTAGTGTGAGAATGTTTAAAAAATTGCGTTTGAAATGGACATAAAAATGTGTGTGTGTGTTGAAAACTAACAACAAACAACGGTTAACATCAACTGAAACAATAGACGAGACTGAGCGTCAACTTCAAGAAACATCACATGTTGTGAGAATTGGCACAAGGCTCTAATGCGTAAACACATTCCATCACTTATCAGAGGTTTATTGCTATTTAGAACAAGGGTTTCTAGGCGGTCTTGGTCAGACTTGGTAATAAGAAGGTTAGCACATTCATACACACGCCTTACAATAACAACTCTCACCTGCATGTAAACGCTACACAACCATACTGGAAAACATTATATAACAACTATTAGCAGTAGGTGAGCAACAGTTGCCATATTTTATCTTCTGTAAATCACATCCTGATCTTGAGATTATAAACTGACTTTGTGAGATGTTCTTAACTTATTCAATCACTATTTTGTTCATATTCTAGTCATGAAACGCATACACAGTCAATTAAATCGATATTTAATTCAGTACTATAGGCCTCAGCTGCGTCATTAACATCGGGATAATCATTTTCTTCGTAATCCTATTAATCCTATTAATGCATCAATCATATTTATGCAGACGAATTATATCGATACGGTCATATCGATAGAAAAGGTTCAATTGTTCCTATCACTTTTCTGTCACTACTTTTGTTTTAGGTCGTTTTATACCACAACCAATAAAAACATCGCATGATGGTATTTAAAATAGAAACAGTTAGGGGTAACACACAAAAGATGAATTAAAAAACGAACCTTGCAGCTCTTGGAAGATAAACAAATGTAATGCTAAACCTGTACAGGTCATCCGAGTATTTACAGTAACAAAACAACGGAGCAAAAAGTGCGACATATACAAGTTGAAATACGATATGTTCATCGAAAGAAACAACAAAAAATGAAACATACTAACAGAAAACAGCTGAGTGGATCCCAAAGAAGCTGCAGATAAAACTAAATTATCATAAAAAAAGAGAAACGAGCTGCAACTTAACTACATTTGCAACATTGCAATCAAGCGACATATGCACTGTAGCTACACCCGACAAGCAAACATTGCTCCACTAGCCAGCCGAATGCGTGTAATGATCGCGGGGCAGGGTGAAAATCAAATTATTGTTGACCCTAAAAACACGGACGCCCCCCCGGAGGCGAGGTAATCATAGGAAAAGAGTCATAATTCACTTAATCTAATTCGCCAAACTTGACAAAATGAATTACCCAACTCGTCACCGGTCTCAGGAGCGTGTGCTTTCGCGGATGCCCAAATCATCTGCTCCGTGGGGAGGAGGCGTGTTTTGGGGGTGGAGGTGGAGGTGGAGGTGGAGCAAATAAAACATACACGATGACGCTGATCCCTGCGCTGCTGCTGTAAATAGTGCGATTCGCAAATGGTCCCCTCGATGTCCCAATTATGCACACACAGACACTTGCACCAACCGGTGCAACGGTAGCGGCGGTGCATTCGGTGGTTCGGATCCACGGTTGACATGCCTAATTGGTATGGCCTGAAGAAGGGGTGTCGCCAGGGCAATCATCATAATTTTGTTTCTAAATGAGGCGCTGAAATGGAAAGGTTTGTCGCGCCTCTAATGGTGTTTGGCGCTGGCGATGATTTATGTAACGGGCCACCAGAGTGTCTTCCAGTCTTGCCTCAATTAGTTGGGGAGCGAGCTGTCGTCTCAGCTAAGCTCGTACGCGTACTTCCTTTTCTCGCACGCGCATAGTAGGCCGAGAAGAAGTCGCGAAAAAGCCGAATAATTGGTGACAGTTCGATGATGGATCGGGATCCGCGAATTGCGGGTTTTTTTTTTTGCACCACAAACCGGTTCATAAACGTTTTATTGATTCATTGTTCAGCATCAGTTGCAGTTTTTAATTCAACTTGTTCAACCTTTTGGTGTTCAGCTTAATAAAAGTATTATATTGTTTTTTTTTTATTAATGTAGTAAAGTAAAACTGACAAAGATATTACTTTTTGAAAAAAACACTTCATATTTCCTAAAACATTCGTTTTTAATGTCGGTGTCCATCGTACCATAAACACTACTGGGCCGAACCTTTTAAAACTTTACACTTTTTATTTGTAAAATGTTTTTAAAATCATTATGTAAAACTGATTTTTTAAAGCAAATCGAAAAAAAACATCATCTTTTTAACATGAAAATATTACTAAAAATTTAAAAATATTAAATTTAACAAAAACACAAGGGGACTACCTATAAAAGATCCTTAACTAACCAAAGAGTAGCTGCCTGTTCATCTATTCTCTATCCATTCCCGTTCCTAATAAATACGGCCGTTATACTACTGTGTCCAAAAAGTAAGGTGACACGCTATCCAAATTGTCTGCGTAAAGGGATATTTTCAATCTTGTATTTTTGGTAGGTTGTCAGCAGTTACAGTTATTGACAACCAAGCCAAGTTTTACGTCAAAATATTCACTAGAGTTTGAGATACGTATTATTTTGTGAACTACTAAAAGTGAATTCTTCGTTTGACTGTTTTTAAGCAAAATATTTGCATTAAAAATGTTTTTTCTGCTGCGGATACACCAATTCCAATGGTACAGAAAGTCTTTGGTGACAATACTATGTAAAAAACAAAAATTTACAGGTGGTGCAAAGACTTCCAGCAGGCTCGGGAACGTTTTGTAAAGGAAGAACACCCAGGACCACCACCAACGTTAATAGATGCAGCTCACGTCCAAAAAATCAAAGATTTGGTGTTGGAAAACCGCACATTAACATCAAGAGACTTGTAACAACAACAGACTTATTAACAACAAGAGACTTGCGGATGATATTGGCATATCAAACATATCCGCTAATTACATTTGGATGGATGTTTTTCATCTCAAGCGCGTCTGCACTTGATCACGATAATGCACCAAACTTCGTTGATTTTCTGTGACTTTTTTTGCCAAAATTTTCTCTCATATCGTTCCGATAAAACCGTATGCGCCTGATTTGGTTACATTTGGCTTCTGGCTGTTAGACAAGCCCAACATTTCGTTCCGGGAACACTGTTTTGACACGATAGAACAGATTCAATCCGCTGCGAAAAAGGTGTTGAAGGCCATTCCTAAAGACGACATTTTCACGTGTTTCTAAAACTGGAATTCGTCGACATAAGTGCATTGTGTCTGGGAAGGATCACTTTGAAGGCAAATAAAAAATAATTTGCATGAAAAGTTGGAGACCTTTCAAAATAAATCTCATTTTATTTTTTAGAAATAGTAGTATATCAACAAAAATAGAGTATTGACTTGTATATCACAAATAATTCGGCAATATGCTACCATGAACACCGCAAAAAATGCATTTTGAAAACCCTGAGAATACTGTTTTTGGAGGGTTTTAGGAATTTTTTCTTAAATTATGGCCAAATATTCTTAAAACATTGAAGCCTAATAACACATTCAGACAAAACAATATATATCCGGAATTTTTCGTCACCAAAAATTGTGTTTTTGAGGCGACATTTGTTTTTATTTATTACTTAATCAAACAAATCATGTTCGACGAATATTCTATCATAAACAAGTGTCTACAACGGGTGCTAATCTTATCTCGTGAGTTACTCCAGAACAACGTTATCCACTTATGAAAACACTATTTAATTTATATTCCGCTAATGAAAGCTTACATTAATTGTGGCTAGCGTGGCATAAGAAATAGCCAGCGGAATCGCCAAAAAGTGACATTTCAGCTCATACCCAGATAATGCCGCCATCGTTATGTGAACGCCAAACAGAGGGAGGATTTTGTGTTGGGGAGTGGGGGAAAGGGGTTTGAAGGAATTAATTCATTTGATGACAACATTTCCTAGCTTCCGTGCCGTTGTTTTACTCCCCTGTCACCGTCTCTCCCCTCTTCCCGCTGCACGATAATCATCATCCTGGTGGGGGCAGTGTCGACAGTCACCAACTACGGCCGGGGACCGCCAGTGGTCGCCGTGCCATATGCTAATGATGGCCTGGCTGTACCCGTGATGACCCGCACTTTCAAGCGGCAACCACTGGCACTGGGCCCTTCACTGACTATCGTGTCTCGTGTGTTTAGCCACTGTAGCCTCCAGACCCCGTACCCCGTACCCCGGACCGCACGAAGCTTCGTGCATTGCGTTTCCGTCGAACTGTTTGCTTTGACCACTTCCCTCAAACTTCCACTAGCCACAGGCCTGCTGGCTGGCTGGTGGTGTGTCGACTCCACTAGCGGACAGAAATTACTCACGCGAAATGAACAATTTAAAGCCCTAATGTCCATCATTTGCACGAACGCGGTCGACTGTGTGTGTGTGTGTGTGCATGTGTGTCGCTCGGTTGGTTGGTCGCTGATGTGATGCTTGAAGAGAGTGGCCAGGGACCGCGAGGCTTGAGGGGATTGGAATTATCTGCAAATAAAAACAACCTCCCCTCCCCTATCCTCTCTTGACACCTGTCCTAGTGATGGACCAACGCGCAGCATACGATGTCCGACAGAATATCGATCGATCGTGCGTCCTCCGTAGCATGTGGCTACTCGATTGACATTTTATTTAGATTTAACACACATTAGTTGCAGCATCTGTGGAATGGTCGGACACATGGCACGGACACACGGCAAGAGGAGTAGCAGGGGTTTGGATGAGCGCGGATTAATGTGCTGTAAATGACATTTGCAGACCAATTTTTCATATGGAAACTCCCCGAGGAGAAATTCCTCATTAGCACGATCGGAAGCTGATGGTGAGGATGAGTTCAATGTTCGCTCTGGAAAGCAGGGAAAAGGAAAAGAGCTCAACAATGCTTATGTGTTTGAATAATGCCGGAAATTCCTTTCCAAATTGTAGAATTTAGGAAACAATAAATTAGCTTTTGTATTGACAACAAATTAACTCTAGTCCACCGCATTTGGTGTTAACAAGATAGTTGAATAACAACGATATGGTGCTGCTAACAATTGATTGATTGATACATTAATTCGATTGATCAATTTGTATGTGGAAGTGGTTCAGAATACCTTTTTCTTACGATTTAACGATTCTATAAGATTGTTTCGGGGCTCTAAAAAGGCGCTTGAAAGACTAAAAACCAACTCCTACCGTCATTAATGGCGGCATAAAGTATTCCAATATTGGTCTGTTAGTTCAAAATCACGATTCCACTTAGTTATGATTCCGTTACAGAATAAAAATAATTTAAAAATCATTCTGAATTATGATTCGGTCTAATAATTCTTTTTTAAGGACATTAAAAAGAATTATTGGACCGAATCATAATTCAGAACGATTCCAACGGGCAGAAAAAAGTGTAGAAAAAATGTTGCTTGTCCAAATACCGTTCGTTTAAATGAAACGATCACCTAAATTAAACGTTTCAAATAGAACCATCGCAAGAAAGACACCTTTTCTAGGAAGAGAGTCCTCGATTTATGCTCCAATGACTCCAATGAATGAATTATTGATTTATCCTATACTGAAAAACAGAATCGATAAAATCGTTTTAATTCATCACTATTCCAGCAATGTATAGGAATAATCCTAAGACATAGTCCAACATATGGCACTGTATCAATCAAAATGATGCATTAAGAAAAATTACATCTACTTCAATTGTTAACGCAAGATTTTCACTTGATTGAAGGCGAAAAAGACTGATCAAAAATATATTCAATCTCCGAGCTCAACATCAAACACATAAGAGATTAGAACGATTTGCATGCAGATGATTCGAATTACTTGCCTTTGTTTTTGGTGGAAAACTCATTCAACCCATTAAAACCCAAAAGTTCTATAAACCGACCATATGATTCTACTAGAGATCCTACAACAGATTGATCCGAACACCCAACAATTGCAAAAGAGCCCTTTCTGGGTTGCAAGCAAAAAATTAGGCTCCCCACCCGTGAAAAACACCAAGTGCGGCCAGGTAACGGTCGCTGGGCGCTAATTAGATTCTCGTCCACCGGTTGACCCAAATTAAATTTCGGAAAGTTTGTACCGAACAAAACAAAGCAAAACTTCGACCGAACCGAACCGAACCGAAGCAATAGGGTTAGGCTCTAAGTGCATGAAACCAGCGCCACGTCAACGGACCCACGAACCGTAGGGCAAATGCCTCTAGCTCGCAATGTTAAAGGGAGCAATGCGATCGGTTATGAGAAAAAAAAGGGATGCTGACGTGTTTTCCCCCGTTTTTTTCTTCTTCGTTTTGTTCCGGATTGCCTTTTCCTGCTACTCCGACCGACAGATTCCGACTTTAGGCTTGGCTCATACGCCCCGGGAATACGCCGGGAGTTGTTGTCCGATATTCGATTCCCAATTTCAGGGAATCAGTTACCAAGTGACAAAGGGGACAAAGCGAATGAAAAGGCAGAGCGCGCGCTGAGACGTATAAACTCCGAAATTCATCGGCCAACCATTCCGTACCTCTTCTCCTTGAAGTCATCTCCTTTCAGGAGATGATGAGGGCCCCAAAAAGAAAAAAAAAGTGTTCCAAAGGAACCTCCAAACAACGTCGGGAAAGGACACCAAAAAAAAAAAAGAAAGACCCAAACCAGTGAACAAGCATAACCGAAATGAAGGTCTGCTAAAGGCAAACCCCCTTTACACGCACGATCCTTTCGCACAAAAGCCACCACCGGGGAGAGCCACCACCAGGGGACCGATTTTGGGGCCGGACCCCTCCCCGCGTACCCCCACAAGCACAAGATAAATAAATTTTATTTAGAAAACTTTCACATCATCCAACCACAAAAGGGGCAAACATATTGCGTGTGACCGGGGGGGCTAGGGCCGGTTGCTACCCCTGGAGGATTGGCCGTTCGCCTCACCCCAAATAATGGTGCGACCAGCCGGGGACACGCCAGCAAAATGCGTCGCGTCGCGTCGCGGCCCTCCACAGCAACAAAAAGCCGAAAACCTACGCATCATTTCGAAAAATGAGAAATTTGGTATCCGAATGGCGTAACATTGGCGTTCGCTTGGCGTTGACGCTGTTCGCCGCCGTGGACTAGCCGCCGGGGTGCTTAGGGGTCTTACGAAACCACGAAACGCTCGTAAACCGCGCTCCGTACCGCCAGCAAAGCAAGGTAGCAAGGGTTCGCGAGATCCAACATCTTTTCGGCAAATTTATCACGATGTTTTTACTAAACATCGAAAGCAATTTGCGAAAGCATCTGCATTTTGGGGGTGTACCAATGAAAAGCTAATATTTATGAGCGAATCCACGCGAATACGCGGAACTAGAACAAGTTAGCATCCTTTTTTTTATTTATTAAAGTTATTAAACAGAAAAAAAAACCGACAATTTTCTACGGGATTCCCCAGCAGGCTCGTGTTTGCTCTGTTCGTTTCAAATCCTTCACTCCCCTGAACCTCCTCTCGCTGGATGCCGTTGCCATGAGTCTCCGGTTGCTTTGCGTTTTTCCCCCGTTTGTATGGCGGCATCAATTTGCACAAATGATAGGTTATGGTCACTCCCCGGCCACCATCATGATGCGCCTACGGGACGCCGGAATTCGTCGGAGTATGGCTGGAAATGGACGGTTGTTTTCCCTTTTTCTTTGTTTCCACTCTGTCTCTGATCTTTTCCCTTCTTTTTTTGCCTTCGCTTGTTTGCGAATAGAAAACCCCGTTTAAAGCCCCGGACTGGAGCGGGTTTAAAGCGTTTGTTTCCGACTTTAAATCATCATCGGAAACAATGGCGACTAAGCAGATCGGACACATCATCGGGTATTAAAGGCCAGATGCCTTAACCTTTTATACTTTGTTTAACTGTTTTTCAATCAACTCAAGTGGAATATCAACCGACAATCGATCGGTCGGTTCACGGATAGATCGCAGTAGATCATCGTCATCGAGGGAGAAAAAAAAACTCCGAGTTTGCATAAATTAACTGAACCAATTGCTCACTGTTCCAGCTGCTCAGTCCCGGACAATCCCACCGGTGCATCTCTTCCAGCTGTTGGCTTTCTCACTCGCATCATCATCGTCATCATCATCTATGAACGGATGCGCCTCTGCTTGTTTCATCTTCCCTCACCCCTCATTTCTGCCTCTGCTACTGATCTGCGAATCATTTATTTATGCGCTGCCACACATACACCTCCCCGGCGCATCACGTTCTGGTCGGTGCAACCCTCCACGGGGCCTATAGTCTGCGAGCTGCCAGCCCAGTGTACCAATTTGGCGTCGTCACCGTCGTAAGGGCGGCCATATCGTGATTCAATTGAACCCAAAATGACGGCACAAAACCTAGATTTTAAAATGCAATTGCATAAATTCCGTCCCGTTGCACAAGCCGGCCACTGGCGAGTGACGCAGGCGACCGGGAGGTGTTGGACCGAATCGTGGCGCGCATCGCTTCTAATGGCCGCAGCAAACGTTTTGGGTTTGGGGCAAAGCGGACGACGACGCCATAGACGATCGAATCGGTTGTGAAACTATATGGTGACGCTGGTAGGGCAGGCAGGTAGCTGTGTAGAGCTCTAGCGTCTTCTTCAGGCCAGTTCCCAGCGCTTTAATGGCATAGGTTAGTCAAGGCAACCGAACGAACGAGCGAACGAACGAACGAACGGACGAACCAACGTTGAGGCCAACTTTCTAGTGAGTACCATTGGCGGCGTGTCACACTGCTCCGTTGTGCACCATCGACTGTGGTCTGTGGAAGTGGCCGTCAAACGTTGTGCAAGCTACTCGTTTGCTCTTCAGCTTCAGCCCCTGGTTTCACCATTAAAACACTCAACGTACGTTCAGTAGGTAAACAAACGAATCGGGGAAAGGTTTCAATTGGATTTGAAAGTAATATTTAGACGATGGTTTCTTTGTATCTTACCAAGTTTAAAAGTCCTAATCAGTTTGGAGAGGGGTTGTTATTATTGATTCTTATTATTGGTTCAATAAAAAATTGGTAGAAATTTCTGGTATGGTAAATTTGCGCAATAACTTGTACGTAAATACAACTTACTTTTCACAACAAGATAGTTTTAAGATATTAATCAAGCGCAGCATTACGTTATTGTTTCGAATGTTTGAATCGTTGTATATGAACGCTATGAGCTAAGCTAGTAGCCATTTTACTTGGATCAATTCTCGATGTAATATTGGCCTATAACTGTTGCAGTTTTGTATAATTAATAACCATGTAACCATCAGTACGTTTCGGGCTGATGGTTGCATTCCATTTGACTAGTTTTTGACAATCCTTAGAAGCAGCTCAAAGGGTGCTTCTAACACCCTTCTAATCCCACCAAACTGACAGCATAATCTTCTTTTGATGGATATCTGCTTTTGAAGTCGCTTGGACCTTCGCACTTCGACCTTGATCTTTTTAGGTTGTTACTATTGTAAACAGTCTACTTTTGATTATTAAATAGTGACACTTCGCTTGAAACAGGATCTAATACATACCGTTTAAGAAGTAAATCACAAGCAATGAAGTGATTTGTAACAAGATATTCTTTAAATTTATGAGACAATCAAATATCAAGCAGTTTACGTGTCTAAGTCGCTTTGTATAACGACTGACTGTTGTATTCAATACGTTTTACCTTTCTTCTTTACTTTTCTCATATACAGTTTAATGATGATCCGCCTGGATTAGTGCTTTGTTTTCATCATCATCAACTTCACTGGGAGCCATGGACGTGCCTCATCTTCGAGTGAAAAATCTTCAAAAAGGAATTTTAGTAAAAAGCAATTTTGACACAAACAGGCATTAGAATATTATCCTATCAAATTAACGTATTATAGATTACATATTATAGATTAAATAGATTTACAATAAAATATTAAGTATATTAAAAAGATAATATTTGTCAAACTAAACAGTGTTTTAGGATAACGAAAGAATGAATTCCCTCGTTAGAATCTCTCGGGAGAACGTTAATCGAATTACTCTTGGGTAATATTGAACAGAAGCGAAAAGAAGAGATGATTAGCTAAAAAGTCTCGGAACCATCCAAGCATATCCTAATGCTGTACACACACACACCGGACGAGACATTCCCTTCTCGTGAGTGTATAGAGCGATGTTCTTGCTGCTTCTCTACCGCACCGAAAACACGCAAAACATAAACTTGCCAAACGATCGATTAGCATGGCACGATAGAAGATCGCGCAATCAACCGCGAACCCCCCGCCCCCTTCGCTTTCCTCCACTTTTTCCTACCCCATCTGCGGAACGGAAGAAGGGAAACGGCAAGAGGTGTGCCGGGGCCCAAGCTTCTCACTAACCTACTTTCAGCGGTTCAGCGGGGGAAGGAAGAGAATGAAATCGAATTAACCTGAGCCGTGGTCACGACCGAACAGCATCCGAGGAGAGCATGGAGCACGGGGAGTCCACCCTTAAAAAAAAAGAGAGAGAGAGAGAGAGAGAGAGAGAGAGAGAGAGAGAGAGAGAGAGAGAGAGAGAGAGAGAGAGAGAGAGAGAGAGAGAGAAGGTTGAAGTTGTTTGTTTGAAAATACTTAGAAGAAGCTTCTTGGCTTGGCCACAGTTGGTTGGATGCTGCTGCCTCTGGAGACTGAGAAGAAAACGAGAAAAGCAAACGGCCAGCCACACCTTTCCCAACGGGGGTCTGGCCACATGGTTCGTTTCGGTTGCTCGCTCGCACACACCACCGGGATCGTCTTTTGATACCTGGATCGCCTTGAACAGAACATCTTGCCTTCGGTCTTAGGCGGGAGGCCGATAGAAGCCGAAAAATTCTACAAAAAAAACCAAGAACTTGCTAACGATTTTACTGTTGCAGTGAAGTTTTTTTTTATTGAAAGACAACCGAAAACTCGTCTGCACCTGCATATCAACCAACCATCATCCTCAACTCGAGTCTGAAATGAGCAAATCGGAATACGATATAGTGGTGCCGGCGAACCGAAATAGCAGCGCGTATCATTTTCCGAAACAAACACACACACACACACACACACACACACACACACCAGAGGCAGCATACAAGAAGAACCGAGGGACGAATTGGAGATCGCTCCGATCTCTTGCTTATGTTTTGTCTATTTTTATGATTAACTCAGCGAAATCGGAGGAGTCATATGCGTCTCTCGCGGTATGATGTGGTATTTGCGTGCCCTCCCACCGGGCGAGGGGACGGGGGGACGGGTGGAACGTGAGTTTCCTATTTCGAACCTCAGACATTTTATGTTGTTTGGCTTGGTTGAAGGTGGAAGGACGTACGTACATCATCATCGTCATCGTGAGCCTTTTCGCGGAAGCGTAATGGAGGAAGGCGAATGTTATGCTAGCGAAATGCAATTCCTATGCCTTTTGATTTTCACAGTTATGTTGCAGTGTTCATGCTGCTAAACCATTATTTCACTGTTCGTTGAATGGAATATTGTCTATGAAATAGAATTCATCTAATGTATTACTGTGTCCAAAAAGTAAGGTGACACGGCATCCAAATTGCCCGCGTAAATGGATCTTTAATCTTTAATTTTGTACTTTTTGAAAGTTGTCATCACTGTTGTTGATAATCATGACAAGTTTCACGTCAAAATATTCGCTAGTGTTTAGGATACGTATTATTTTGTGGACTTCTAAAAGTGAATTCTGCGTTTTTCGCTATTTTACAGGTTTTAAGCAAAGAATTTGCTTTAAAAATATTTTTTCTGCTGCGGATACATCAATGCCAATGGTACAGAAAGCCTTTGGTGACAATACTATGTCAAAAAAAATTATTTACGGGTGGTGCAAAGACTTCCAGGAGGGTCGCGAACGTTTTGAAGAGGAAGAACGAGCCTGGACGACCACCAACGTCAATCGATGCAGCTCACACCCAAAAACTTAAAGATTTGGTGTTGAAAAACCGCAGATTAACAACAAAAGACTTGTAACAACAATAGACTTATTAACAACAAGAGACTTGCGGATGATATTGGTATATCAAACATATCCGCTAATTAAATTTTGAAGGATGTTTTTTATCTCAGGCGCGGCAGCGCTCGATCACGATAATGCACCATAATCTAACACTTCGTTGTTTTTTGTGATTTTTTTGCCAAAATTTTCATTCATAACGTTCCAATAAACCCATATGTGCCTGATTTGGTTACATTTGGCTTCTGGCTATTAGACAAGCCCAACATTTCGTTCCGGGGACACTGTTTTGACACGATAGAGCAGATTCAAACCGTTGCGAAAAAGGTACCGAAGGCCATTCCTAAAGATGAATTTTTCACGTGTTTCGAAAACTGGAAAATTCGTCGGCATAAGTGCAATGTGTCTGGGAGGGATTACTTTGATGGCAAAAAAAAATTGATTTGTAAGAAAAATTAAGGAACTTTCAAAATAAATCTAATGTCACCTTTTTTTTGGACACAGTAGTATTGATAATCGCTTTAAAATCTCTTCAAAAGTAACTTATCTTCGCTTAGAGGAGTGTCCCAATGCACACACTACGGCTGTTGATCGCTTTCCCCCCGTTAAGGGAACAATAATGGACACACACACACGCACACTCGGCCTAAAGATGGCATCTAACCTTTCTCAGCGCACCGCGACTGGGATGGTGATAATGAGCAAGTCGTGTTTGGAATCGTTGGCCGAAGTGGCCCACCAAACTATGCTCATGTGTCCACCCTCCGCCCCCTCCCAGGCCACTTCCAGCTTTCTTTGGCTCCGGTCGGGGTCGGGGAGAAAATTGAGGCAGACCGAACCGAACGGACCGAATGGGGAGGTTGACCGATGTCACACCACACCTTTCGCCGTTGTTTTGGGGAAGAACGACGCACCCGTCCCGTCGTTTGTTCGGTTCGTGCTGACCCGCTTTTTGTGCTGGTTAATGGACCGGAGGGGGTCTGTGGTGGTGGTCAGATAGAGAAAAAAAGAAAGCCTTCCTCTACCTGGGGACCTATATTTTGCCTAAAGACCTGAAGACATTTAAATAATTTACTAAATCTTTATTGAATGTCCGCTGATGGCCCCTAGACTTTGGGTTGGATTGAAGAGGTTTATGATCTGCTGTGACGTATTTGATTTGAAACTCAAAAGTACATACACTTGAGGTCAACATTAGTCGCTTGAGGTCAACAATGGTCGTCGCTCAACATTGCGAATTGTCCACAAACCGAGGAGAGTAGAATGCCTCGCAAGTTTATTTCGAAATGTCGCAACAAATCAAAATGCAGCAGAAGCCCACGCACCACCATCAAGTACCAACAACCAGTTCCCCCCTAGCCCCTAACTAATCTCAATCGAGAGGTACCCACACATACACCGCGGTCGATGCTGTTCTGGCGTGGAATCTGACCTACATATCGACCTAACCGTTGCTGTTGCCTTTGGGACCTCTATCCGCTCTCCGGTAACGTTTTGTTTATGCCCTCCACTCGCTAATAATTTATCCTGGACCCGATGAATCGAATGGTATCGCCATTGCGGGGCCACAGGCCACTTCTAATAAGGTGCTGCGCATGAAAGCATAAATAACTTATTAATATTGAGCGACCGAACGATGGCTTCAACACGCTAGTTGAGTCGAAAAACAGAGAGAGAAATAGAGAGAGAGAGAGAAATAGAGAGAGAGAGAACGAGTCTCTGGTCGAGAACGCAGCAACCACAGCATACTTTAACATACCAGATACCCCATCATGCGGCATCGACCAAAACGCATAATTCTGAGAAGTAAATAAATAAGCAAACCCAGGAGCCTGCGATCCAAGTGATGTTCCAAGGCATCTTCTGTGTGCACGTGTACATGTATGTGTGTGTGTGCTTCGAGGAAATGTACGAGTAATCAAATAGTTGCCTCGATTGCCTCAGCATCTTTAGGAGGCCCATAGGGTGGCATATTTATAAACCCGACAACAAGTAGGTCATGGAGTTCATGACACGGGCTATGGCTCGCTACGATGACGATGTCGAGAGACGTCGATGGATGCTGCGATGCGCTGGCTAGAAGATTCTTTCGTTGCGCGCCTTGGACAGCAGAGTTTAATTTAACAGAGTATAGTTTCTATCGACGCTCAATAGACGTTCATTTTATCCATCATACTCGGATGTATGTCAACCTTGCACACGTGCCTCATACACGTTCAGTTCCGAAAAGTTGAACAAAAGCAGGGAAGAAAAATTTAAGACCAAGTCCATCGACGTGTTTTGATTTTTGTGGATGAGCCCACTAACGATCAGTTTGTTGGTCGACAGCCAAAAGCTGATGGTTGAAAGAAACATCTTGGTTAAGGTTTATACCGAAAATTGTGTAAAATCAAATGCACTGTACGTTCCTCAATATCGTACACAAGCGGAACTTACATGATCCTAAGTGCACATCGGTCAAGCTTAGTGCTCCTACAAAGAAGAGAGAGGAAGGTACAGGAGGGTAAAAGTTTCATGGAATAGCATGGGAAACCATAAAACAAGCATCTTCCAAAGACGATTTCAAAGACGATCGTTTCATCACTAATGGTTTGTCTTTGATGAAAGCGACACAAATGAAGTCGTGTGTCGACCATGGTCGAGTGGAATGGCTTGTGGGGCTCACTAGAGAGGTCTGTAGGCCTTTGGGGTCACCATGTGGAACCGAGCATTCGATAAGCACCAACGGAGTGGGGCGTCACACATACGGCCCACTCCGTGTGATGCTCTGTTTGATGTCCATTGACATACGGTTCGGTATGTTATGCCAAGAAGGAAACCATGATTCGTAGTGTCCAGTAGGAAACGTTTTGGACAGAAATATGAATCCTATTTGGATAGTTTGTGGCAAATAAGATTATAGGACAAGCCGGAACTGCCATCGGAACAGTTTTCTCATATCAATTCCTTCTCACTAAACAATCTATTAAATGCTTCCAACAATTGCAAACGCCCTTTGAAGCAAATCACCATTCTCTAATGCGATTAGGTGTCGGAGTGGGTGGGCAAAATCATTATTCCAGATCAATTCCACCACCCACCCTGGCTCGCCAGCTAGGACCGGAGATTCGAGCGATTTCCGCCGATGCGGTAAACCACCGCGAGATGAATACATTGCGCAACCGGTGCGGTCGATCGATTAGAAGCGGTCATTAGGAATGTAAATTACAGACAATTAGCTAACCACATGTTAACGACACCGAGGGCCTACGGTCCGGACTCCGGTGATGAGCGTATCGATTGCAGCTCTTGGCAGCAACAGCAGCATGAGCAGGAGTTGGAGAGTAAATGTTAATCATCCCGAGGGCATGCCGATAATGTTGCATCCTGCCAATGCTTTATTCACACCTTGGCGCATCAGTTTTATCAGATAGTGCTCTGTGGACCAAGACATTCTAATGTAGCAACTAGCAATATGGCACAGAGATACAGCTAATGTTCATCGTTTAATACCTGTAGAGTAAAAGTGCAAAATGACACCTTCTTGGAAACCTTCCTTAGGGTAACTTCATTGTGCATCCAGGTCCAGAAATACCGAACCATAGAACCGCTTTGCTTCGATGTTTCACACAAACTGCGCCTCAAAGAAACGCGCCATGACTCATGGCAGCATTGCGTGGTATGCCTGCAGTAGAAGAAGTCCTTGGAATTTGATGAACCTCCGGTCGGCGATGTCGCTAGCAAGGCAAGACGCAATAGAAGACAGCGCTGCTCATCCGATGAATCGATTTCACACAGTCGCACACGTGCCCCCACGCTGCAGGCGGTATGCCGCATTTGGCGCTGCAATTTCGAGCCGATTCAATCGTCGAATCGTCGAATCACTTGCCGAGTGGCCGAGGCCCTGAACTACGCACCAGCAAACCAGAAGATGTTGCGCCATCAACGTGGCGTTAGCTCTTCCCCCTTAAAAACAAATCCGCACGCATTCTTATGCTGCTGACGTTCGCTCTCGTAGCGCAGTTCGTCCTTTTATTCCTGCTTAGAAAACGAGGTAAGAACGCCACCTCGGTGCTGCTGACACGGAGGGCAGAGTGTGACCTACTGAACCAGTTCCCGGTGTAAGAACAAACAAAGACGGTCATGCTAGAGAGCGAGGGGGAATTCGAGGGTTTCAAGAATGCTTCTAGATGGGCCTAAGGAAGCGGAGGGTTGCTGGCTGCTTCGAATGCCGGAGGAAATAGCTTGAATGGCAAAGGGCCTTGCTTTCAACCTTTCCACTCCCGGGGGGTGATTGTGCTGTAGGGTGGTAATTGCGCTGCACTGATCTAGGAAACGCTTCAAGGGAAGGAAGGAAGAAGACACGAGCCGGGGGTTTCCCTATTTATGCACCTTTATACAATCGGCTTTGAACAAAACTATTCCCGTCGAGTATGGAAACTCACCTTTAGTTGCATTATATAACTGGCTTGACTTCGAGTGCGGTGTTGGGGCTTGGTAGGTCTAGAGAATAACATACCGAATAATCTGTTCCCCTCATCTGTTTGCTTTCCGATCGACACTCTATAATGGGACTTTTGTTTCCAATTATCCAGATTTATACTTCTTCTGCATTTTGAATTATTTCCGATTGACTCTCTGTTGTTTCAAAAGATAATATGCCGATTGACTTACATAGTGCTTACTGATTATATGGTTACAGACAGGAAAATTATGATTTATTTGTGCACTCGTGGATAGGATGTTCCCAGATTCATTTCTTCATTGCACATTTTGGGAAAAAAAGTATCAAGAATGGTGGCAAGAATCGGTTTATGTAATGATTATGCATTACTATCATCCTATCTAACGAGTCTAAATCTTTAATTACAACTTGTTTTTAAATTTCTAAGAAGCCGTCACGTTCGTCCAAGAGCAGTTCTATTTCTATGTTTTAGGAGTGAAGACCATCACATCACATTAAACCATCTACTATAACAAAAATGTTCCATGGTCCTGATTAGTCCACAACACATTTTAGTAAAATTGACCTGCATTAATACAACGTTTGCATTAAAAAAAAGAGACAAAATTTGAATGATGATAATTATCTCAATTATCTGTCTTAGTAAAGAGCTAGTCTTAGTCTCTTTTTTTTAATGCAAACGTTATTATGCTGTGCCAAATGCACATATATTTGTGCTTCCAACACTTAGCATGAGTTCCAGCAGCAATGCAATTATTACGTCCGAAAAGACTGTGATATGGTTAAATTTGGGTTTATTTTAATTTAAAAACAACAATAAATGCATATAATTTAGTACAACTAAGTGTACTTTTGTTGTTGGTCTCAACAGAACATATATTTTTTAATTATGGAAAAATGTAAAAAATATAAAAGCCCAAGTGTTGTAGCGTTAAACAAGCCGTATGTCCGTTCTTATTTATGTTAAAAAAAAGTTGAGGCGTGTAGTTAGAAGGATTTATCGATACCATAACTATGTTCAGATACTATAAATATGTAAAATAAATAGTTGACCTCGAAACTATTTCAAACGTTCAAAAGCCAAAATTGTTTCGAAGTCGTTTTGTTACCCCTAAAAGAACTTCATTCGAGTTTTTACGTATTTATCGTCGGCCCAGTGTTTCGAGAATTCCTTTAACACACTTCGTCACAAAGAGTCAATCCTAATTCTACGCCTTTTCTGCCACGTAGAGATACAGCCCCAAAACGTCATCGTTAAGATGATTTGTGTGTGCGTGTGTGTGTGTACGTTTGTGTGCTGTGGCGTCTTTTAATCTGGCAGCAAACCATTGGTGCGATGCAGCAGCACGGCACAAAATCCGTCGCCGAAGGAGACAAAGGAAAAACGCTGTCGACAGGGAAAAAAAAATACCAGGGGGCCGTCATTGCATGGCTTCAGGATGCTGCCATTTTATTGACCTCGTTTAAGCGCAACATCTTATGCGCCAACCCCCGATGAGTACTGTGACTAAGGAAGCCATGAGTGGTAGTAGCAATAGAAACGGCAGCAGCAGCAGCAGCAGCAGCAGCAGCATAGATACGGCTGAAGCTGAACGGGAAGAAGGAAACGATTAAGCGACAGTACAGCATATTATCAGCATCGTAGGAAGTCGATGGGAGGAAGGGAACTATGCTGGACGCGCTGACAATAGATAACAATGACAGAGAGGAGAAGGCACGGCACTAGAAGTCGTCGTGTGGGTGTTTGTGTGTGTGTGTGGGTTGGTTTAGAATTATCCAAAAGGCACGGCCTATCATTGCTGCTGCTGCTGCATCGCGTATTGCCTTGAAGCACAGCAAGCCATGGAACAAGCCAAGATGGGGGAAGATGTTAGTTGTGGACACATGGAAACAATTCACTCACTCTCGACGTGTGTGTGTGTGTGTGTGTGTGTGCTCTGGGGCATCTCGAAGGGTGGCGCCGGGCAGGCAGGCAGGCAGGAGGTGCTAAATCTCAATTGCCCGCGTGAATAACACATGAATGTGTTATGTGACCCAGTTCTGCTTTGGACAATGTTTTATGCTGTGTCTTCACACCAACAGTGTGCCGATAGAAATCAACATATTCGTTTGTTCCCGGAGGCACACACTACCGAGTGCGGCTGTCAGTGGGATGCGCCCAGTTCGGTGCCAAAGCGAGGGCAACGCTTTGCTCATGTTTATGCGCTACCGTGAACGGCGTGACCGACTGGACGTCTCCAGCTTCGATGTGTACTTTTTTTCATTCTAAGGCAAACATCTCTTATTAGTCTTTCCGTGGCGATATGTTATAGAGACTACCACCAATTCAACACAACAAAATTCAAAATGTACCAGAGTTGGTTATCCTGACTCATAGTGAATCCTTTTCTGTGCTAATCTCTCATAGTGCCTTTTTGGTGGAGTGTCAATCTAAATTGATGGAATGTTTAAGGGCCTGTGGCCACCAAAATGGGCACGGAGCCAACGCCATAGGCGCCAGGATGCAACACGGATTGCAGCTTTTAGTGAAATTAAAAGCTTTTGTCGCTCCCTCCACCCGGGAGGGCTTTGGGAAATGTTGATGCCAAAAAAGTTTCCGTCGGATCCAGGTCACGCATCCACAAATGCTGGTGCCAATGAGGGTTCTTTATTTTTTTGTCGACAAATTATACCGACTGACGGCAGAACGTGGAATTTAGAAATGAAAGATCGTGACCGCCTTGAGAATTATTCGGTTAGCGAACAGAATGTGCTAATGGGGTATGCTAAGGCGCTAATGTGGCTACAACCTGTAGTAATCTCTTATGGATCGATAATGTTGTTAAAATAATAAATAACAGGGAGACAGTAATAATGAGAGACTTCATGTGGCATCTACTGAACACATTTCATTTTGTAAATTTAAAAATTTTGGTTTTTTTTAATAAAAATATTCCACAGACGTGTTTACAGATACATTTTAAGTAGTTTAAGCCTTTAAGGTTGACCTTCATATACTGCTTTTACAGAATGTAATGCTTTCCTCTAGTGTATAAAGTCTTAATTCAGGACTTACGAAAGCCCTGAAATCTCATTTCGCCAAACGACCACCACCAGCTCAACTGATTCAACATCCGAATAGAAAACCCAGAACAGAGCAAACGGATGGAAAGCGCTGCTTTTGCGGAGACGATGTACGAACGTGAACCGCGAACGAAAAGCCCCGGACCAGTAGGCAAACTGCGTATCATCGGGCGCGTAAGACAAGCCGCAAGAAAGATGTTTTGCGCCTACTAAGCCTTCCCACATTTCACATCTTCTTGCACTGCGTTGATTGCCTTTGGCTCGCTTGCTCGCTGTTTTTTTTCCTGTAACTTTCGTTGCTTTTGTTACTCGCTTTCGCCTGAAAAGGACATCAAGTATGCCGCTGGCGACGCTGGTTTCGCTGGTCCGCTTTTTCTCCGGGGAGAAAAACTCATAAATTTTCATTTAACTTATCAAAACGAAATTTGCTTTATTTACCCCTTTGCTTTGTGTGCTTCTTTTTTTTTTGGTGGGGCTCTCGAGTGAAACCCCCCTTCCAAGGGTGGTGGGAGGCATGTTTTCTCTGCGAAACCCGATACCGGGTTCGCTACAACAAATCGTATGTAATCCAACAAATTGTGGAAATAAACTAATTTGTGGCCAATAAAGCGGAACGCTGATTCAATCATAAAACGGTTTTTTTAAATTACTTTTGTAACATCTCTTACTTTATTTCCAAACAACTCGTTCAAGCATCGTGGCCCACAGGAATCAGGAAATCAGGTACAGCATAATTTCTTCATTGCGGTACGGAACGTCACTTTATATACGTCGCACTGCTGCTGCCTGCGCAAAAGCCTCCTCGCCAAGGATAGCAACATATTGCCGTGGTATTGCTGCGGTGGCCGCATCGGTGGTTGATGATGGCATATTGCAGCAGGCGACAGCAGCCCTACCTGAGTGCCTCTGCTGCCAAGTGAAACCTTCCCTTCTACAATGTTGCACAGTAAAACACCGGCCCAGGCAAGTGTCGGGCCGGGCGTACAGCGTACCGGGTACCGGTTGGTATGTGGAAGTAAAAATCGATAAATCCGTCCAAAAATAGGCCGCCTTGCCGAGCAAACCGTTGTTGCCATGGCAACGCGCAACAGCAAAAGCATGAAGGTGCGGTGGCAAGCCTTCGACTCTTTGCCCTCCCTTCCGAAAGCCTGATAGATGGGTGTGGATAGGAGGAGTGTCAGCTGGAAAACATAATCCACTATCTGTTACTGTTCCTCTCTTTCTCTCTCTCTCTCTCTCTATTTCTTGTTCACTTACTACGATACCACAGTTTCGTGATGCGTTTCCTCCGTTTTCTATAAATCGTATTATCTTGTTCGTTCGTTTGCTACGCACATCAAAGAAGACAGGAAGAAGCTTTGCAAAAAGATAGTAGAAGAAGTCTGCAAAAAAGCTTCTATTCAGTGCGGGATTGCGTATATGTGTCCATTCGAGGAGAATGATACGATCCTTCGAAGAAAAAGGGACTGCTACTTGTCGTGCAAAGCATCAGGACAGGACGTTACTTATTTTCTCCAACACTCATAGTAGTTCATAGTATTTTACAGTGCAAACAGTAGCTTGAACCTCTTCCTTATTGATTAAACTGAAATGACATCTAAAACGTTATATTTAATTATATATATTGCATCCATTTGGTCCATTTTAAGACTAAATTCAGAAACATTGGATTACTTTTGTCTATCACTATACCAGCGCAGCATAAAGAACGGTTACGTTCTTCTACGCATACGCACCACAAACACCGGTTACAAATTATTACTCCTGCGCCTTGCGATACGTACGATACGGCGAAGGTATCACTGTTGGACCGGATACGTAGGAGAGGGTCGCAATGCTCAACCTTTGGGACCACCTTACACAGACACACACATACAGCTTCGGTCCCTTCCGGTAAGAACGCAATGCGATCGAAGAAGGTGCGGCTGCTTTTTTGGGCCGGGGACCGTTGCAACCACACACCTCGGGTGTAACATATGCGCCGTGACGTGGTGCCAGGACCATTTTGATTACAAAACAGAAGTATGTGAAATGGAGTCGCCTAGCCGCTTGTAAATTGGGCTGAAGGAAGGGGGCGCTGAAAGAGTTTTTTTTATGAACACGAGGCAGACTACTAGATTAGCTTCGCATCGTTTTGCTAGTCGATTTTGCGAAATTAGAATTTACGTAAAAGAAGGTTCAACGTTCTACTTTATCTTATCTTTGCCAAGTATTTCTCTCTGCCAGCTTTACTTGCGGGTTCTAATCTGCATAACCTCCAGTTGTCGTGCACACTCTACCTTCTGTCTGCAGTATAGACATG
Organism: Anopheles darlingi; assembly: GCF_943734745.1. Taxonomy (NCBI): domain Eukaryota; kingdom Metazoa; phylum Arthropoda; class Insecta; order Diptera; family Culicidae; genus Anopheles; species Anopheles darlingi. Next base: position 62,294,470 of record NC_064874.1, read on the forward strand.
CTATCTTCTTATCAAAGAGATAGAAAATCAGATTGTGTAGAGATATTAGAGGGCAAGTAAATAGAAGCAACCACGACCAGATTCGAGAAAATTCGGTTGGTTTTCGGTTTTTAATTCCCACAGCAACTGATGATACCACGGCGATCGGATCTTATAAAAACCCGTGACAACTAGATCAATCACAACCAACGAAATGTTGAACTAATCAGTAGCAATCGAGTTGATTAGTTAGCGAAACATCATCATGAGGTGCAATACATACGTCTAACAACATAAATTGTAGCCGATTGTAAGCGTTTTGCATGTTCCCGTGACTCTTTGATTGATTGAAAGCTCCTAATTCCGAGATTCAAAACAGAATTCAATCTGCCTCCATGTAATGAACATCGAAAAAAAGAAATAGTTTTAGCACTAGTTGTAGTTAAATATCTGATTATTACAGTACACAGTATATACAGTATATTTATTGCAGTTAATCAGACCAATTTATATTAATATATTTAAGCAACCATGTGAGTAGTTTTAACAAAACCCTCGATTCGTAAACTCTCATTGTTATCAGCCGATCAGTGATAGCTATATTAGCATTAACGCTGCGTTCATTTGAAAAATGGTTTATTACCAGTTTGGAAACGTTTGTACTATGTATTGGCCGATCGCAATGGTGTTGCTGTAAATGTTATAATCGATAAAGCGTAGTGGCTCTTCGTTGCAGCTTAATCAATATATCCGCGGGAAGCGAGACTCTGCACCATCGGTACCACCGATTGCCGGTATAGTGCGCCATTGTACTGAATGTCTCGTATGCGCTTCACCTTTTCCTTGTCGAAAAATGCATCGAAACTGATGTCAACATCTTCGTTGCGCTCCATCAGCATAACAGGCAGCAGACCAACCGCACAGGCAAGCCCTATTCGAAACCAAATCAAAAACGTTAAAAATTTTATGTTCAGATCAAAAAACATATTACATTAGTCTCACCGAAGTACTCATGGCGGGCAAATTCCTCCTTGATAGTTTCGAGCGTTGGCACGGACCCGTAATTGCCGCGCTTCAACACCTCAGACAGCGAACGATGGTAGAGCTGTATCAGTTCGTCCAGGCGATTGCGGCGCACGTCAAACCGGGGACAGTTGTAAAGCGAATACACCAGATCGATTCCCGGACTTCCGTAGGACGATAGCTGATAGTCGACGAACATGGTTTCGAGCACCGTCCCCGCGGCATCGTACCGGAACATCATATTATTGCTCCACAGATCGCCATGATTAAGCACTCGAACCTTGGTTACCGGATTGGTCGTATTGACGCAATCGGCCAACCGCTGCTTGAATGTCGGCTGCAATGCCTTCAGTTTATCGAGTACCGTTGACTCCAGTTCGGGCCAACCGCTAGCCACTTCGATAAACTTCTCGAGTCCCTCCTGGAACACCTGGAAGATGCGATACTCCTCGACACTGATCCGTGGGTTGTAGAATCCGTACGAGTAACGATCGCGCAGCAAGCGTTCGTTTTCGGTGTTCTGGGCCGCGTACAGCATGGAGGCCGCATGGAACCGACCAATTTTGCGCATTACCAACGCACAATGCTCATAGTCCAGCCCACCGACGGTTCGATCGCACATACGGAAGCCAAGTGCCTTTAGGTCTTCGAACACGATCGTTCGGACCGGATCCGTGGTGGCATAGTAGCACCTAGCCCCGAAACGCTCCTCCGCGGTGCCCTCGAAGTGGATGAGCTGCGTGAAGGCCGGTAACACCTGCTGGAACGTGTCCGCCTCCTTGCGGAATGCATCGAGAATATCGAGCACGGTACCGCGATCGCCGACATCCGGCATACACTTGGCCAGCAGACGCTTCTCACTGGTACCACCATCGTACAGAACTCGTATCCAGAACACGTCGCTCAGATAATTATCACCGGCCGCTGTCGCTGGACCGGCCGTGAAGCTTTCTATCGTGACCGGACGACCGAGCTCATGCTCCAGCGATCGCTTGATCAACGATTCGGTCAGATAGCTGGGCAGCTGTGGAACTCCTTTCGGGCTGGACATCTTGTTAGCACTAATCCAGCTCGGAGCTTTGTCGGTTAAAGTCACTCAGAGATCTCCCTAAATGCCGTCGCACGTAAAGCCGCCACAGCTGGGGTTAGAAATGATTTAGCGCAACTCGCAAAAAACTCGTGTGGCCATTGTAAATCTACGAGTCGAGAGACACAAGCCACAAGCCATGGCGTGTGCCTTCCCGATAAGCAGCGTGATGAGCGGCTACTTACTCAAGCGAATCATATCTGCCCCCGGGTGGTGAAGCAGACGGGTAGTAGGAAGTCATCTGTACGAACCGAGTAATTAGGCTTAGATTGTACCTTAACGGATGCATGCACTGTTTTGAAGTGAATAGGGGGGCTTGCGAGCAACGGTTGATTAATGTGTGAGAACCGTTTTTGTCATCTCCTCATAACTATGGCAATTGAAGTCTAATGATACGATGAGTTTGCAGATCCGCGGCACCAATGAGACACACGGCAAGCACTTTAGACGTAGTTCGATTAGGCGAGAGTGAATACTGCGGGTTCTGTGTAATGTTCGTCATGTTGTTATCTTCGCAGCGAACGGGTTCAGCGAAATAGCTGCCCTGGAGGGAACTAAAGGAACTTCACAAACTATTTTATGACACTTTAGGATCAGGCATTTGGCCTTTTGTAATGTTCAATGCAAGTATATTTTTCTATTATCACCCTAAAGAATTCCGCATCTTTATTCCTTCTTTTAGCTTTTTGTAGAAGTGTCGATGGAACTATTTTAGATTCTTTCAAAGAAGGCAAAGATTACATCAAGCAGAACAGCTGATGGTTAGAAGTAGTAGAAACTCCTCAGAAGGAATGTGATTGAAATAGGGTGGACATTTCAATCTAGGGGTTTGAAGTATGGTTTTTTAAATGGCCCCTGCAACCGTCAGAAGTTGTTAGAAGATGTGATCGTTTTACAATATAATATTTAATCTTCCAAAAATAAATCCAGAGGAACATCGAGTACACGGAATACTTGCTGCACCTTATGAGCGCTTTACCAAGTTCGAGTCCAGTAGTCCTTTGGCATCGAATCGCTCCAACAAGGGTACAACCGATTTGCGGTACTTTGCTCCGGTGTACTGTATATGGCGAATACGCTCAGCATGATCCTTATCGAAGAAACTGTCGAACGTAAGTTTAACGTCCTCACTACGATCCATTAAAATTATCGGCAACATGGAGAGTCCACTAAGTACACCTAGAAAGTGGAAAACAGTGAACAGAGAGAGAGAGCTTGTCAATCATGCCAATGGGCTGAAAGTAGTTCTAAAATTACCGATAAATTCATAGCGTTCGAACTGCCGCTGAACGGCATCGAACGTGGGAACTGGATGTCCATGGTATCCAGCCAACGTTAGTCCCGTAAGTAGTGAACGATGGTACAGGTGTAGCAGGTCGGTAATGCGATGCTCAAGGACCTCCTGCTGGCTACTAGTGTAAAGGAAGTAGGCAAGATCGAGCCCCGGGCTGGCGTAGTTCGATAGCTGATAGTCCACGAACATCACCTCACGAGCATCGTTACTGTCGTCCGCATCGTACCGGAACATCATGTTGCTACTCCACAGATCGCCATGATTCAACACTTTAAACCCATCTGGCGTGGAGTCTTCGGCCGTATAGCACTCGATGATACGCTGCGTGTAAAGGGGTTGCAGCGCTTCCAGTTTGGCCAGGATTGTGCGATTCAGTTCCGGCCAATCCTTAGCTACTTCCAGAAACTTTTCCAATCCACTCTGAAACATACCGAGGGCAGGATTCCGCTGAACATCATCACCGGCCCGCACCAACCCATGTGCGTAGCGGTTGGTGAAGAGTTCCAACTCCTTTGATCCTTTGACCACGAACGCCATCGATGCGGCATGGAAAAGACCGATCTTCTCCATCACCAGCGCACAGTGTTCAAAATCGAGCCCACCCTTCGTACGATCGTACAGTCGATATCCGAGCGCCTTCAAATCATCGAAGACGATCGTCTCGGCGGGCTGTTTCGCGGCGTAATAACATCGCGCACCGAATAAGACCGGTTCGGTACCAGCCGGCGAAACTATTGCTGAGAGCGTAGGTAGCAGATGACGAAAGGTATCCACTTCCTTATCGAACAGCCCGAGCCGATCGGCGAACTCTTTCACTAAACCCACATCCACAATGATCTTTGCTAGAAGACGCACGGCCTCTTGACGGCCATTGTAGTGCACGATAACCGAGAACACATCGCTGCTATAGTTATCACCCGGTTTCGTCGCCAAATTGCCGGTAAACGAATCGATATGGACCGTCGGGATACCCAGCTTTTCCTGAAGAATACCTTGGATGAGGGATTCGTTGAAGAAATCTGGAAGACGTTTCGCGGAAGCTACGGCGGTGCTGTCGTCGTTTGCCATGTCTTGCACGGTAGCGCTGCTGAAGTGATACTGATAGCCGCGAACGAGAATCAAACCAGAACACCTTCTTCAATTGATTCAATTTACTCGATTGCACCCATGCACGACTACAACCTCCTCAGAGAGCGTTGATTAGATTGTTGTGGATGGGATTCTCTGTTTGGTCAACCATCACACCATCGCAAAATCGGCGAACGGTTGTCGGAAGCGTAAACATTACTGCTTCTTATCTAACAAACTAAGCGTTCTTTGAATAACCTTCGTACACGTATCAAGACAAGTGCTTCATTTCATTATCAATGATAGCAATACATGGAATAGAATATATTGTGCGCATTCTTCTACACATACTTATATTCTTTCGAATAACTGATCTTATCTGTCGTGGATCATGTCAATCCAGAAATCCTTTCGCATTATACCGCTCCAGTATAGGAATGACCGCCTGGCGGTACCGTTTGCCGTTGTACTGTAGCTGCAAGATCTGTTCGGCGTGGTTCTCATCCAGCATGTTGTCGAACGAAACGGTCACTTCATCGTTGCGCTCCATTAGAAAGGCCTGAAGCATCGTTAGGCCACTCAAGAGTCCTGTAATGGAAGACAACTCCCGAATTACATTAGTTCAATCGATTCGGTGTCAGTTAACTTACCGATGAACTCGTGGCGAGCAAACTCTCGCAGCACTTCGTCGAAGGTTGGTACCTCCTGGCCATAGTTTGCCTTCCGGAGTCCCTCACAAAGTGATCGATGGTACACCTGCAGCAGATCCTCGATACGATGCTCGCGTACCTCGAATTGGGGACAATTGTAGGCACAGTAAACCAGATCCGTGCCCGGGCTGCCATACTTGGAGAGTTGATAATCGACGAAAATCACATCCTGAACGGTATCATTTTCGTAACGAAACATCATGTTGTTACCCCAAAGATCACCATGATTCAGCACCTGGTAACCGGGCGGTAAAGGAGCACCGACCGTGTAGCAATCGATGATGCGTGAAGCGGGGCTGCAGTGCGTCCAGCTTGCACCAGATGTCACGGTCCATTTCTGGCCACTTGGCGGACACTTTCAGAAACATTGCCAACCCATTCTGGAACATTTCCAGTGCCGGATTCCGCTTAGTGTCGTCCCCGGGCCGAATTAAACCGTGAGAGTATCGTGAGGTCAGTACTTCTCGTACCTCTGGTGGTCCATTCGTGACGTACACCATGGAGGCTGCGTGGAAAAGGCCCACCTTACGCATGATAACGTCACAGTGCGCATAATCTAACCCTCCGGAGGAAGGCAAATCGGGTAACCGGTAACCGAGTGCCTTCAGATCATCGAACACAATCGTTTCTAGCGGGTCACGATTGGCGTAGTAACAGCGGGCGCCGAATTGAACCATCGTACCGGTAGCAACGGACATTATGGATGAAAACTTGGGTAACAACTCGCGGAACGTGTGCACCTCCTTCTCGAACATGGCCAAGTTCTTGGTGAACGCTCTCACGAACCCCACGTTGAGGATAATTTTGGCCAAAAGGTGTATCTCCTTATCCCCATTGTAGCGTACGATGATCGTGAAGACATCGCTGCTATAGTTTTCGCCCGGTTTCGTGGCAGGCGTTCCTGTGAACTCGTCGATCCGAACGGGACACTCAAGGTTTTCCTTCAAAATACGCTCGATCAGGTGGGAGTCGATGAAATCTGGCAACGGTTTGGCCATTGCTGTAAGGTAAGCAGCACGCGCAATACTGACCAGCGTAGTAGGAGGGTTGGCGCTCAATGGTCTGTAAACATGACACGCTCACGACATCTTATCGGGACTATCATGGCATTCTTGAGAGATGATTCTTGTTCTTTGGTCAACGGCATGATGGTGTCTAAGTCATGCGTCGACACGCATACACCACCACGCGGCTCTCCTATTCATATTCCAACTCAAAATGATAATGCAGCAACCATCTGTAGGCTAGTGCGTACGTGAGACAACACCCTCGAATGCCAAAAATAGACACAACCACATACAGAAGATTGCGGACAGTCAATTGTACGGTTTAGACTATGATGATTTGGGTAGGTAATTGGTAACTGTCCAACTCGTTGACTTCGAGTTGATTGAACATTATTATTCCAGTGGCAAACAATCCGCTA
>NC_064874.1:62311056-62321056 GCF_943734745.1 Anopheles darlingi
TGACGACTTGTGGCCGCAAGGTTCTTCTTGTTCACGGTCGACACAAAGTGACTGATCTGCGATAAGGCGTATGTGAAAGGCTCTTGGTTCATACTTCCATCCAAATCGATTTCGAGCGCGTTCAACCCCGTGGTTGAAGCCCTCCGGAAGATGTGCGGCGTAAAACGGGTTCTGGATCTTCCTCCGGTGATCGGTTTCGTCCACCTTACAGCGCTTTGCTGAGCGTGTGCAGGATTTACAGCTTGCTCGGAAAGGTTCTGTCGGTTCAGGGTCAGCTATCGTGCCAAATATGGTGGTGGGTTTTGGTTCCGATTTGTTGACGTTACGAATCGCGGACGATGCACGGGCCGTCGAAGGAGAAATTCCGCCAGCAGCACCACAGTTTTACCGTGCACCGTTGGCACCTCGTTGCGGTTCGTTTGGTTGGTGTTCTGGAAGCTGCTACAAATCCGGTGGTCACCGCCTGCTTTCGCAACTTTTTGCTCCGCTCTGTTGTTGTTGTTGCTTTGGTGACAAGATGTCCACGTATTTTCGCGAGGGAGCCAATTTTCCACACACTTTCGCAGCCGTCCCGGCCGCTTTCCGGCTTTCCTGTTCGACTCACAAGGCGTGGGTGCAGCTGGCGCCCTCGAATCACACCACACCGAGCGGGATTTGTTTTGGAAAACAGCCACGAATCCGGAGAAAAAAATCCGAAAGTAAAAAGCAACGAAAAATCCGCGGACGAAGGGGGCCAACACAGGGTGCCAACGATTGCGATGTGGTGCGTGAGATATACGTTTCGCGTTTTAATTTTGACCGTAAAAAACCCACAGTTCCTGAAATTTGTCTTAGAAACCAGAAGTAATCCCACCGTGCCTCAAAGATTTTGATCGGCAGAGGTTGAAATCACACCCATAGTTTTCTGCACGAATTCTGCTCGAAATAAACGAAAAGTGTGAGCGAAATTGAAAATGCAAGCGAAAGTTTGAGCGCGCGATTTGAATTGACGTTCGACACTCGTTTCGCGAAAAATTTGGAGCTTTCTCTCCCAAGAAAGCGTGATCATCAGTTTTCTCTCAAACAACAAATCGAGAATATTTCCATTTTCCGAGCATTTTCATTCGTTAGGTTAGGTTTAGTTTGAATACATTGAGTTCTTTTCGCATTTTTCCATTTTTCGCGTCTGGATTTTCTTTTCGGATGAATTTTATGTGAAAAAAAAAAGAAATGTCTATATCTTCTCCATTAAAAGACTTTATATGCGATTATATTCTATATTGTTTCAAAGCATTGTTGATAGTACAATCCTTGCACTCTGCACTATTGATCCAATTAGAAATTCTAATCCAACTCACGGATCATAGCTCGCGAGTATTTCAATCCTTGCCAGTTGCTTTTGAAATAATACCAATGCATTGATTTATCATTGATTGCATTGGTGTAACGCCCGTTCAAATTCGCTAAGGTACAATCAGAGTGCCACCATGCACCTTCGTAGATCTGTGCACAATGTATGGTGTTCCAAGCATCATTATCCCGATCTTTGGTTGAGAACTTCCTACCCATACTATATGACATTGCATCACCTGCAGTTCCATTATACTTTCCAAGAACCTTCAGGTTGTATCGCTCACTCTCACTACCTATTTCGAATGCATCATACCGCGCGTATTTGTAATTTCCACTAAAATCTTGCAATTCAACAATCAGTTCGTGCTTCCGGTCTCTTGTTATCTGGTGGACCTTTTCAAGACCCAACCAGAACTCTTTGTTCAAATCACCAAATCCGTCGCGGAACTCATCCCAGCCTCGGTAAAAGTCCAGTGATCCGTCGTAACGGTACTGAAACACTATCCATCCACCACCGAAAGCTTTCTGTTCGCAATACACTTTGAAGGGTTCACTATCATTCTTTACACGGATCAGATATGTTCCAGACACTTTCGATGGAATATCTTTGCGCGAGGAAAACGGAGGTTGCTGGGTTGCCTCGGTCAAATTCAGTGCGATTTGATGTTCTATTTTCTCAATCACTGCGAACATTTCTTTATAGTTCTTATCTTGACTAGATCTATAATCCAGGATGTTGTCGTGAAGCCCACTTAAATTAACCGCGAGTTGATTTTCCAGTGTATGCAGCGCGACGATCATTTCTTTTTCACTTTTTTCTTGTCTGGATCGATGTTCCAGGATATTGTTCTCAATTTGAAGCATCTTGATTTCCGAATTTTGCATCTGGTCTTCCACTCTCTGTAGATTGTCTTTCACACTTTTCACGTTGTCTTCCACACTCTGAAGCTTTCCTTCCATTCTTTGAAGTTGGCGCGACACAGTATCGAACTTCATTAACAGAAACTGGAGTCCAACTCCCATGCCCTCATACGTTGTATGATTCACATCGTTCTTATCTTCGCGACCACTTGTACTTACACATAACACCGTGAAAACCGCCATCCAATAGAAGCTAAGCTTCATTTTTGGCTCGTACATTGCACAAAAAAACGATTTCACTGAATGGCAACTGTTCCGAGCGATGTTTTATACTGAATTCAGTTTCTGTTTCCTCTGTCCAGCAGACAGAAAGATAGGAACGGAGCGATAGGAGTTCCCGTAGGAACGGAGCGATCGAGAGCAAACATGCTTTCAGCGACAATCACACTTGCGGACATAGGAGCATAGGAGTCAACCGCGAAAGTGCTGTAGTGCAGAGACACCGCAAACCACATGAAACATTCAGTTGAGAACGGTTCTAATGGCAATTCATTCATCCAGCCCAAAACGCGTGCAATGATAACCTCCGTGCCAAATGCTTCTTTCGTTTGATAAGGTGATCTTGCAAATGCCTTCACGAATTTTGTTTATCAAGTTCGTTGCTTGTGGTCGTTGCCGGCGATTTGAAGGCCGCCTTGGGGTTATAAATAGTCAAAGTAAGCCAACGGAAACTCATTGAACATATGAGTAAACAGTTGAATTAAAAATCCCGATCGTTTGTCGTCCTGCAAAGCTCGATCATCTACTTGAAATTAGACGTTTTCAATAGTTAGTTCTGATATTTTGTATATTTTTCCTGCAAATTGAAGAAGAATACACTTTCCAACCTTTGTTATGGAGTTTATTTGTGCGTTCTCCTTAAGAGAGATCTGAATGTTTCATAGCTTTGTGCATGTTTAATAATCATATTTGGTAATAGTTTTGAAAAAAGATCGCAAATTTCGATTCAAACATCGTGTGCATGGATGAATGTATGAACATTGATCAGCAACCTCCACCAATTGACGACGATACCGAGCAACCTGGAAGGCTTATCAACCTCCACACAGCTGTTTCTAATCGCTCACGACCTATTCGGCCAACAATCGACGCTCTCGCGGCTTGTGACCTCTAAAAACCCGTCATAATAACCCGCGAACGATCGTAAATCGTGCACCGATTACTAAAAGTCACACCCCGTTCGAGTGCTTTTTCAATTACCAGGAATATCCTTGGACCGGATTGGACCACGAATATCCTTGGACCTTGCTTCTGTCCTATGGACCGACCGCCTTGGTAACTCCGAATGGGGGATGTTTGTCTTTGCGGAAGTGCGAAGCGGGATTTGGAGAGCGATACAAATGGCAGATGAACACAGATCATCCCCAACGTGCACAGCCAGTGCAGGTGCGTGCACAGGTCGCAGGTGCTGACCAGGTATGGGCACCAACTGCCATGGTGTGCCGGAGACTGCTGAACTGCTAAACTGCACGTGGTGTTCGAATAACTACGGTTTGCGAACGAGCATCGCCTTCATCTGGACCAGGCAACTGTGCTTTTTCAGCTTCTGAGTTCTCTGCTCCGATGCACGCCTTACTGAAGGTAAGCCTATCGTGCAACATCACTCCTAGGTACCTTATGGCTCTCTTAGACTGAATCACTAGGCCACCGATCTTAACCGATGTCTCTTGGACGGGATTATCGATAAGTATCATCTCGATTGTATGATGAGCATGAGTATATTATTTGAAAGTTATTACTATATCCATGGAGCTTAACTGCATGTATTTATCTGATGATCAGGGACCTGGGTTCGCTTGTTCGCTGTTCATTTCAGAACAACTGATAAATAGCAAAAGATTTCGCTTTAGCATGAAATGCCCTTTTTATAACTAGTATACAGTACATGAGTAAACGAGTAAAATATGCGTTAGCCGTTTGAATAATAGCAATTACTAACGAAAAAGCACATCATCAACTGAAATCGTAATAAATTACAGCATTTTTGGATCAATTTTATTCTGTACCTTTCGAAAACCGCACTTAGTCGTTCAGGAATGACTGCAATTGTATTTTTTTTATTATTTTGATTTGAACGTGCTATTGTAGATTGTTAACATTTTGCAGCATACAAAATAGAATCAGTTACTAAGCTGATAGAATTGATTGTTATCCGCGTATTCCATGATCTTCGATACATAAGCATAGGTTTACGCCTGCGTATAGTGTCGCCCTCCAAACATACTCGTGACGAAGTCACGTGTTGGATAGCCAAGCGATCGCCGTCAAACCGAGTTAAGAAATTCGGTAGAGTTGAAATCGCGCAAGAAACGTGCGAGCAAAACAGGTCGTCAACCGGTGATGAGTTTATTGTCTGCCGGCCGAAACGCGAAAACAACTCTTCAAAAGATAAGGCGTTTTTAATATTTGTTCAAATCTAATTTTGGCGTCAACGAGTAAATTTGTTCTAAAGCCAATAAGCCGCGCATGTTACAATGTGATGAAATGAAAAAAAAAATGCAGAAAGACTAAAATAAGGAATCGTTTTTTAATTATCCTTTGGTTTTGGGTCATGTATACTGTACTATCTACATGGATTAGTTGTTAGCAGCTGCCTGGCACCGTTTTTAATACAGTACCTTGTAACGAAAGACCTGCCACGGCGTTTTCTGACGCCGTTTACTGGGTTTGCTTCATGGCAAATCAAACACAGCGTCGCGTACACACGGGACCAGGAAGGATTAGATGATAATTTAACTGTCGTGGCAGTTGATAGCAGGTGAGAGACACTGCAGCAGGTGGTTTGCCCGATCGTGCGGCACAGCGTACTAACGCCAACGACCGGTCTGGTTGAACGACGAGCTTGATAAGCGGACGCGTACTGCACAGTTGACGCAGCTTCTTAACTCACTGGACCGTTCCGTTCCGAGACGGTAGCATCTTGACACCAAGAACGGACACACGGTTCTGGCGGTGAGATAAGGTTTGATCAAATGGCAAACACTACTCCAGATCTCCCTCTCTGTCGCGCTGTCTTTGGATTGCAGTAGAGAGCTGAGTAGGGTCGTTGATTAGCGCTGCTTGACATTGATACACAATGAAACCGACGGATAAGCGGGGATATGGGAAGAGGAGAGAAGGTGCGTGTTGGAAGATTCCACTTTTCTTAACCATTTTCGACCACCACAATCTCAACCGATCCACGGTTGTGCCTCAGGTTCAGGCTGTGGCCCCCGGGCGCACTTCTCCAAGATCAGCTGCTGCGCGTTACGGCTTTCGTACGACGTAACTCGCTATCACCGCAACGAGTGTGTGTGTGTGTGTGTATGAATGAGCCGCATCGGCAGTGTAGGTGTCGTGGAGTCGTGGAGATGATTGGAAGATTACCTGGAAGATCTTGGTCGAGCAAGTATAATCCTAGCAAGATCACGAGATACTCAGTTCGTGTACGGTCGTGATCGCGAGAAGTTCGTTACCGAGGCCTCTAGGCGAGACCGGAACTTCCAGGCAGGTTCCCTGGACAGGTTGCAGCTTATCCAAGAAGCGTCCGTCAGTGCATGAAGTGCAGGACAATTCCGAACATTCAAGGATATAGTGCTAGAACTAGAGCGTGGGGCAACAGTGATATCGATTTGCGGTTTATACATTCAGTCTCGAGGCGGAACACACATTCCGGCTAACCTTCTCGACACGACCTTATGCCAAAAACCGTCCACCGTCTGCCATTGCGGTTAAATGGATCTCTCGGTGGGAGTGTGGTTGGGGCGTACCAGATTTGATTGAAAAATTGCCTCCATGGACTTCCTCTGGACTCTGGTGAAGGTGGCTTTTAAGCGTCGTCGAGTTACGATTTGGTTGCGTGTATAACTTATCGTGTATTTTCATATTGTTGTGTTCTCTAGCGAAAGGATATACAGTTTAGTGTGTAGATTTAGTACTTTCTGCGAAACTACACGAGTATCTGGACCCATTTGCTGCGACAGAACGCTTACCCAACCATCAAATCTCTCCAAGACCGTGTTGAAGGTTGACCTAGTAGATGGTGACATCTCCAGAGAGAGAGAGAGAAGAGACCTCTAACCGTAAATAAGGCTAATTGAATTGAGCCATTGCGGTGAGGGTTAATACAGCTGCGGACAACCTTATACTCTATCTCTCTTTCTCTCTCTACCTATCTCTCTCTCTCGCTCTCTCTCTGTCATCTCCTCCATCAAACCTATACCCTCCCACATTATGATGCAAATTCAAGAGCATCTCGATGCAAACGCTCCACCGCTGGCCTAATTATATCTGTCCTTAAACCATTTTGTGGTCCCGGGTTTCTCGGGCGTCGATGTCGTGGTCGATTTCAAACGACGACCACGTCGACGGCTAGCACCGAGCGGCAAAGAGCTCGATATTGTTGCGGTTAGCAGCCCTCGGGGTAAAGTGATACTACTAACGGTGCGTTCAATTACCAGAACGTGATGCACACGCAGACCTGTCCCCGTGCTGTGTACGTACGTTCGCAAGTCGTGTGTGTATCGTTGGCTGAGTGTACCGCTGATAAGCATATATGCGTCTCAAAATGTCGCCCTCGATTGACCGAAAGAACTGCTGCCCACGGGAGAGAACCAGAACCGGAGTGGTCCCGGATCGGATGTGACAAATTAAAGCCGCTAATCTTCCTTTTTGCGCAACCGCGACTAGCTTCTGCTAAGAAATGAACGTCTCCTCCCCCGTGGTATCTGAGCAGGAAACATTACAGAATGGTTGAATTAAAAGACGAACTTCCTTTCGGTGGCATTTGCGGTTCTTATTGTTTTTGCTCTTTTTTTTCTGTCCTTCAAAGCGAAGAGGCGGACGCATCCTTGGTATCAGTGTGATCAAGTGTGTAAAGTGAGGTGTTGCGGGGTTCGTTATAACAGACAGGTTGACTTGGAAGACAGAGGGTGGTTCGCAAATGGCGTCCACCGACGGTGAGAAGGCACCGCAGAAGGTGGCCGAAGAGAATGGAACCAATCCATCGAATACCGTCGACCTGCTGCTGAGCGATCCAACGCGATGGGAGAAGTTCTGCTTGCGCCACGGTATCAACCCGAACCTGATCATGCTCAAGATTACGCTGTTCGTGATGTATGGTGGTAAGTACGTGCGGTATTGATTTGAGAGTCTTTTATGCTTAGAGTCTTTTATTTCAAGGTTGTGTTGTGGATAGCTTTAGGTTCAACTAAATCAAATGCATGTTACGCAACAAACAACATATGGAACATACCTGGTATTGTCAACATAATCCATACTATCCTTGTTGCAGCCATTATACCGGGAAGAGTTTGTTCGGTTTCTATTTTTTGTATATATTCCGGATAAAATGTGGCAAGTAAAGCCATCAATTGTTCTTTATAAAAAGGTATCAATATATTTTTGCAACTTACTAAAGCGATCTGATCCGCTATGTCGAATGGTACCGAATAATATGATCGTTTAAGGGGGGGCTTTGGTTATTTTGGGGTCAAAAAAGGGCTTATTTTTGACGATTTTTAATGAAGAAACCAGCCAACTTTAATTTTTCAAAATAATGTCATATTAAACTACAACTTTTCAAGAATATTTGGTTCTATTTTGGGGAAGATTTGTTCAAAACTACGATCATGACATCCAATCTAGAAAGGCAAGTTTGCAAAAAAGTACTTTTTGCGGTGCCCATCGTAGCTACGTGTTGGGTCGTCTGAAACATACAAATGGGTATTCTTTTGTTAGATTATAAGTTTATCCAGGTAGCCCCGTTGAGTTTTTGTTAAATTTCCTATTTTTCGATTTTTGGCAGATTTTTGAAGTTGAAAAAGTGTTACTTTTTTCGATGTTGCCTCAAAAAACGAGCTTTACATAATTAAAAGAATTATCAAAAAAAAAGTATCAACAATTTTTACAAAAACTCGACGGGGCTACCTGGCAAATAGTGTACAGATTATGTGTTCAAAATTTCAAATCAATCGGTCCAGTAGATTTTATGCTACGATGGGCACCGACTTTGAAAACGTAGGTTTTGGTAAACGCGATTCAAAGTTGCGAGATGCATTGAACCTTGTATGAAAGGCAGATTTTCAAAAATCAATATCTTTGTTAGTTTGGCTTCGATTGATCCAAAAATTTCACACAACACTCTTAAAAGGATAAGCACTCATAAAAAATGTAAAAAGTAAATGCGAAGAATTAAATAAAATAACGAAGCCCCCCCCTTAATATTGCCAAGAACGAAGTTGACAATTTTCTGAATGTCTAAACACTTCACTTGCGGGCAAATAAATGAAACTATCGATGTAATTATTTCTATAACCGTACGAAGGCACAATAAGTGAATCGACATAATTTCTGGCGTTCCAGACAATGCATTGTTTGAGACATTTCTGTTGTTGCAGCTCATAGCGTTCTCACAACTTTTTGTATATTGACATGAAAAGTGTGGCAGCAAAATTAATAATAAACTTGCACACACCTCGCTAAAATTAAAAGAATCCGTTAATACCTCCTTCGGCATATGCTCGAGAGCATATCTTTGTTTGACTGCATTCCTTACAAATGCAATACGCTGAAGGACTATTGTTCCAACCCATTTTTTCGTCAGTGCGCTTAACTTTAGTTAACGTGTTGGAACAGATTTTCCATCTGGCCGGTTATTGGCCACATTTCAGCCAACATTTAAATCTCCTTAAAGCCGGTGTTGGTGTTCAAATTATTCGTCGCCATGTAGCTCAGCCTCGCAATCTCTCTCTTTCTCTCTCTCTCTCTGCCATGGTGTGAGAATCTTGATCCGATTCCAGGAGATTGTACAAGAAAGAAGGTGTTTTCGTTAAAACGGTTCGCATCACACCTGCTCGTCGTATGCTCGTACCACCGTACGGGCACCAGCTGCTGGCCGATCGTCACCGATTGTACGGGATAGCATCGGCACTTGCAACGACGCCGTGTATGGCGCCGGAAACGGAGGTCGTCGACGACGAGGACGAGATGACCGACAGATCTTGCTAGCTATAGTGCGATGATGCCGGGTCGGAAGTCATCGAATTTACATGATACTCGTGCTACTGCACCCGGTCGGTGGCGATGGACTCGACCCCTCCGAGCACCAGGTCGACGAGCATAAATACAGAATGATGTTTCAAAATCCTATTTCTATTCATAACGTTTTCGTTTCAATTTCATGCAACAGGATTATGTGTGTGCTGGTGTGTGTCTGTGTGTGCTGGTGTGCGGCCAATACCTGGGGCAGCGTGGTGGCCGGGTGGGGTGGGCGGACACAATGTCACTGTTAAAATGCATCTGCCACTCCTTCCTTCTAATGTTGAACCCATCGCTGTCCGGGCCGGGATGACGAATGGACTTTCCTGGTTCGCCGGCCGGTTTCAGCAGCATCCCCGGGCCGCAGAGCTAGCTCCCCAGAGTGTCATTCTGCGTTGTCGAGTGGCCGCACCCTCCCTTCCCAAGCCCCTTTTTCCCACAGGTTCGCTCGATGCGAGCAAGGATGCTGTGAGGTCCTTTCAACGGATGCGCACGGAACACTATCGACATGATGGAACATTCCAGGGTGCGTGTAGCATTGCTATGCAACTTCGCCGGTTCGCCGGTTGGCCAGACTGTGGCACTCGGCTGTGTGTGTGTGTGTGTGTGTCAGTGCGAAATTGAATTATGAACTTTGCTGTTCCGCAGTATGTAGCTACATATGTTCGGTTGCGACCGGCGCCATCCAGTACCACGGCACCGTGTCTGTGTTTGTGTGTGTGAACCTTGG
>NC_064874.1:62326056-62338556 GCF_943734745.1 Anopheles darlingi
ATCTGTCACATTTCACGGTGAAAGACCTACGGTTCTACGTCAAACGATCGAGCTTTCGCGGCTGTAATAGTATCTCTCATTCAATTACTCCTGCTTGACAGAATCTCAAATTTGATGACAGCGTCCTTCTCGAAACGTTCGTTTCGTTTCGATAGCGCTCGTGGCAGGAATTCCGTGAAAACTATCGTCATACTTCGTAGTCGAGTGTCTAAATTTCGCTTCATCGGAACTGTACAGCGGGCTTAGTGAGCAAATGTGGAATATTGTATTGTGTTTCGAAAGATAACATTACTTGTGAGTGAAAATGCTTATGTGCTATATCATAAGGACCTAAAGATTCAATATGAGTATAATTCAAGTACATATTTATTGTAACAAAGTGCTTGGAAAAATGCTGTCCCACAAAAGGATTTCGTTAAACGGGGACTTTTTGAAAGCCAACGAAAAGTTGGTTGGCGTTAATGTTGGCGTGCAATCGTGTAGAAAGTTGTGTTCAAGTGTTCTGACGATTAAAGATGTTATCGAAGCTATCAGTAACATATGCTATGAAAATGTTTAGGATATAAATGGCTACTACTAAGATTGTATTGAGTTCAAGATATTCAAAGCTGCTGGTGATTTCATAAACGAAACAAATGAGAAAAATTTGGCATAACGGTATATTTTCTGTAAGCCCTAAGATTAAAGGAAAACGATAAATAATTATAAAATAAATTATAAGCTGTATTTCATCTATAACTCCTCCTAAAATCTATAATTTTAAACAAGATGGAAGTGATACTTAGTGGCTGTTCAAAATCTGAAATCCAGCTACACAAACATGTTCGAAAAACTTTTATCAACCAACCAATTAGAAGTAAGTGCATCCTTAAGCTGAAAACTTTACATGCTCGAGCACACTCGTTCATTTAATTAGTTTCCCAACAAACTAACAAAAAAGCGGAAGCTAAGCTAGTGGAAACCTGGTGCAAATAGAGTTAATTAATCTAATAACTCGTGGGACAGCCATCGTTGGACGCCCACAAACTGCCCGGGATGCCCGGGGAAGGATTAAATCAGTTTCATCATCATTTAGCATCCGTTCGACAGCATAATAACTTCGGATTTCATATTTAACCACGGATCGGATCACACCCCTCCTCCGGCTACCAAATGGAAACGCCTGTGTGTTTGATCGAGCATGATTTTTCTCACTCATCTCTCTTCCTTTTCTCTCTCTTTTTCGATTTTTCTTCACCTAACCCATCGTACCCCCCAATCGATGGCTTGCAGGATTCCTGGTGGACAAGTTCGGACGCTACAAACCAGTTGTCATCATGAGTTTGCTGTTAAATGCATTATTCCACCATTCGCTGCTGCTCATCCCGCAGCAGGAAATACCTGGCAAGGTACCGGAAGCGTACGTAATGAGACATCCCGGGACGGGAAATGTAGAGGTGAGTGTTACAACACATTCATAATTCAATTACCGCCTTTCGAGAGACAGAGAGAGAGAGGGCCAGGCCAGGGTGTTCATTCCAGTAGTACCGTTACACACACACCACAAGGACGTCATCGTCCTCGTCAATAACAGACGTCAACGTCAACGTTGGGGGTTACAAAATAAGGTTAGAGTTTGAAAAACATTTCGTTGCCTCGAGGTCGCCAGTCTGTGGGGTTCGTCCATCCAGTCCGGCCAGATTGATGCTTCGAAATTCGATTATAACTGTCCCCTGCACGCTACACTTCACGTGGAAATGAGATTAAGTGCGGTAGTATGCAAAACACCTAAATTAATAATCACGGATCCTGTTTTTTTTTCCCCAAACCAACTGGAACTATGGCGTCTGATACAGATTTCTAATTGAAAAACGTGTTTTTTTTTCCTATTCTGTCAGGTTTGGTGGTCCCCATGCCCTAGCCGTGAATGCCCGGAGGAGGAAGAGATGGACATTGTCGTCGACCAGTGCCTGGACCATTGCCTGCTGCTGGAACAGAACCCCAAGATCGAGATCGCACCACCACCAACGGATCTGCCGCTTGTCGTCACGCAGAACTCGGCCGACACGAACGATCCGAAGGACGATTTGGATCTGTTTGTGCGCAAGGGACCGAACAAGAGCAAAAACAAAACCCAGGACGTACTTAGTACCGGCGGCACGACCACTACCAGCAGTAGTACCAGCAGTATCTCGAGTACTACGGAGTTGTATATAGACAGTAGGTTTTAGGGGATGATGAAGTAGACCAGACAACTCACGATTACTGATGTCTTTCTCTCGCCATTTTCGGGCATCTTTACAGAGTCAATACTTAAGGAGGAACCGGATGAGTCGTCGGAGGAAAGCGAGGAAGGTTGGGTGGTGGCCGGTAGCGGTGACTCGGCGTTTATCGTGCTCGATATGCACCCGGATCTGGGGGAACCGATCGAGCAGCTTGGGATGGAGATCGAACACGATGATAATGCGACGGTGACGGACTTTAAGACGCGCTTCGGTGTGGCGCTACTGTGGAAGCAGGGCGTCAATGTGACCGCCCTGGAGGAGGAGGATCTACGGTGCGGTGGCCTAGTGCTCACGTCCAACATGTCACTCAACAGCAACCTGATGCTGTCGGAGTGGGCAGCCGATTGTATGGTGCAGCGGTGCCGATTCCGTCGCAATGGACCGGACATCTGTCCACCGGATTATAAGGAGAGTGACGATAAGATCTTCTGGATCTACTTTGCGCTTCGCTTCCTAGCCACGACGATGCTGTCGGCCGGTGTCACGATAATGGATCCGATCGCACTGACCATGATCGAGAAGTACGGTGGAGATTTTGGGCGCGAGCGGCTCTTCTCCAGTATTGGGATGGCCATCTTTTCGCCGATCACCGGCGTCATGATCGATTTCTTCTCGAAGGATCTCGGCTACACGGACTACTCGGCCGCTTTCTACACGTACGATGTGCTGCTGATCGTGTCGTCGGTTACGGTCTTCCTGATGCCACTGGGTGAGAAGTTGCCGGCGGATAACGTGTTTAAGGATCTGTGGAATCTGCTGAAGTTGAAGCACGTCATCATGTTCATTTGGTTCCTGTTTCTGCTCGGTAACTTCTGGGGTTTCATCGAAAGTTTTCTGTTTCTGTACCTGAAGGAGCTCGGTGCTCCGAATTATCTGCTCGGGATCACGATCACCGTCGGTACGGTGAGCAGTATACCGTTCCTGTATGGAGCCGGGCGTATAACGAAGGTCGTTGGGCATGTGAACCTGATCGTGATTGCTTTCATTGCGCACGCTTGTCGTTTGGTTGGTTATTCGTTTATTGAGTAAGTACTTCGTCTATTCGAAGTTTCGACTTCAAAGCGGTGGGTCATTGAATGGGTCTGTCGTTTTTGTAGGAACGCTTGGTGGTGCTTTCCGTTCGAGGCCATGGAAGCACTGTCCTGCCATTTGATGTGGGTAGCTGCCGCTACGTATTGTGCGCTGCTTGCACCGAAGAGTCTCCTAGCAACGCTGATCGGTGTACTGGGGATGGCGCACTTCAGTTTGGGTCGAGGTAGTGGCTCCTTCTTCGGAGGTTTCCTCATCTCGGAGGTAGGTACACGTGAAGCGTTCCGGTACATGGGACTGGTTGCCGTGGCCGGTGGTCTGGCCTACAAGTTTATCCACTCTATCTGGCTGCGCAAGTACGACAATCCGGTAAGTCGAACGACAGGTACTCGGTGAACTTATTAATCATACTGGAATGCTACGTTGTTCGTGCAGGATGCCGACGAGGAAACGATCGAGAAGGGTGAATCGGAGAAGCTGTACAACGATGGCGACGAACCGAAGACCAAGGATCAGGGTACCTCGATGTCGCAGGAACGGTTATCGCTCATGATAAAGTACAATCAGATAGGCAGCCTCACCTCGCTACCACGCGGTTCAAGGGTAAGTCTAGGGATCGTTGTTCGCCGGGGCGTGATTCTGAAATTGAACCCACGTCGGCGTGGGGGGGGGGGGGGGGGTGGTTGTCTAACCGCGAAAGATGCGGGTGTACACGGCACCCTATCGGATCCAAATGTGTGACACGAACACAGGGACATGGTAGCTTTTGAAGCCTTGTTGCCTCGTTTGTTGGTTACCTTGTTGGCTGTTGGTTCTCTGCGAAACTCTGCGGAACACTTCAGTTACTTAAACTCGCCCTCCTCCCCCCCGTTCCCTCAAGCGCCAGTTTTGCGATGACTTGGGATTAAGTTCGTTTGCAATGCGTCGGTGGCGTCGGCGGTGAAGGAGGTTGATTAAGAGCGCACGGCAGTCAGTCTCGCGTATCGGTCTCGCTTTCATCTGTCGTCGTTGTCGTCGTCGTCGTTGGTGTGTACATTCGTCGAGATACTTTTATCAAAACACACCTCTTATCGTTGTTGTTTACCACTCCCACCACACCGCACCGGCGTCCGTACGCGGGTCAACGATGTGTAAGGAGAGCCAGTAATGGACCAGATATGGAGCCATTCTTTCGCCGTGGCTTCACTCTCTCTCTCTACGCCGCTTGTTGGTTGTTGCGGCTTAGTGAGGTTCCGTGGTGTGCGACCCATGTCAGCTGCTGGCTTTAACGCGCGTGTGTGGGCTGGAAATCATCAGAACGGAGCGAACGAAAACATCGCCTCGAATGGTGAGCTGATAAAGTTGAGCTTCCATCCATCCGGATGAGCGTTGATGGAGGGATTGGTGCTCCTGCTGGAGATGTGAGTTGAGCTTTGGCTAAATTATGTTTGTGTTGTGTTACTTTTTTTGGATATGGTTTTAAGTTTGGAGGGCGGCTCTGGCTAATGCCCTGGCTGGTGAGACCGTCGGTGGCCAATAATCAAACATGAAACCTTTACTGTCGCACTCCCGCGCATCCAGGTTATGATAGAAGTGGGAGATGGTTTGGGATATAGCCAATCATAGCCCGGGTGCTTTTTATAATGTTGTATGAGAAGAATTTCCGCTGAAATGAATTGATATTAACTTGAATTTAATAATTTATCAAAATGAAGCGATTGTCGTGCAGAGAAATAAACAAATTAATCATTGGATGCTCCAAGCCTGCTAGGGACTACTGCTGGAACGTAAAATAAATCTTATGTTCTTATTAGTCTTGATCTTGTTAGATGAAGATTAATTGTCGTCGCGAAACAAGACTATTGATTAAATTTGCAAATATTAAAGGGGCCAATAACGTTTCTATGTATTGCTATATATTCACTAGTAATTTAAATGCAATTCTAACACAAAATCTTACGAAAAAATACCACTCCATCCATAGATACCATAGTAGGCTAAAAAACGTTTTAATGTATTGCAGTATTCTTCTTATAAGACCTTGAACAGTGCTTTAATCTAACTGATTTCTAATCCAAGCTAATCTAAGCTATTTTTAATTCTGCCAAGTACGGTGGACATTTTTTGACATGCTCATTGGTTTTGTTTGCCGAATCTAACATAAGAACTGATGCGTGGTTCAGACAAATGGTTTTATTGGGCAGCTACAAAGCATTGGTACATTTTTAATGCGCCACTGATCAGTACACATCGTTCTAGTAAATGTCTATGCTAATAAATTGTGGTTAATTGACGGCCTCCCTTTTTTGAAAAGTACCCTCGATGTTACGCGAACAGCTATCATCACGACGTTATCAGATCGAAACCGTTTTTTATGAATATTTAATCTGAATTTTTCTGCGAAATACCACACAACAAATATTGCTTCGAAAAATATCGATCACGAAACACACATTAAACGTAATTAAATCAAGTTAACCATGCTCTTCAGTACGAATTACACGGCGATATTTTTAGTGAAAAATGCTTTTAAAATTTAAGCTTTTATAAACCGGAAACGGACCTATTCGTTTGTCCAGCTGATTGTAAGGGTATTTGCTCATTTGTATTGTGTGTGTGTGTGTGTGGTACAACTAGTCATCAAGCTTAATTGGCCCTATGTATGACGAATAATCCGGGCGGAATCTGTATCTGTTCTGCGGCGAGGCATCATACAATGGATTTCATGAATAATTTATGGACATGAGCAAATGTAAATAAGCGAATGCATCCATTGTGTAATTCCATTTGCATCGTTTGTTCGGGAGTCAAATGAATGATAACCTTGAACTTTTTTTTTTGCATATAAAATTGATCCTAATGAAAACTGGACACGGACACACACACCATCGTCGGTTATGTTTCCGAGTATCTGACGTACGACTGGTTCTTTCGATACGACTATTGTTAGAGGATTTACTTTAATCCTGATAAATTACGAAATGTTGAAACGATATTCAGTTATGCGTCGTCCGGGGAGCACAAAACAAAAAGGATAACAGGTGGCTTCTTGATTGTTCAAATTTACTATTTGAACAAACGTGCAGTGCGGTGCCTGACCGAAGCAGAAGCTTCAGCAACAGGGCTATCGAGCAATCAAATTAGATTTGCAAGACGAAAACATAATTCGGCACGAAGCAGTGGAATGGTTTTAGATCGCTGAAAGTAGATTACAATAAACTCCAACGACCGTGACACCAACTGACGCTATCCCAGCAAAGCGCTCAGTGAAGTTGAATTTCTCTCTTTTCTGCAGGGTGACGTCAACGATTCCTTCGCCAAGCGTCGCAGCAGCTACAACATTGAGTTCGTGCGCGTACAGAAAGGTGGTGGCAGTGCGTCCAAGGTTCGTATCGCGGCTCCCTCTCTCACTCTCTCTGTCTCTTTGACTCCCTATTGTGCCATTATCACAAATTATGTTTGGTGATTGTTTCGTGGAACATTCGTTCTCACGGCTCGTTGCAGGTGGATCTGCTCAAGTCGGCGATAGACATCAACCACAAGGCTTCGCACCCTCACCTGCGCAAGGAGGGTAAGGCTTCCGATCAGTCACTCAACTCGAAACGTGCCGATAGTGCACCGCGGTTGAATCAATCGAAGAACATCTCGCAACCCGCCCTCGGTGCCGTCGTGGATGAGGTAAGTCGAAGCGCGAAAGCGTGATCCCGGGAGTCCGGATCAAACCGGATTAGCTAGTCCCGTATGCTGGCGTCCTGTCGGATTGTCGGAGCCGGGTTAGGAAGAGCTGCCATTACGGTTTTGACAATCTGACGTGTATCTGATGTGTACGGGTGTTAAATGGGACTGGGGTGTGTGTGTGTCTGTGTTGTGTTTAGGATCTACCGACGTCCGCGGTGCTGTCACGCCATCGGAAGAAGCACCATCAGAGCGGCATCCTCGTGGTGAAGGCCTGCAGCCAGGATGGTGATTTGGATTTGCGTAATTATCTGCGGGTAATATGTTGCTTCACCACGGCCACGGCATGTTAATCTGGTTGTTGCATTAGCTGTCCCCTTGCCACCGCATGCTCGGTCTCTAATCGGTTTGCAAATTACAAAACATCATCATCATCATCATCGGCCGGGGCATGATCGTTGTTGATAAGTAGCGGAAGGAATGCAGAGCGTCCGCCTTTCATCATCAATCGTTCCGGTGTTATTCTGGGGAAAATCATTCAACATACGGCTGCATGTTGCGTGCACATCAAACGGGATGCTGTGCCTGTGCCATTGTTCCGACGATTGTTAATTAGCATGATGAAATGCTTATTATTGCGTCCAAGCATCGGAACAACAATGCTATGCCTCAATGTGCTAATGCTTCCTTGTGCTCTCCGTGTGTGTGTGTGTGTACGTGGTCTTCCAGGAAACGGAACAACGGGATTCCATCACGGAAGGTGAGGTGGAGAACTACAAGCTGGAGCTCAGCAAGAAAGCACTCCGGGGTCACGTGCTGAATGACATACCGGAACGAACGGTGGAGGCGCCCGATGCTGCCGTACCGACAACATCGCTACAACCAGCGGCGACGCCAACCATCAAGATCGACGAACCAACGACGACGACGAAAGGTCCTTCCGGCACCGAAAGCATAGCGAACGAGAGCCACACCAAACCCGACGCTACCTGACGCTAGCACAAGGACAAGCCCCGGGGTGTGTTGTGTTGTGTTGTGGGGTGCACCACTACTTCCCAGTTCCTTGCTTCCCCCGGGTGCGCCAGCTTTCCCCTGTTTCCCATTTATCTGCCCCGCTGCAGGCGCGGGCCAAACCAGAAGGATGATAAACGGTTATCGCTTTTCTTATGTTTTCCAGCTGTTTTTTTTCTCCCTCGACTCGTTATTTCGACAAGCAGCATGTTGCATGCTGCACGGTGTGTGTGTGTGTGTGTGGTGTGGTCTAAGATAAGCCTCTTTCTTACCATTTGCTTCGGTATTCAATTAGCATCGCCCAGTAGTGTGCCCTTACCCTAAGTACAACCATTGTTGAATTCAATATACGTATATGTATAAATACAAATGCGGTGGCTGCCGATAACAAGGCCGATAATAGAACAATGGTGTCTGATTGATTGGACTTCTTTTTGTGCAGCCGAATGATGCTTATTTCGATTCAATAAAAGGTAAGAAATGTGTAAGCAATAAGCGTCTTTAACAACTCCGTCAATCATTTCGTCTTGGTAATCATTTGCTGGCTTAGTGCGTTTGCCTTGAATAACTTGGTAGTAGTAGTGAGCTTATTTTCTTAGTCGCTAAATCTAAAAAAAATATCTAAAGAAAAAGTCAGCAGATACATAAGTTTTTTTATTTTTTAAATAATGATAACAACAGTTTTAATATCCAAAAAACTCACCTCATAGTACATTTAAAACAACAAAAAATGTTCCACATTAAATTTCGGTTCTATTCAACTATCAAAAGAAATAAAAATTCAAGCATTTTATAGCAACATGCATCTACATTTAACAGGATGGCTGAGGATTTATACAAAACATTCTGAGGAAGAAACACCTAGCGACAATTAAACTTATTTATTAATTGTTATTGACACCTTATGTGCGAATAATTGTGTTGCAAATTGAAACATCAAAAGCGAATGAATTTTTTGCTTTACACGTTTAAATATCCGTGCTCAGTTTTACCTTCGCTCCATAACACGAAACGTGAAATGAACATTCAAATTGCGATCAAAGTTTCTTCAATAAGTTCTTTCATATAACTCGCTCTCCACTCCAAAGAAAACACAATTTAATCGGCAGCATTAATTTTATAACAATTTTCATGTTTATTTTGTCACTGTCTGTTTATTACTCATGCAATAGAAGTGTAAGGATGCTGGAACTCGATTCACCATCTTTTCCCGTCCGCTAGTCGCCCATCTTTCTTCCATCTGTCATCTGGTGTGTGTGTCATGGTGTATGGGTGAGTGTGGCTCCCTGTGTACGTGTGTCTGGTTTGAATGTTAAAATGCTTATCTTGCTACTTATTTACCCCCATTTTCTTTTCTTCCTATGCTGCGCATTTCCCATGATCGTCACAAAAACATTTTCACTATTCGCTTCGCTTCGCTGTGGTTCATGCTGCTCCGATCACCACTATCCTGGGATTTACAGTTGGTGGTAGCTCACAACAGCTTTAGCTGCTATGGCGTAGTGCATCTTGCTGTCTCTCCTGTCTATCTTATGCAAATTTATTGCAAGACCATCGTGTCTTATGCTTGGCTTGGCTCGGTCAATCTCACGATGTGAATGTAACACAACGACAAAGCAACGAAACGAAATATCAACCAAATGCAACCGCAAAATGGAGGGAAACGGTGTTTTCAAAACCAAAGCAACCCTAGCTACACTCCACTGCCCCACTGGCCAACGATTAATTTCCCCCTCGCTATTCTCTCACAGAGACGATCACCAGCCCAACAATCTAACCGCGTGATCTAACCTCTCTTCCTCCTGTGTGAGAATTGTTTTCTTTTTTGTGTGCAGCATTTGTGCAGCCTAAACTTTGTTATTTTGCTTTAATAATTTATCAACATACTTTGCGAACGATGCGTTTTCGATGCCAAAAAAACAAATCAACATGGACTACTAGATGAGGCCCCAGCGAGCGCGAGGTCCACGCATGCGAGACACACAAACACACATACATATTAACACATATTAACAGACACACATTTCTCTTCGCTTCGCTTCAATTGACAATGGATCGAGCAGCGTTCATCCTTACTACCTCTCTTCGATGGTTCTCTCTCTCTCTCTCTCTCTCGTTCTGTGATTCTCCTTTTCTCTATTTTTCTCTTTCGTTTCTGTGACAATCTTCTTCGATTAACAATAATTGTATGAGCACTAATTTTGGGGGGGACGGGGAGGGACAGACAAATCGATAACAGCCCTGCGGACCAACCAGCCCATGGCCATCTTATTCGTGAAGAGTTGGAGGGAACGGGAGATGGAGGAAAGGGGGGGTTAGGTATGCAATGGAATGTTAGAAAAAACAGCTGCAAAGGACGACTGCGGTACTCTACATCATCATCATCATTTTCATCATCATCATCATCATGGAGGGATTGTATGCAATTGTTTTGACCTCGCGCATTGGCCGGATGGTTGGAAAATGAATTAGCTAAGCTTCCTCTTCCCTTCACCCCCCCGTCACCATCACTCCCTCCCCCATCACGCGACGTTCCAGTAAAGGGTGAGGTGGTGGTCCGTTAATGCCACCTACACACACACAGACGAAGCTTTCAAGGTTCTTTTTTGTTTGGCCACATGAAACATATCCTTCTCTCTCTAATTAGTTATTGTTATTGTGTTGGCGGAATGTCCAGCTCGTCTGCCTTTTCTCCTTTTCCACTCCTCGCACTCTTTTCCGTTTTTTTTTTTCGTTTACCGTTTGAACATTACTTTTCCACAACCGCCTCCCGCCCCCGGACCCTATAGCTGGCCCGGATGCTGTGCACCTGGTATGTATGTGTGTCTCTTGTGGTGGTGGTGGTGGTGGTGGTATGAGTTTCAGTATTCGTATTCGTTCGTTCGTTTCAATAATGAGTTTGGCATTTTGTGATCCTCCCACCTGCTAAGGGTTCTCGAAATTGTCTCTCTAGGTGCGTAGGTGAGAGTTTGCTGATTGTGTGTGTGTGTGGGTGTGGGTGTGTGGGTGTGCGTATGAGTGTGTGTGTGTGTGCGGGTTTGGAGTTGCTCTTCACTAGGCGCTTCTACTACGCTACGATGTACATTTGATTCATGTTATCCCTTTGTCGTAATGGAACGCAAGTTGTATTTAACCCTAGGCTAAAGGGGGTGGGTGGGAGAGGGAGAGGGGCGTTGTCCTCCCCTCCCCTCCCACACCTTCCCATTTCTATGGAATGGCTTCCGTGGTTTGCCGAGCACTCGCTCGCTCTCTGTTGCATCCATTTGGCTACATTAAAAGCACTCAGCGCACTAAAGAAATTGTGGCCAGCCCGCGTAGGGGAAACGACGTTGTAAATTGTGGGAAAGTTTCTAGGTTAGGGGTTTTGCGCCGCTTACTACGTCGGAAACGCGGAAGGAAAACGCGAGAAGGAAAGAGAAGGTATCTCTTCTAGTGTCGTTCGTGATGATTGGCGCGCAATAGAAACACAATCCAGCATCCTTTCTCTCTCTGTCATACTCTCTCTTGCTCGCACTCTATGCCCTACTCTGCCCGTGACTGTGTCTGTTGCTCTACCATTGAAACGATATCATCTAGCAGCCTAGAGTTCCTATAGAGTAACGGAAAGGAGCTGATAAATCCTAAACCCGAGAGCTAAAGATGTAAAAACCGGTAGCCCAGGTGAAGAAAAACGGACGAAGCCCCGTACACTACCTGCCTTTTCCTGCTCGTTCGCTGACGACGACCTTCATTTCGATCGAAGTAACCAAATACTTTGCTAGCATGCTATTTACAGCAGCCCGGAGAGCTTAACCTCCGGGGTTTCGGGGCCTACTCAGCACAACCTCCCGGTAGCGGAAGGGGCTTCCGAGTAAGCTACTGCTGCCGTTGCTGCCGTTGCCGTCCTTCCCGCAGTCGACTCTGTCCCTGGAAATGCCGTCGCGCTGTACCTTTTCTCTATGGGTATTCCGTTTATTTGTAGTATTTGGAAAAAATTGGTAAGTAACACGCTCTCTATTCGTTCGTCTGTTTTTAGATTTCTCTAGAGTTTGCTTGTTTGCTTGGTTTGGTTTGGTTGTTTGCTTGGTTGGTATTGTGTGTGTGTGTTTGTGTTTCCACCTTGGGTTTCACTCAAATGTCAAGTAACGGGTATTTTAGCTAAGACTTTCTTTTTTTTGTTTTACTTTGGGTAGCTTAAGAAAAAGGTCATATTTATGTGTGTGTTTTGTGTATTTATATAGTTTTGCTCGTTCTTCGGCTGTGCTTTTTGCTTTGTCCCATCTTCTACTCCTGTTTGCTGTCACCTTGACCTTCATCTTCTGCTGCTGCTGCTGCTGCTGCTTACCTACGCTAATATATGGCATCAAACGGTGCTAGTTCGGTTTGCGTCAGTACAATTCAAAATACGTTGGCACATTATTATGCTCCTGCCCCTGCGTTCTCCCACTACTCTTCCTATCCTCCATTAAATTTTCCCCCATGGCCGCCGCGCAGACAAAACGGACTGGAGCTCTGTAGCGGTACAGCAGAAGCCAAGAAACATCCCGGGAATCCTCACAGCTC
>NC_064874.1:62343556-62371056 GCF_943734745.1 Anopheles darlingi
TCTGTTGTTACTGAAATGCTGAATGCCAATGCCTGGCAACGGACGTCGTCGAAATCGAAGCAGATCGAAGCAACCCATTCCTCTCCCCGGTATTGCTACTCACCACAATGGCCACAATCAAGATGGCGGTCGCGAGCGTACCGGCGGCAATGTACGCATTGTGTAGCTCGATGGCGCTGCTATGTTTGCCGCCGGTGCCACCATGCGTCGTCACCAGACCGTCACCCTCACCGTACATCGTGCTGCCACTGATCGCCCGCAGTCCGTTCTGGTTGGCCAGCGTGTCCGAGAGCATCTCGCTCGAGCTCACCATTGTATCGATGACGAAGTTCTCTGAAAACGAGAGGAAAAATACAAAAAAAAAAACGATGAAGGTGAAGCCCCCGTCCGTAATGATATCACAACACCCGGGAGATTATGTGGAGAAAGTTTTTCCCCGTTTTCCCGTTTTCCCGTTTTTCCGTTTCCAATTTCGCGCGAACTGCGAATCGAACTGCTGCGTGCGAGACTGCATGAAAAATGGTTCCGTTGGTCCCAACCGAACTCGAACTCGAACCTAATCCACCTAGTACACCGGGATCATACTCCAATTAGTTCGGTGGCCAACCCCCCCGGGGAGTGTTTCTTATGCGAGGAAGAAGTAGAGGTTTCTTTTTCTACTTTTCGCGCTCTTCGGCAGCACCACAAAAACACATTTATGGACACAAAACAAAAAAAAACCCATCAATCTGCTCCATCTGGTAATACTAAGAAAACAGTCGAACCATCGATCGGAGCAATGGTGGTGGCCGTGCCGTCGCCGGTCGGTGGCATTTGGAGAAGAAACCATTTTTAAATTGGGGACATAATGGGCGACCAAGACGACGACCAAGACGACGATCGTCGGTCCAATTTATTCCCCTTTCCTCGCTCTGTCCCCGGGTTTGGCACCTGTTCCGGGATAAAAACAATAGATTTTTCGCCACTGAAAGGGCTGTTCCGGTGCCGCTTGTGCTGCCCATTGTTCGTTCGGGTTCAATTCGTTTTCCCACACACATTCGTTTCCTGCTGGTGTTATACCGTTTGAATAATAATAATTTCCCGCTTCTCGCCTTCGCTTCTATTTTTTTGTGTTGTTGTGTTTTGTTGCGCGAACCGTTAGGCGCTACGTGTGAGAGGGGGGAGGGATGTGCCCCTCCCCCTCCTTTTCTTCCTTCCTTCCTTCCTTACCTTCGCACATCTTGCCGGTGAAACCGGGCCGGCAGGCGCAGTAGAAGGATTCCTCGGTCGTCCAGCAGGTGCCACCATTAGCGCACGGGTTCACGTTGCACAGCTGTTGTAGAGAGAGAGAAGAGAGAGAGAGAGAGAGAGAAGAAAGAGAGAAAGAGAGCAAACGAAACGGTGTGTTAAGGGTCATCGAACACATTGCCATAGTTAGTGATATGAGAAGACGAAGAAGGAGTAGAGATGGAGGAGCATTTGGAGGGTGGAGATAGTATCCCTGCCACCGGTGGTAGATTATAACCCCCCTTTCCCCCTCGTTCTCTCCGATTTCCAATCCCTTCCCCTCCACCAAAACCCTTTTTAATGGTCTGACAAAGGGTTTTAGATCATCCGGGTTGCATGCATTTTCTATGGCACTTCACTCCGTCGATGCCGTTATATCATTCCTGGGGGCGGCCATTGTTGACCTGATTCCATTCCGTTCCATTCCGTTCTGGCCACTGTGGTGTGGCGGGTTGCTTGGGATCCTTTTTTTTCCCCTATTTTTCCACCAACGATTCAGTGACCGTAAATCGAGATGGACAGGTCCCGTATCATAGGCCTATGCACTATGTA
Source organism: Anopheles darlingi (assembly GCF_943734745.1). Lineage (NCBI taxonomy): Eukaryota > Metazoa > Arthropoda > Insecta > Diptera > Culicidae > Anopheles > Anopheles darlingi. Next base: position 62,345,375 of record NC_064874.1, read on the forward strand.
TGTTGTTGTCCAGTCACGAGGGTGGAAGGGTAGGGGTTGGTAAGGAACCATCGATGGTTATGCATGGTTAGTTTCCGGTTTCCTCTCTCCGTATGTTGTAATATAGTTATAGAGGCCTGAGCGTATAGCGTAAAATATAGAAAAGGAAACTAAATGAACCGATGAATAGGAACATTCATTCCGCGAGGAATGAAAGAGATAGGTTAAGCGTTAGGTTAGGGCGCATTTTAAGCAGCGTAAGCATTTTTTGTCATGTTCACGAGGTGGGGAAACACTCGACACTCTTAATCGGTCCGTCTTGCAATAAAGACGTATAATTGGCGCAGCCGGTCGGTCCAGTGAAGTTGCAGTTTAGTTAAAAACAGTGGATAATTTTGTGAAAAAAAGCAAAATCAAGTGGTTCCGCGAAAGCATCCACGGTACTTTTATAAATCGTGCTTGGAGTAGAGAATCCCCCGTCAGGTCAACGTGGAGTACCACCATTGTCGCTGGAACCCGCAACACGACACAAAAGGTAAGTTTTTTTTTAAATCTTCCTTCCGTCAATTGGCACTACCAGATAGACCAATTGTACATTCCTTAGAGCACTACCAGATAGACTCTAAAGGAAAAATAAAAACAGCACTATCAAATAGACTGTTTTTTTAAAAAAAACCCTTATTTTAACCAATAATTGCCATACATGAGCAAGAAATTGGGCGAGCTATTGTTCAATAATCGTAACATTAGCGAGGACGAAGACAGTGATAATTCACTAATTAACAACAGTGCAGTTATGGCAACCGAAAATAATCAGTTTTTCGATCAATTGTCTGGGCAGCTAAATGCGCTGACTCAGTCAATCAATGCGTTGAACGAGCGACAAGCGCAGTATGACGCGAGGTTAACAGACATCGCCGCGCAAGTCAATCCGACACCAGGTGCATCGCAACCGTCGCGACCCATTGTGGCGCAGACGCACCCTCAGCACTTTGATGCGTTTCGGATACCTGACCCGATCAAAGGGCTACCGAAGTACGATGGGAATCGCAAGCAATTGAACAGCTGGTTGACTACAGTAGAGCACACACTAACGCTTTTTAGACCGTTAGTTGGCGATCAAATATTTTCGCTGTATGTGCAAGAGGTTTTTAATAAAATAGAAGGTAGAGCAAAAGACATTTTATGCCTCGCGGGAAATCCCCGAGATTTTGAAGGAGCAAAAGAAATTTTGCTAAATGCTTTGGGTGACCGACAGGAAATGTCTACGTATAAGTGACAACTATGGCAAAATAGAATGGATGACAATGGAAACATCTATAAATATTATGAGCGCACAAAAGAAATCGTGCAAAAAATAAAAACACTTGCCAGGCAAAACCCAACATTTAACCAACATTGGGAAGGCATCAATCAATTTATAGATGATGATGGTCTTGCTGCTTTCATAGCAGGCTTGAAGGAACCATATTTTGGTCATGTGCAAGCTGCACGGCCAAAAGACATCGAAGATGCATACGCTTTTCTTTGCAAGTTCCAATCAAAGGAATTGGTCGTATCTACACAAAACAAAAGTGCAAACACGACAAAACATTTCGCTTATCAACCAAACCACAAGTTTAAATCACCAGCACAACCGACTCGGGAAACAGGAAACCAGTCGAATTACTTCAAACAGAAATCTCATAAACCATACACACCGCACCAGGAAAGTGAGGTAGGCGGAAGAGATCCAACCATTCATAAAAATTCCGAACCAATGGATGTGGACCCTTCACTGAGAAGTAGGAAAACGTTTAATAAGAAGGAAATGAACAATGCTGAAATAACCGACTACGAAAATTTTTGCGTAGTTCAACAAACAGCAAATCCCCCTTAGAAACATCTAGCGATTTTTTACCATATCTTGTGATTCGAGACTGCTCACAGAATCGCTACATCCGGTTATTAATAGACACAGGCTCGAACAAAAACATAATTGCTAAAGGGATTATAAATAGTTCACTCATAAAAAAAGAATTATTTGTAAAAAATATTTCTGGAAATCACGACACTGACGAGATAGTAAAATGCAAGCTACTAGGTCCAAAAATAGATGCACAAACGTATTCTATTATGAACTTTCATGAGTTCTTTGATGGTCTAATAGGATCAGAATTCATGTCTCAGACTAACACAGTCATAAACTATATTGATGACTCAATAACAATTCAAGGTATCAAAACCTATTACAAAAAATATTATCCGAACAAAAAAAACTATAACTACACAATTACCGTAAACACGGACAGAAATGGAGATTGGTTCGTACCATCGTTTCAGAATCTTATCGAAGGTACTGTTATCAAGCCAGGACTTTATCGATCCATCGATAATAAATCCGTAATTAATGTTTTGTCCACAACAAAGGAAATATCAGTTATACCAAAATTGAATTTAACTGTTAACAACTTTGAGACAATAACTCCTATTCCATTTAATGTAGGAGAAACACCTAGCAGAGAATTAATTACACAATTAATAAGAACAGATCATCTTTCACCCATGGAACAAAATTTGCTCATTGATACAATTTTGAAAAATCACAATGTGTTGCTTAAAAATAACGAACAGCTCACATGTACGAGTGCTGTAAAGCATAAAATTATCACTAAAGACGAACAACCAGTGTACACAAAAACATACCGATATCCTCACAATTTTAAAAGAGATGTTGAAAATCAAATTCAGGAAATGATCGAGAATGGAATTATTTTGCCATCAAAAAGCCCGTACTCATCACCAATTTGGGTAGTACCAAAAAAATTAGATTCCTCTGGAACACGCAAAATACGTGTAGTCATTGATTATAGGAAATTAAATGAAAAAACTGTCAATGATAAATTTCCTATTCCGGAAATTGAAGACATTCTAGACAATTTAGGATCATCCGAATATTTCACTACACTTGACCTCAAATCTGGATTTCATCAAATTGAAATGGACCCCGAGCATAGAGAAAAAACAGCGTTCTCCACGGCACAAGGACATTTTGAATTCTCAAGAATGCCTTTTGGATTGAAAAACGCTCCTGCGACATTCCAACGTGTGATGAACAGCATATTAAATGAATACATCGGTACCATTTGTTATGTCTATTTAGACGACATAATTGTAATGGGAAAATGTTTGGAAATTCATATTGAAAATTTGAATAAAATTCTCAAACGCTTATCGGATTTCAACCTCAAAATTCAACTAGACAAATGCGAATTTTTAAGAAAGCAAACCGAATTTTTAGGACACATAATAACTCCACATGGCATAAAACCTAATCCTGATAAAATTCAAGAAATCAAAGATTGGAAATTACCTACAACAGAAAAACAAATTAAACAATTTTTAGGGCTCTTAGGATATTACAGGAAATTTATTAAAGACTATGCAAAGCTAACAAAACCAATGACGAAATATTTGAAAAAGGATACGAAATTAAATACAAATGATTCAGAATATGTTGCAACTTTTGAAAAATGCAAAAATATTCTTATTTCAGATCCAATCTTAAAATATCCCGACTTTTCAAAACCATTTATTTTAACCACAGATGCGTCGAATTACGCAGTAGGCGCAGTTTTGTCACAAACTCATGAATCACAAGAGCATCCGATTGCGTACGCTTCACGTACACTAAATAAACACGAAATAAATTATTCCACTACAGAAAAAGAAGCCTTAGCAATAATATGGGCTGTAGAAAAATTCAAACCGTACTTGTATGGAAATAAATTTACTTTAGTGACTGATCACAAGCCACTAATATTCATCAAAAATTCTAACAAAAACCAAAAGATTATACGATGGAGATTAGATTTGGAAAATTATGAGTATGACGTTGTATACAAAGCTGGAAAGACAAACGTTGTAGCAGATGCGTTAAGTCGGAAAACCGATATTAATGTTAACGAATCTACAGAATCAACCACTTCCGAAGTTTCACAACAAAATAACCCAAGCGAAACCATAGCGGAAACAGCGAACTCTGCAAATACATCTGAAGAATTCTACATACACTTTACCGAAAACCCAGTTAATAGCTTTCGGAATCAAATAATATTCCGTGAAGCAAACCCTCCGACTTGTACTACTGAACAAATTTTCCCAAATTATAAAAGAACCGTAATTGGCACTCCTTCATTTGATAGGCAAACTATCAGTGATGCGTTAAAACGGTATCACAATGGAAAACAAACGGCAATCCATGCCCCAGAAAATATTTTTGAATTAATTCAAGATGTTTACAGAGAATTTTTCATAAATTCCAGATCACATTTTGTGATAGCTCAAAACATGGTAGAAGATATAAAAACGGAAGATCGCCAAGACCAAATTATTACAAAAGAACACGAGCGTGCCCACCGCGGCATACAAGAAGTAGAGAAACAAATAAAACGATCTTATTTTTTTCCAAAAATGGTAAAAAAGATTCGAAAATTCATAAACGCATGTTCTATTTGCGCAAAGCATAAATACGATAGGAAACCGTACAACATAAAAATATCTCCGCGTCCCATTGAAAACGCACCATTTGACAGAGTGCACATGGACATTTTCGGAATGGATAAACACAATTATTTAACCCTAATATGCGCATTTTCAAAACACTTGCATCTATCGGAAATTAATACAAGAAACGTTGCGGACATACAAAAATCACTTTCACAATACTTCTTAATTTATGGTACACCAAAAATATTGGTATGTGATCACGAAGCATCCTTCACCAGCGTACAGCTAAAGAGCTTCCTAAGCGATTTAAATATTAAATTAGAATTTGCATCTTCGTCAGAATCGAACGGTCAAATCGAAAAAACACATTGTACCATCATAGAGATGTACAACACTAATAAACATAAATTTTCCGAACTGAATTCTACGGAAATAATGGCAGTGGTGGTAGCCTTATACAATGACACAGTTCATTCGGCTACATCTTACAAGCCAAAAGAGGTTATATTTAACCATAGGAACGTCTCGGATCCAAATAACATAGTGCAAGCCGCACAAAATATTTTCACAAAGGTCCGAAACAATCTTAGTAAAGCCCACGACAAAATGCAAAAATACAACAAAGACAACCTCCAGTTGTACAGCCAGACGAAAATGTCTTGGTAAAGCAGGGCATTAGAAAGAAGTTAGACCCAAGATTCAAAGAATCTAAATGTTTAAGGGCAAACGATCGTACCGTAACGATCAATAAGAACGTTAAGAGGAATAAAAATAAACTAAAACGGTTCAAAAACTGAAGATACTAATATCATCTTTCTCATTTCAGGAGTCTTATAAGGATAACCCCGGACTTATCGAATAGCAGACAATAAAAATGCTAATGCTCCTCTTTTAATTTCAGAAATTAAAGAAGACCGGAAAAAAAACAAAATAGAAAGAGTAAAACATAATTGTAATTAATTCAATTATACTAATTGCTTTGTTTTTATTCCAGATTATCCATTCATCGCCATCCATCGCTATGTTAGTAAAACTAAGCATAATTCTTGCGATGATAGGAATTAGTCAGGCACAGAGTTTAAACATAAACAATTTAAATGATGACCCGATATTAATGTTAAAAATAGGAACTTGTAAAATAGAGACAGGGATAACGAAAATCATCCACCCTATTAATGTCACTGAGATCGAAATAGCAATTAATGCAATAACAAGCGTAGCTTATGATTCAAGTATAGTTCCTAACCCAATGACGGAGGTCATGAAACTAAAGCTTAGAGCCACGTACAGCAATCTGCAAAAAAAAAAAAATTAAACCACAAGCGGTCAAGAATAGAATGAAGAGATGGGAAGTTCTAGGTAGTGCATGGTAGTTTTTGGCAGGAAACTCAGACGCTCAGGACCTCCGCATCATGAACAACACGATGAATCATCAACGAGAACAATAAGCATTACAAAGATATTTTGAGGATTACCCTATGTTCCTCATAAAAATGGGCCACACACTACTGATATCATCAAAACCGGAAAAATACGTCCAGGCTAGCAGCATAATAGAAGAATTTCAAGATGAGTGCATTCACCCACTCATTAACGGCAAGAAAGGCAAATGCATTACAATAGCCGAAACCACAACAGAAGCAAAACGAATCAGTGAAAACCTGATACTGATAACAAAAACAAAAAATGACCTAATGAAATCAAACTGCGGTCCTGATGATAGGCTTCTACAAGGAAATATTCTTTAACCTTTTCCAACTGCACAGTGAAATTCACGGGAAAAGAGTTTATTTCCACAGAATTTTATTGCCAACCTGCAAGTCCTAGATGGAGCATTTCATAACCTTGAAATGATAACGCAGCCCACAAAACCCACGACATAGGAAACATTGACAACACAGCTTTGGAAAACAGAAATCAGCTAAGCCACGTTTACCTTCACCACGATCTTTGGAAATGGAGCTTATTCGGCGGAGTATCGTTTTCATCTTCACTGCTGATAGCGTTGATCGTATTCCTCTGGATCTCCTACAAGCGCTCCGAAAACCACAGAGGAGCAAGAGTGGAAAGGAAAGCGAAACGCGTATACTATCAACATGGTCCAAAGTGCGAGGACGCACTTCCTTCACCCCCCGGAGGAGTTATAGAGGCCTGAGCGTATAGCGTAAAATATAGAAAAGGAAACTAAATGAACCGATGAATAGGAACATTCATTCCGCGAGGAATGAATGAGATAGGTTAAGCGTTAGGTTAGGGCGCATTTTAAGCAGCGTAAGCATTTTTTGTCATGTTCACGAGGTGGGGAAACACTCGACACTCTTAATCGGTCCGTCTTGCAATAAAGACGTATAATTATATGTCTCTTTAGATTTAACGCACCAATTGGTGCGTACCGGAATGACCGGTTCATCCGATCCGATTCCGAGTGCCTTTGTCTGCTTCCTAACTGCTCTCGGCTCTAATGTGTGTGTTTGCTGTATGTGTTTGCTACCTTTCCGAGCCAACATCCATTCTATTCAGCGGAGCAACAGCTCTCCATGCTATTTGAGCCCAGTAACACTTTAATGCTTTTGTTGCTTTGACGGTGGTGATGTTGAGTCCACTGGTGCATGATGCAAATGTATCTTTTTTTATATGAAATTGACTCCTGTTTGCTGTTGCAGTCGTACGGAAAGGGAATGCTTTCATCTGCAGGTTTTTTTTTTCTGTACTGTTTCAATAGCATTTCAGATGGCATAATAGTTATTGTTGATATGGTCAACACATTTAGTCACAATATCAGTTGGCATTAACACAATAAACCTCTGATCTAGCGATAATTCAGAATAGAGAACGGTTCAATGTGTGAATGAGTTGTATAGAATAGAATTCTTATTTTAAAATAGCAATTGTTTTAGCAAGCAAGTGTTACACTAACATAAAATGCCACATGATTAGTGGGGAAATAGTTATTAAAAGATTGAATTGCATTTAATATATTCAAATTAGTTATTCTTATCGGAAAAGTTACAGCACATTAAAAGGGAATAACATAGATTGTTTTTCTTGAATAATTTATTGATTTACTTTGAAAATCAAAGTTTGGAAGAAATAGTTAAAATCGAAAAACTATGCGCGGCGAACAATTGCACTCATTACCAGGCTATATCTACGCCAAATCAAACTTTGGAACCGTTCTCAATGTTTCTTTTTGTTCGTTCGGCATCTGTTAATCAAAATCGGTGCGCAATAGTTCTAGTTTCACACTACAACCAATATTTTTATTGTGTACAAAATGGCATGTTTCGTCCCCAAAAACTGCTAAATGCGGACGTCGTTTATTTTTTGCTTCCATTTTCAAAAATAGTGGACAGAATCGCTTCAAATGCTTATTGAAGCTTATGGTGAGCATGGAAAACAGTGCAAAGTTTGGTTTTAATAATTTAAAATTGGCGATTTTGATGTGAAACACGAGAATCGCCAGAAACCCAAAAAAAAAACGAAATCCGCATAAATCGACCGGAATATAGAAATTGATAAAATAGAGCGATTTTGCTCGATGAAAATGCTCCGCCATACCGCAGAAATCCGGCCAAGAAGACTATACAAGACCTCAATTGGGATCATTTATCGCTTGCGGCTAACTCATCAGACTTGGCTCTATCGAATCAACATTCATTTGGATCGTTGGGACAGATACTGGCCCAGCAGTGTTTCCATTCTTACAAAAGTTTGGAAAAATGGACTTGTGATTGGTTCGTAACAAAAGATCGACTTTTTTTCGCGGGCCATCTGCGAATTACCTAAAAGATAGGAAAAATGTATAGCTAACTAATCCCATTTCTTTGAAGAATAAGAGTATTTTTCATTTTCGCAGAATAGACGTTTTGTCTTATGCATACAACTGGTAAGTATAATGAAACTAACACTAAGTGCAAGCTTCTCTGGTAATGTGAATGTCCATTAGTACTCATGTTGAAGCGATTGTTTTCAATCAGCAGAAGTTATACAGATCGAAAGTTCATACAGCAAGCCTCACTTAACTCGATTAAACATAAATCCAAACGAAGGGTGTTTGCTAAGACATTCAAAGAACTTGCTACACTGGTTAAATTGTGTTGCGTGAATGTTGTAAAGAAGCATTGTTTTTACCAAAACCAAAGGGGTTTACAGACGTCACTAACAGTGAACAATGTTTGGTTTTGGTGGCATTGATATTTGTTTCACTTTGAAGTGCTCTGAACTGCACTCCATAAACTGCGTCATATCACCGATCGACTATAAATAATCTTTTCAAACTGAGAAGACTCCTGGGCTGTTTGACTTTCACTCCGTTCCAAAACTCCATTCTCTTGCATCTGCTTTGTTTTCTCTGCTTGGGCAGCTCAGCATCGATCAATGCAAAAGATTAAATCTTCAAGAAATCATTTTCATCTCCTGTTTTTCTCACACCATCGCTTGTGCTGTAATAAGTGAGAACGTTTAAGTAATTTCTACATCACCAAATTACCCAATTATAGACACTTAAAAAAGTTTGCTCATGGTAACGTTTAAGTTCGCCAAGAAGAAGGTGCTATGGCGATTCAGACTTCAGAAATGTTTTTCTTACCTCCTCAAACGACCGGGAATTAATTATCGAACAAAAATGTCCGAGCTCAACCTAATGTGCTGCTTAAGTAATCGTTCATCTAACAGACAATTAAGACGGGGTGGGATGGTGCGAAAGAACACAAAAAAACGCTAAATCTGATTAAAGGCTCGCAGAATGTTGCAGCAGCACAAGCAGGACCTCTTTCTGCTGCTGCTGCTGCTGCTGCTCCTGCTGGCTGGTCGTTGAAGGCGTGTGCTCATCATTATCGTTGTGCCGCTCCTGTTCTATTGAGCGGCTGCTGAAATCAATTAAAAACAACAATTTGTCGGAACCGAAAGCAACCATAAAACCGTTAACCATCGGGCGGAACACGATAAGAACGAGGCTGGTGCGGATTACTTCTGTGTACACATAACCCCCCCCCCCCATCCCTTTACGTGGCTCGTGACTTTCCGCATCGACGATGGAAGCGCGCGAAGAACGGAGCGCGGAACTCTGCGCGGAAGCTGAAAAACCGCTCGAACGCAGTTATGACTTCGGGTTCGGTGAGGGGGTCCGGGTGTGAAAAGGGCTTTAAAAAGGGAGGCCGGTGAGGTGGTGGAAGGGAGAGAGATTAATTGGTTTGGAGCCGATAGCAAACAATGTGTCAAACCAACTGAAAAAGCTGATTTCAATTCTTCTTTGTACAAATTGTACGAGCTAGACTCCGGTAGGGGCTTTCGGTTTGCTCCGTGGCAGGTGGCCGCTGGCAGGCTTTTCCTCGTTCCTCGTTTGGACCATTTTTCATCTCTGCCATTTGAATGGTGCAATGTGATGGGCGGTTCCCTTTGATCGTATCCGATTCTACTGACCAACTGCTGCTACTACTGCCATGAGTGTGTTGCTGCTGCTGCTGCTGCTGCTGCTGCACACAGCTGTGGCTTCGATGCGCGGACCATGCGCCACTGGTTCGCATGACCAGTGACCTGGATTGAATGATTGGAGATTGATGTTTTTTTTCTTCTTCTCTACTCTTTACAACGGATGCACCACGAGCATGAAGTGAATGTATGAGTGATTTATGGGACTTTTGCATATTAAAAACCATCCCGTTCGATTCGTTCTATCGCTTCCGCCGTAGCTCCTGGCAGCATCATCAATCGAAAAAAAAAACGGACAGAAAATAATATAAAAAAGGGAAAACCAAAGTTTACTCAACTAAATGGAATGATGAAAACAAAATGTAAGGGAGAAGAAAATCACCAACAATTTCCCGCCCACCTCGCTCATCGTCGCCATTAGATCCGTAGGGCGCACGAAATGGTTTCGTAGAAATGTTTCCCATTACCATAGCCACCCGCCCGCACGGGAATGGTTCCGATTTTGCGACCGAGCGAACCGAGAAAAAACCCGGAAAAACAAAATTAGTAATATAATCTTATAATTTGGTCCCGCTTCGGTCCGCACCTCGCAAAAGTCAAAAGCCTCGTTCCTCCCTGTCGTTCTCTGTTTGCTTTCGTGGCGAGAAAACATTTGAAGAAACGCGAAAGATATGTATTCATTTTCGTTTCATGTTTTTTTTTGTGCGAGTTTCGAGCACCTCACAAGATGCTGCGAGGCGAAGACGATCCGATGCCGCGAACCGAACGAAAATTCCACCGTAGCAGGGTGGATGGAAGAAGGTGAAGAAATATTTCCTTCCATTTGTTTCGCTGTTTGGTCTATATTTATGTTATTTTCCGTTTGTCGTTGCGAACGAACGAACGGGCATTTCCTTATCATGTTGTACCGTTCGTTCGCTTTCCTTTCCGCGTGGTTTTGTGCTTCCAAAAAAAAAAAAGGGAAGTGAAGAAGTTGTTTCGTTGATTTTGCGTGTCCCGAAACCTCACTTCTACTATTCCCCTTCCCCGCTACTACCGATAGGATGTCCTCTTCGACAAGCTTATCGAAAAGGGAATGAAGCACGAACGTCGAGGTGTCCTGTCGGATGTTGCTGTTGTCAGCGGTGGTCGAGGTTGAGATGAGGAAACCAGGAGAGGTCTGTGGTGGAAACCACGGAAAGCGGGATACGGCACTGGGGAATGCGTGTTGTCTCGTTCGTGACGGAAGCTCCCTTTGGTTGCATACAAATATGAAAGTTATATCTGATTTATTCGATGCCAAAGCCATCGGTTTCGAGAGCCAGCAAAAGGACGAAGCTCTCGGTGTCTTGTTTATCGTTTCACTGGCTCTGGCCCTCCTTTGGCTTGGCAGCACTGCTTCGCTGACACTTTCAGCAGAGCCAGAAATCAATACAGATTAAATTCCCTCGTGGGGGGGAGTGCTCTAAAGCGCAGCACGAGTATCGCATCAGCCAACCAACCAACCAACCAGCCACTGCCAAGGTAAAGGTGGTAAGAAGCTCATATTGTGTATATTTATGTATACACCGTTGGTACGTGTGTGTGTGTGTGTGTGTGTGAGTGTGTAAGTGTGTCCTCGTGCCGTGTGGTAGCACCAGAAATGGCAACAAAGTCCCTTGACAAGGGTATATTACATTTTTCTTCCCAAACAGGGCCTGGGCTTCGGTTGCTTCATTCGCCTTCTCTTGATGCTCCTGATGGTCGTTGTCTTCGTCGTCATCGGACGTCGAGCATACTTAAGAGAGAGAGAGATACAGAGAGAGAGAGAAGGAGAGACTGGAGGCTGGAGTGGCTATCGAGCCCGAAGCCGTGATGGAGATGAAATAAAGTCTCCAAGTCTCCAGCATGCCGGTATGCAAATGATGTTGCATAAAAATCGGGTACGTATTGGCCCGGGATGCTCACCGTCACCTGGCGCCATGAGAGCATTAGAAGTGAATGAACGGAGTGTACGAGCTGGGGAGGGCTCTGAACGCTTTCGTTGTCAGCTGCAGTTCCAGAAGGGCTTAACGGGACGGTGTCTTATTGATGAGTTTCTCGCCTCGCCCTTGCCCGTCGGCCTAGGGCGCAGTCGAGAAGCAATATTTCAGCAGTCCTTTGTGAATTTGGAAACGATGCTCGAAGGTTTCCGAGCAGTCAAGGGAAATGTTGGGAAGCAACGATAGCAACTGATTCCTGTTTTCTATCGGTTTTCGGAAAACAGCGGAAATACAGTCTAGAGCAATACGATCGCAATGAAGTTGAGTTTGGAATTGTAAACTTGTTTGGAACGTGATCGAGCGTTCTTATTCAAAAACGTTCTTAGGTGTAGTGTATTTTTACACCTTTTTTGAATACTTATCCTTTTAAGAGTATTGTGAGGAATATTTGACAAAAATACTGACAAACTGACAAAAATATTGATTTTTGATTGAAATCGCGAATCATATATGACTCAATGCATCTCGCAACTTTAAATCGCGATTCCCAAAACCTACGTTTTCAAAGTCGGTGCCCATAGTAGTATAAAAGCTACTGGCTCGAGCGATTTAAAGTTTTGAACACTTAATCTGTACACGATTGATTAGGTAGCCCCATCGGGTTTTAGTAAAATTTGATGATACTTAAAAAACAAAATATTCAAAATGTATTAGAGGCAAAATTGTAAAATGCATCACTTTTTCAACTTCAAAAATTCAATCGTATCCTCTCCTTAAGGTAGTGCTGGAGATACAGTAGAGTATCTATAAAGGCATGTGTTATATTAAATAATTTAAAGCACATTTTAAAAGTTGCAATAAGGTATCACAATTCACAATTTAAAAGAAATCAGAAACTCTATGGGTTAAAATGTTCTTCTTGATTAAGTTTTAATCCAAACAAGGTCAAAAGGGACTCTGTTATCGTAGATCCTTTTTATTTAAGCCAGATTATCGACGAATGGATGTGGATAACACGAAATATTGCGCTTCAATTACTCTGATCATACCGGAATCATCACTGATCGTTGAAAGCGCACGGCGAAATAAGTAATACCATTGCAAGTTACTTCTTGTTCGCACTGCTGAGTACCTCATGGTATCTCTTGTGGTTCAAAGCATCAGCACCATATTGTTACTAGGAGGTATGAGATTTACTCACGAGATGCGTTGTTCCATGGTTGCACACGTAACATCACAATCTATGACCTGCTCCCGCTTAGTACACACGATTAACTAAAAGATGTTTTCACCACCGAATTTGTCTCCAATCTCCTGAAATCTACGAGTACCATTGAGCGCTAGGACCTGTAGCGGTTAACATCCAAGCAGTAACCTCGCGAAAGTAGAAACAAACGATAAATACTGCGGTCTTATGACCGCGCGAACTGATGTCGTTGTGAACAAGGTGGTCATCCGCAATTTATCAAACGATTAAACCACGTTGCTACAACCCAGCCAGTTATCTTAACTGGCTCGTATAGCCTTACGCGACCTTGTGGTAGAGCTAATTGGTGATGTTCAACTGACCGGGTTCTATAACCGCTATGATAATAACCGCCTCTGGTCTCTCTTCCATGTTGCTCATGAGGGGCTATGGAAACAAAAAAACAATATGATGCAGTGCTTTATGATTTGGTTATCATCGAAATGTGTCGAAACGAATTAAAAGCACCAAAAACAACGAGCACACCGCAAACAGAAGAATCACAATTGTTATCACGGTTGTGCTTGATGGTGTTGGATACCACAACTGCCATCAACTTTGCTCTGGAACGTTCCTTTCGAGAAACAATGTGGTAGATGTTAGAGTATAAAAAGTCCTGCCGAAAAAGCATTGGATCACAGTTCCGATTCAATCTACAATTGGTTCTGTTTAGACTCGCAAAATGAAGCTAACCATTGGGTTTCTATTGTTTTGTGTTTTGTACGCAGGAGCCACTACCGAGAAGAACTCTGGTACCACTACAGATGGAGACCTGGGAACAGTCTCCTCGCATGGGATCTTGTCACGAGGACTGGAGATGGTGTTGGCTAAGCTCGAGCAGATGAACCGTAAGATGTTGGAGCTTCACTACGAACATCGAGCAGAAGTAGAACGGATCCGCGCATCCCACGAAAAGATGTTCGTCGATGTGCTGTTGGTCATGCAACGCCTCGAGGATAGCGTAACGAAGGATGTCGGTCGCAACATAAGCCTGCTCCAGGATCAATCTCTGTTGATTCTAGCACAGCATAGCACATGCGCCAGCCACGAGCAGTTTCATGAAAAATGGTGCAACTTCACGACGAAGGCCAACGAAGGTCAACCACAGGAAGGGACGAGGATCGCCTTCTGCGCGTTGTATGAGACAATGATGCCGGACTGTGTCACATCAACAGCAGCACCACCTGAGCGAGAAAGTACCGCGTCAGTAACAACACCTACAACACCTGTCACAACAACAACAACGACACCGAAGCCAAAATTATCTCCCTTAAAGTCGTGCAAAGACGAACCGTCTAAAGTGTCGGGAGTGTATTTCATTCGTGTTAACAACGATAGTGTACCTTTCTATGTGTATTGCGAGCAGGAGAAGTTTGATGGCGGCTGGATTGTCATTCAACAACGTCTCGACGGCTCGATTGACTTTTATCGGGACTGGGCCGACTACCGAAACGGGTTTGGTCGGTTAGACAAAGAATTCTGGTTCGGACTGGAACAAATTCATCAACTCACGACCGCTCGGCAGCACGAGTTGGTTGTCGAGATTAAGGACTTTGAGGGCAACTACGGGTACGCCCATTATGATTCCTTTCAAGTAGCTAGCGAGAGTAAGCAGTACGAACTTACGGTGGGATCGTATAATGGTACAGCCAACGATGGATGGAAGTTTTACCACAATGGTGTGAAATTCTCAACCAAGAATCGTGATAATGATGGGTATTCCAAGCATCATTGGGCCGTTACTTACGAAGGTGGCTGGTGGTATGGTAATCGTGGTGGATATTCGAATTTAAACGGACCTTACCGGAATGTGAACGATGATAAATCCAATTGGTGGATATATTTCAAACAAGACCGCCGTGGGTTGAGCTTCACCAGAATGATGATCCGCGAGTTGCAATAATGTTTGTGGTTTGTGGACTCTCTTCCAGCTACATTGTAAACGGGCAAATGACGATGATTTTTGACACTAATTTGAATAAAAATGCATGTGCTAATGATTTTTTTGGATCAGTATGTTTTGTTGAAGAGGATATCTGCTTCCGAAGCCGTTGAAGGAAAAAATCCGAGAGGCATTCGATCGGCAAACTGCTCTTTTAGTTTGATAACGTCGTTTAGTTCGAAACGGTTTTTGGATCTACCTTGTTTCTAGTACATAGGAAGCTAGTAGCTGATGGGAGAGGATATCAGACAACTTATCTGCGCAGCAGACGATTTAGTTTGAAACTGTTACATATTTACATTAAACATTCAAATTATATTTTGTGGATTCAGTGCCGGCCAAAAAAGCGGAATAAAATTGTAATGCAGTACATTGATAATAAACCTTCAACTATGAATTCTGTGCATGCTTATGAGTGGCCTCTTCGTTCTTTTCTGCGAAGCTATTTGAATAGTAAGCCAGTATGTCAGCAAACTAGTAGTATGTCAGCAAACTGAAGACTTTTGAAGAATTGAAAGCAGCTATCAGATCCGAAATTTCTGTTATTACACCTCAAAGCATTGTCAAATACCATGAAAATGTCCAAAAAGGGCCACTTTTTGTGTGTCGAATCAAGGCGGTCATTTGATTGATATTATATTCTGAGTGTATTGGCAACAAATGGCATGACCTAAATAAATCTGGTTCATTTTCCAAAATCGGCTGAAAAATAGTGGAGTTATTCAAAATTAAAATAGGTCCTGTCTAGATGATGCACCCTGTATATTTCATAGGTACCAGAGTTTCGTTTTCCGATAAAAAACTCTTGTATTCAAATAAAAGAAAGAGCTCATTAGTAAACGTTGGTGAAAGATGGTAGCACTTCTCCGACAGATCAAGTCATTTTTACGAATTGATGACACTGACCGGCTGTCTGGCTTGATAAAATCATTGTTTATCAGCGATTCTGTGCCTCGAAACGCACACAGCCAAGGAGTATCAGCCTTTACTTAATGCTGCAATGACAGATCCCCATTGCCATTAGACCGGCACCACGAACGCACGCCCGATCCGATTACGCCACTCGGTATTAACTCAAAATTAACACCTGACAATATGAGGTTTGCTGAGTGAGCCAGACTCCAGGTCTGTCTCCAGACGATCCATTCATTTTGTGGCCCTCGAACTGATTGAAATTCCAAACGTGCGTTCCAACGAGGCTCTCTCCCTTTCTGCACTGCATGAGGATGAGAGGACGGAAGAAGAAGAAGCGCTGGGACGACCCATAAGACGGCTTTATCCCGTGGTTGAATGCTAGGAGTGTGCAGAACCCAACGAAAGAAACGAAAGAAAATAGTTTGACTTTCCTTTCCATACTCACTGGGTTTTTTTTCTCCTAAAGGTCAGTAAAGTTTTCCCAGCGCTTGTGTGTGTGTATGCCCAAGGATAACATCCCTTTCTCGTACACTTTTGCTCTACTCTCCGTTGTAGTGAAAGGATGCGTAGAAAGTGCGTAGGACAAAGGGCCACGCGCGCATCGTAAGTTCGCCGAAAGCCCCCCCCCCCCCGAAAAGAAGGACATAAAACAACAGTGAACCTTAGAGTTGTCCTTAGGCGGTGGATATCCACTCGTGGCGTACTACTGTGCATCCGAAACGGAGCAGAGCTCGACACCATCTCGAACACCGTGGCCTTTTTTTGGGGAAATCTTTTAACCGTGGCACAAAGACGGACAATATATCTCTCCCGGCAATGGCAATAGGAGGACATGTTTTTTCCATTCTTCGCTCCGTTCTGAGCGGATGAAAGTTCAACTGTACGAAGTGTGGAGCTCAGTGGTGGTGGTGGTGCGAGTCACAATAATGGCTACGGCGTCGCCTGGTGGTGGTCTGGTTGACGAAATGGAAAAGTCCAAACAATCGAACCGAACCGAAAAGCTACGGTGCACCCCCGGGCACATAAAAAAAGCGAAGGAAAAAAGGCCCCAGTGGTGGCCCGGGGGGGAGAAGGGAGCAGCAAATGGAAGGCCCCAAAAACGAAGAAAAAAGAAGGAAAGAAAGAAAACCGTTCCGAATAACGAAAATAAGTGATTCCCATTTCCAGGCCGCCCTGGGTAAGCTGATTTATGTTTTAATCCTTTTTTCCGTCCCCGGCCAGCGAAGGCTAGCGGTTCGGTCGAGGTAGAGAGAGAGAGAGAGAGGTATTTTCGGTCACCGGTCTGGTGGCCGGTGGCACCAAGAAGCCGACACAGGACACAGCAAGAAAAAAAAAAGAAAACAGAATGGAAAACAGAATGGTTGGGGCCCAGAAAAAACAGAAAACTCCCGCAAAACTTGCCCAGCGGCTGGTGACGGCGGCCGGAACGGAACGCAACGGTACCGAACCGGAATGGAAATGGCCGTGGTCCATCTGACTGTGAACTGCGACTGGACTGGGTCCGGCCGAGCGGATGGGATAAGTCATCCACACTCTTTCGCTGATTTGATTTGTGGTACGGTCGGTTGACGGCTTCGGTTCGGTTGGATGGCTTTCCGCACGTGGCCATGGTGCCTGTGTGTGGATGCTGCGATGCCTTATTGGGGTCAAACCCTGGAGGGAGGCCCCCCCCCCGGAAACCGCTCTCTTGTTCAATGGTAGCATTCGCGAGGAGAATTCATGAGGCTCGGCATTGGCCGCGATGCGCGGGCACAACCTGGTACGATCAGCTGTCATCGTAATGGTTGGCTCGATGCTCACCGAGCCGTAGGACTCTATAGCCCGGGAAGGGCACAGTTGTTACTAGACCGCTGCGCCTCTGTTCGGATTGAATTACCCTCGCGCAAAGTCATTAAAGTGAATGAAAATGTGGCGGGATGCGATGCGATGGAGGCGCCACACTTGTCTCTGGTTTAGGAACGGGCTCGCACTTCCGCGCCGCCAAGCTGCCAAACCACGCTGCTCATCCAGGAGCCGGGGAATCATGAATTTTAATTAGTTTCTTGCAGATTCCGTATGAAGATATAGGAGTGTAATTATAGTGCCGAGGCGAGGCGAGCTCGCACAGCTTCGGTTCTCGGTTTCAGCTTTCAGCAAAGCTGCTGCAAGCCAATGCCACGTTGCACTTGCCGCTGTATCGACGCTGTAAAGTGAGCAGCGAACCGGGACACCGCGGCGCCTCTCCGTGCAATTTCCTTTTCTCTTTTCTTCTTTAATGTAAAATCTCATAATGGCGGATAACATGCCACATAAATCATAGCCTTAACGGCAAGATAATAGAGGTAGAAAGGAAGGAAGTGTTGATGAAAAGAGACTGGCAAAGGATGCGTGTGAAATCCATTTGGCTTTGAAGCGGTTGGAAAGTTTTTCCACGAACCACCGAACAGGAATGCGAGCGCGAAAGCTCTGAGAAGCACTGCAGTTGGATGCGCAGCGTTGAAACGTGTCACGCACTCAAAAGTGTGGTAAAGTGGGCGAGTTTATGAAGTTCATTGCGTTCAGTTTGACGCGCACTAGAGGGACACTTTGCTTGAATTTAGTTAGTTTCGCACACTAGCAACGATTCGTTTGAGAGATGATATGGGTCATAAAATATGCTAAACGCTCTATCATTGTACAGTTTCATTAGCTTAAACGCGATACAAAACGCGATTGGTTTTGTTTATTGGAATGTTTTTATTGAAAAAAATGGAATACGGTTTAAAATCTTAAAAAATAAGTACGAAAAAAGCAAATAGAAAATCAGTGTTTTTGAGAAATATGTGAAAAATTGGGAAAAAAGTCAATTTCTCAAGTAATTTTGTATTCTTTGGCACTACTCTCGCAAATATCATGTCGGTCAGCACAAATTAATTTCTCACACTTCCCATAACGTGTAGCAAAATCGTGTTTGAATCATATAACACTCTAATGTTGTTGCCATATTGCACCATTTTCTTCGGCAATACTTTGTTCAATGGGATGTTCTTCATCACTATGGTAGCTCCAATCCTTTTCTTCATTTACATTATCCGATGGAACAAAACCACCATCACTATTCCATTGAGATTCTCCATGTACACTTTCCAAATTAGAAGAGACCAGAGTTCCATGTCAAACTCATCTCTTTGTCGAGCACTACGCAAAACACGATTCGTAACTTTTTCTGCTCAGACAATACTACAAATGCCTTACATCTGTTGTTGGAATATTAAGATTCTATGGCCAGAATAATTCTACTTTGGAGAAATTCAGACCATTCCATCAAACTGTTTTTATATAATTAAACATTTACTATAGCAATTGTATGTGCGCGCATACAAAGAACCGATGAGAGGTAATTGATGTATGAATAAGCGGCATTTTCATTTTCTTAAACTGTTCTTGAATATAGCTTTTATATTCTCGATAGAAAAAATTAAGACAAATGCAATAATGTAGACTGTACGGATCCTGCGCAAGTTGTTCTGTTATGTTTCGTCAGTCGTTAATGGATGGATAAAGAATGTTATCGAAACACAATTGCCGTTTGCTGTGGTGCAGATTATGAGCTTACACAGCCTCATTTGGAACTATTGCTTCGTTGTGTTAGAGTACAATCGACAAAAAAGGAGTAGTTCTTCAACAATCATTAGCATTAGTTACATTCACCTGTGGTGAGTCACTTTTAAATAGAAAAATGCAAGCCAGTACCAGGAAGGTTGATTGAAGCGATTGATGTTTCTTCCACGAAAAGACGACCACCGATGTTTTCAACGCACGCCAATCATCTGCATTACTTTCTGTGTCCCTGAAGTAATTTAATCAAAGAAACCTTTGCAACGTAGGCTTTGAGGTCATAAGCGAACGTTCATGGGACGCTTCATCGGTGAGATTTTTTTTTTGCATTTCAAAGTAGCACTCAACGGGTCACAAATTCCAGTGGCCGTGATTGATTTTATGCGAAACCAAGTATGGTGCATTATTCAGCTCTATCCTTTTCACCTGCGTTCGTTTGACTAAAAATGGCACACGAAAGCGTTTCCATAATTTAATCGTACGCTGATAAGCGATACTTTTTCAAATTATTTCCCTGACAGTTTCTCAGAGTTCTCTCCCTTCTATATATATATGAAAAGCCGTGGATGCTCGTAATGCCCCAATGCTCCCGTAAACCTTTGATCTAGTTGATCGATTGACGTTCGAACCCTCCAATGACATTCCGCAAATTTCATTTTCACCTAATGATGTCCAACTCTTGGCAATGTTGTAATGGAAATTCCCTTATAAATCCAGTGAAATCTATTTTTATTCTCTCGAACGCCGATGCCAACGATTCCCGGGGAATGCAATGCATGCCACGGCAGCATACGTTGTAATGCCTGCACATGATTTGCCAGTTCGTGTAAGTGAGTTTCATGAAAATATAAAAAAAATTACAGCTCTCCATCACAACCATAGCATTCGCAATCAGCAATCGGCTTTATGATACCCGTAATGATGCCAGTAATACGGTCTGGTGATGGTTTCCAGGGAATCGCTCCCCTTCCCCCTCATCGAACGCAATTCAAACTTATTCAAATAAAATTCTGCAGAAAACATCAACTCAGCGCCTGACGCGCCTGAGTTCCATTGAACACATATTGGATGAATACTCGACATACGACGGGGGGAGGAGGGGTTGAAACCACCCCCCTCCCCCTACGCGAAAAGATCAACCACCGGCTTGAACCGACCTGAAGTTTCATGAGCTCGCCCCTTTTGTACCTACCGTTCGCGGAACCTGATTGCAATCCGGACCATTCCGGCCGCCCGGGCACTCGCAGGTAAAGTCATCCCCATGGTCGATGCACCGATGGCCGTCCGGGCAGGGATCGTTGGCGCAGAAATCAACCTGCAAATAATGAGTACATCATTAGTGTTGTAAATCGAACCCCCGGCAACAATGGCGGTACCAGCCAGCCAGCCAGCCATCGCCAGCCAGTCATCGAGCATCGAGCGCACGGTGAACAATTAAAAGCTTCTACACAATTAACCCGCAGTATGATGGGGCTTTATTTTTTATGCGTCTACCGTCCTTAACCGTTTGGCTCGTCATTGACACTCCGTTCGCCATGTGCGTGGCACAAATGGTTGTTCACTTCAACGATCGATGATCGATTGTGTGACACTCTGTGTGCTAGGGCCGAGGGACTTACCTTAATGTGACATCGTTTGCCGGTGTAGCCGCGGGTGCACTTGCACGAGAACCCTCCAATATTGTCGATGCATTGGCCACCATTGATGCAGGGATTCGACTCGCACTCGTTGTACTCGAAGTTGCACAGCTCACCGGAGAATCCTAAGTCAGGCGGCCGGTGCCGGCATCCGTATCAGCATAGAATAGAACCATGGAAATAGAAAGGAAAGGGGGAAGAACGTGGACGTGGTGGTGAGTAATATTAATAGCACCGTGGCAATGAATAATTTGCACGATCTGCACGATGTACGGCACATCGAACTCCCGGTTTCTTCTGCGAACACCGCAAACGGGATAGCGAGTGAGTTTGTGTCGAGGCCCCCTCTCTTGGTGCACTCTTGGTGGAACGGAGGATTGGTACGTTGTGCAGTGCATCGGGTGCACTGGCAAGTGTGCTTAGAACTTGCTTAACGAAGGGCTTCGTTCGTTCGTTCGTTCGGACTGGTTCATAATTAATGCTAGTAGACCGCACACCAGCATAGAGAGCATGTAAAGAAAGCCCACGTGAGCGAGTTTGGAGTTTGTTCGTTTCGTTTTCAACGAACTGAAGCATCCATTAATGCGAAAGTATTACATTGAAAGGATGTACCAGATGAAGGCCGTGCCGCATAATTTCTCATGGAATGTGGTTATGGGGTTTTGAAATCGTTGTGTGTTACAACATGAAATGGGTTCAACTAGTATTAAGTATGATGCTTAATTGATGGGGACCTACTTAATGCTCTGCATTATCAAGCTTATTAGGTAATAGGGTTAATCAAAGAATGTGTTTTCAACTATTATCAGAACAGTTGAAAAAACTATAAATGGCTGGATGAACACTTGCATGTATTTTAATGATCATTCTAAATGAAGGCATGAATGGTATGCTCGTCCAATTGCTTATTTTCCAGCTCGATACGATAGAAAAACGAACTGTTTTTGATACATGAGTGTTTTCGTTGACCAAATACCGAAACAATGCTTAAAATATCCATTTGGTATTTTATTTTATGAAATAAATGAAGGACAAATAGAGGAATAAACTGTTGAGGGTAATTCAATCTGCTACAGTCGATAATGAAATGAAAATGTAAAGAATGGTATTGAGTTTTTGTATCATTTAAGTAAAAAATTGTGGTAACTTGTAATGCTCATCGTTTCCCATGCTCCAATTTGTCTCCCCTTGTTCAAAAGGCAACTCACAAATAGGTCAAAAACAATACAGCTTATAAACTTTACACTCTCTATAGATAGGAAATGGACCTTCGGGTAGACAATCGATATTCATCAGCACTCAGAGCTTAAAACAACGGTTTTCAAATGCAGAGAAATATTAGAGCTTCAAAAATAAATAAACAGTATTCAAAGCCACCAACCGTGGTGTTTAGATAATGAATTTTGAATCCCAATATTTTGAGGCGGGAAGTTATGTAGTTTTTTTTACAAATCTAAGGACCAAATAATACTCAATTATATTAAACTAATGCCTGTAGGGAGAACAGATTTCCTTAGAAATTCATACTTGGCGATTTTTTTTGAAGAAATTGTAATTGGTAATCACTATAAAAATTGTAGTATTTACAAAAGGAAGCAAAGTGGCATTTTTTATGAATTTGCAAAAAGTTGTTGATTTGAATTTAAATGCTTGTAACATAAAAAGTACAATGTGCCAACGCATGTGCAATAACTGGTGTTGGCTATAGATGTTAGCAATTTAACTTACTAACACATAACAAATTCTAATCATCCCAGTAAAATACATTAATAACAAAAGGGAAATAAGTTAAATTGCTCATTTAGATGATTTGGAGATTAAAAATGTATAAGAACAAAATGTTTACCAATAAAAAGCTGCACAATTTTGTACCGTGACTCAAACGCTCTAAATTATTGCTTTTCATAATCGAGAGCTATGCTGCCGAGCGATGGCAATCACGACAGGGCTTGTATCGAAGAATACCGAATTAAGCAAAACCACATATATTTATTTGCCCCCCCCCCCCCCCCCCCCTGGATTCCATATGCCAAAGGTTGGCGCACTCCTCGGCAATCTTGGCCATCGGTACCGGTTCGGGTGCTCGCGAGATTTTCTCGAGATTTCCCGGCCTGGCTCCGGCCTGGCCCGACCCGGCCCATAGCGATGCGAAGCGATGCGAAAACATAATTTCACGTCAATAACATCAATTTATTTTCCATCACAAGCAAATTGAATTATTTTCCCTCGCTCCGGTCCCGGCTCGGCCCGGCCAGTCGTCGTACTATCGTGGTAAACTATCGGCACTCGATCGGCAGGGCAGGCACTAGCTGGTATTTCCATTTTCCATTTCAAGCGTCAGCCTTCGCTGACCCTTCAGGCGGCGTGTACGACGACGGAGCAAAAAGCCGGTTCTTCAAACCCGTTTCCAAACGGAACATCGGATCCAGAGCAAGCAATTTCATGCTGCCATGCTGGTGGTGGTGCTGCTGCGCGTTTTTTGGCCGCGACCAATCTATTAAATATTCGTTCCTTCCCCCCAATGCGAGTGCAGAGCTGAGAGCTATTGTTGTTGCTGCTGCAGCTGCTGGCCACTTACCTGGCTGACAGAAGCAGCGGAATCCATCCTCCTGGTCGACGCAGATCCCGTGCACGCACGGTGACGATTCGCACTCGTTCAGATTGTGCTGACAGAGTGGTCCAGTGTAGCCGGAAGTGCAATCACATCTGGAATGGAAATCAGCAACAACAGGTCACGCGATAATGAGAGTGTGGCGAGTCGGCGTTCGTGTGTGTGTGCTGTTCCGGCCATTCACACCGCCAGGACACTCACCTGAAATGCGTCGAGTTGCCAACGCACGTACCACCGTTCAGACACTGCGATGGATTGCACGGATCCGACTCGAACTGACAGTTTTTACCGGTGTATCCTGATGTCCGCCCATCAGGAGTCATCCATTGGTGGTGTCCGGTGCGAGGAAAGAGAGAGTATAACAACCAAAAAGCAAAAAAACCGTCAGTGGAAGCAATCAAAATGAAAACATCAATAAAACGAAGGCATCGAGCAAGGGATCCGTTTTCCTCGCGGCCTTGACTGACCACCAGCCCCGTGGGGTGGGAGTTAAGGGATGCACACACGAGCACACGAGCACGCCCATCGTACATCAAAGAGAATCACAGACAGGACCGACGTTACGCTCACACTCCGGTTGTAAAATATGCAAATTGAACCCACATAAAACCCCAACAGCAACAGCGTCCTCCTGTATACAGCGCGCAGTACAACATACGCACAACCACACACTCGCCACTCATCTTCACTCTCGCTCTCTTCAGCCTCCGCATACCCCTCTGCTCGTGTGGAACTGGGCATCAGTTTGATATTTTATTGATACCAGGGTAGCTCCGATGTATGTATGTGGTTGTCGGTGTCGGCGTCTGTCGACAAATTTCGCTTCCGTTGCGCGACTTGGAACGGTGGAGAGGGGGGGAAGCGTGGACGTGAAAAATGGCGAGCCACAGAACACGATGCTCCAGAGGTAGAAGCAGCAAAAAACACACGAAAAAAACCATCGAAACAAAATGGCGTTGGCCACGTTGGACGCGAAACGAATTGCAAATGCAAATAAAAACGCTCGCTCGGGCGCGCGCGTTCAGAGCGTGCGATATAAATGTTTATGTGCTCCTGATTTGCCTTTCGCTATTTCGCGGTGCTCCGGTGCTACTAACAACAAAGTGCACACTGCGACGACATATTCGCATACGAGAGAGAGCGAGCGAGAAGGCTGGACAAACAGCAGAATTGTAAACAGCCAAAAAATGAAACATTCTCCCAGCAGGAGGGACGAAGTAGGCGAAGAGCTCAGGGTTGTAGTGTAAAGGAATGTCCCGGTTTTTTGCTATTTGCAATCGGAACCACCATCACCACCACCACCACCACCAAGAGCGAATAGGATTAGGCATTAACTTTGCTTTATTTTTATTTATTCATGCACTCCCTGGCGCACCGCAGCGCACCGCGATTTTATGGGAACCTTCGCCGTGCCGTGTCGTGTGATTTGTGAGCCCACCTTCACCCACCACCATTCCGGACCACCTAATATACCCCCATTGGGCACCGGGCATGGCGCATTGTAGGAATTTTATGCTCCGGAGCTCATGTTTTTCGGTGTGGGGCGCGCGTGCTTTCAGGAACCAACGGAAGCATCGAAATCGAAATCGGTCGAGAGTTTTATGTCACCTTCTCGCACACGCAGCGTGTCGGTAGTATCGGTTTGAAACAGTCGGAGCGTCGCGTAATCACGCAAGAGTCAATGTTTCCCTCCCTTCCCCGACCCCGGTTCCCTTTCCCTTCATTTCATTTGTCGCGAACCGCGATAAACGGTTCGGAGTGCCACTCGCGCAGCGCAATACACGTGAGAAGGAAAGGAAAACAGGGGAGGGACGGGGTGGTCATTGGGGAAGGTGAACCTTTTTTATGTTACGAGCGTATATAACGCCGGTTCGATTGGTGCATGATTGCAGTGTTTGATGTCCTTTCCGGAATCGGA
>NC_064874.1:62376056-62388556 GCF_943734745.1 Anopheles darlingi
CTTGTATCCCGTCTCCCGATGGATGGATAGGCCTCTGGCGTAAGCACTAACTTTCGATCAGCCCCAAAACTAAGCGATTTCGGTTTTATCGGTTCACATCTTAGAGGGGGCTCCCAAACTTCCCTCATCCCTTCCACTAACCGCCAATCATTTGCAAATTGCGCGCGACGAGAACGCTTAGAAGGGAAAACCCCGGGCGGAAAAAACCCCGGGATCCAGAAACAGGGGAAAAAAGGTTTTCCATTAAACGCAGCTTATTACGCGGACGCGACCCTTTGGTTTGGTCCGCACACGCTGGTTTCGGTGGGGGTTAGGGGAAGAAACATGAGAGATAGATCTTACTTACCAATTAGCAGATTAATTCCCTCCGTCAGATCCTTGTCGTAAAGGGTGACCAGCTTCTTGCCGTCGGCGACGAGCGGCGTGATGTCGAGCAGGACGCCCTCGGTGATGTCGCAGTTTTCGTGCCCGAGCCGGGTTACTTGGTAAACGGTCGCGGTCGAGTGATGGGCACTGATTTTAATTAAAAAAGCGGTAGAAAGAAGAGAAGAAAAAAACCCGGTCCGTAGTCCGAGTGAGTGAGTGAGTCGTAGGACGGTAGGACGGTAGGTTGTATCGAAGGGAGGAAAGCCACGAAAACCCCTTAAAAGCTCCCGGCCCACCCCGCTCGTGGTGCCGGAAATGGTCGGTGGAAAGATGATGATTTATTTCGTGTGCCGGGTGTAATGGAAAATGGAAAATGGCGGGCGGGCGGGCGATCGCGAGATACCGAGATACACCCTTTGGCCTGCCCATGGAACGGGCCATGGGCATGTGAAAATGAGCGGAACCGGTACGCCTTAATCTCGACTTCGACGACTATCGCATGAAAAATGAATCCCGGAGTAAACGGTGGCCAGCGTGGGAAAATGAGAATTTTCCAAAAGGCCCAAAGGCACCATCAACAGCCAAGAGGCAAGTGAGGACGAAGCACAACTACATTCATCACGTCCTGGCTGCTGCTGCCGGTGCTGTGAAAAGTGATTACGCCGCTTCGACCGGCCACGCCACGCGGGGGGTGACATTCACTTCCGCGTTGCCCGGTTTTTTGGGTGAAGTTCTTCTTCCTTTTTTCCCTTCTGCTAAAGTCTGCTGAAATCTTATCCACAACGAACCACGTGGCCGTGACCGGACGCGTCACGGAAGAAACATGATTGCGTGGCACAATCCCGACCCGATGTCCAGAATTCGGGTGACGAAAGGCGGGAAGTGAGTTCGCACCTCACCTTCAAGCGGATGGCAGCAGAATGGGAGTTAATAATGTAATCAAAATAATGTGCAGAATCAGTGGAACTGTCTCACTGGCGGCGTCAAGTAAGGCGTTTCGCTAAATCTGGATTCGGCTAGGATCGAGGCTCTTGAGCGCCGTGTTATGAGACGGAGACGATGGCTTACGGTACGGTGGCAATAAGTCCGAATCGAGGGCTGAATGTAGTATTCGCGGCGCGAGGAATGGCTGACGCGGCTGTCATTATTTAAGGGGATATGGATTTACTAATATCGATTTGATGTAGATTAAACTGGACCTGCATCTTTGTGAATAGGTTCTGTAAAAGTGAATAAAATGAATTTAAATGTTTGAAAAGTACTCAGAATTGCTTGAAGTTACCATTAATTCTTTTTAGAAACACATTTAATGCTCAATTATTATTTGGAACTTCTGTTCTTGCACAGTTTATGCTTTCCAGTTGTTAGATATCCAAGAAGAGTGAATATCGATAGTCTTTGGTTGATGATTTGAAAAAGTGTTTCCAGAAAAGCTATACAACAGTTGTTGAAGCTCTTACAATGGGTTCTGCAATAACCATAAAAACTAAGGCGAAAAGGTCTGATTCTCGTTTTATTCTGCGAACCTTCAGAAAAGTAAACTAACATCGCCATCACAGTTTATGTTAGAGCTCGCTTTTGAATTTTGGAAGTCTTTTCGATGAAACACATAAATTTGATTAGTTACTATTCAATACCACTTGCACCATTCAGAATTAACAAATAAATACATAATGTGGCTAAAGACTAGACTTTAAGGGAGGGCTGAGGTATTTTATTTAAATAATCACGCAATATATTTTAGGTGAAATCGTTGAAAAAGTGGTCCTTTTCAACTTCAAACAGCTTCCAAATAATAAAAAATTGGAAAATCAACAAAAACTCGACGGAGTTACCTGGATAAACTAATAATGTAACAAACAAACAAAATGATTAGTATATTTTAGAAGATGCATCAGAAAGCATCGATAGGCACTATAAAAAGCACATTTTGGCAGATACGTTTTTTATTCCTCAAATTACGTCTTTCCCAAAGTACGACCAATTGTTCTTCAAAAGTTGTAATTGGCATTTACAAAAAAATGATGGTGTATCATTTTCTATAAAACAATCTCCAAAATGAGCCTTTTTTCCCCGAAGTCACCTTAGCTCTCCCTTAAAAATTCTGCGCGTTGGTCAGCAATACATTTAATTGCTGAAACTATACTAGTTGCACGTTTCACAGACATGCTCGTCACAGAACGTTGTTCGGTTCAAGTATTACTAATCTAGATCGCCTTAGCATTGAGAAATATTATCCTTGCAAGTATCCTTCGACACTTTACTAGATTACTAGAGCAACCGAAAAGGAAAGGGAGAGAAGGGTAGATATTAATGTCCAATGACGCTCTTCCGTTGCACTCGAGAAAGACTTAAGTTTATGACGCGGTGAGGGCAGCGCCAGATATTAATAAGCTTCTCTAAAAGAGCAAAATAATCGCGCGCACGAGTGCCACAAATCATCTACAACGCTCGGGTACACTGGATGATGGAAGGGGAGGGATTAGGGACCGCAAAACTCTTACCCTTCGGAGGATTTGTTGTAGTTGGACGGGATCAAATGCTGGTCGTCAATTTCCACTATGAGTACATCACCGGACTGGATGTCGGCGGTGCCCTCCCACGAGATGGTCGTCGGTGTGCAGCTGGAACCGGCCGAGCAGTCTTCTGGCGTCTGTGAAAGTGCAGCAAGAGAAGAGAGACAGTTAGAGCTAGCTAGCCTAGCCTAGCCTAGAATAAAGTAAGACTTATTTGCGTCGCTGGTCTGCTCTCAGCAAAAACCATCCCCATCGTCGGCGTCTTCATCTGTTTGGCAGAGGCAAGCAATTTATCTACGGAAATATGTCAAACTCCCGGCGGTTGATAGTGCCACGCAGAAGTACGTCACTATCCTGCTTGCACGCTGGTAGTAGATGCTGATGCAGGTTTGATTCAGTTTCACCGAGAAACTATAACCACGGAAGAAAAGGGCCACTCAGGAGAAACGCGAAATATGAAAACAAATTGTTTTGCATTTATATACGTTACGGTGTGGGGCGGTGGTGGTGGTGGTGGTGGTGGGGAGTATATCTGCATTCTTGCGTCCACCGTTGCGAGCGAAAACCATCGTACACCACGAATTGTCAAATGCAACGCGGATGGAATAGCGTAAAGGGTGGGAGAGTTTCATCAGCGTGCATCGCATAGTTGGCTTTGGAATTTATAACACAAGTTTTGATGTGCATTATTGTTTGGAAAATAAAATGGATTAGTGAGAAAGTATTTTGAAAACAATTCAACACATAATGCTTTTGTGCTTTCGCGTTACTAGACAAAGCTTTTAGGTGCCTCCTACTCGAAACAGTTTTTCGGAGACTTTTGTCAAATTGTAGATGGTGCGAAACCGATCAAAAATTGCAAAAGAAGTAGTTTTTAAGCCATTTTCATATCGAAGGCGGTTTTCAAAACGTCACAGATGGCGTTTTTTATCGCAAAAGCTCAAATTCGACGAAAAATCGCATCATATCATTGCCAAAACCTTATCCAAACATGAACAAAAATTTAATCTGCATTCAAAAGCAATGATGGCCGTGATTGAAACACATTCATGTCAAAACAAATTGCAAAATCAAATTGCAACGTTTGTGTTTGCTTGCGTAGGTTCCTGCAGTTGGTTTAGAAATTGCTGCTATCTGTATTTTTCAACAGATACGATTTAAAAAAAAACGCCAAAAACAAAAGCTTCTTCCAAAGCTTCTGGGAAATGCTGCAATTCTTCCGTGTAAATACTTCCATAGATTTCGATGTAACACAAACACAGTTTTTGTTTTACAACACGATGTAACACAAACACAGTCAAAATACAGGAGTTTTGACAGATCCACGAGTTTTCATGTAAAAAAAAAAAACGTCTCTGGTGTATTTCTTCGGTTCTGGTGAAAGTGGTTTTAATCATGGAAATCAAAATAACGAATTTCCTGAAATTTGATAAACCCAACCGGTGACTAGGATCCTTTCAAACCCAAAAAAGTCTACATTGGCGCACTTTGGATTGCTTGGATGCTAACAGTTTGCTCCGCCCCCCAGCAACAGGCAGCAACATTGTCGGCAGCTAAGCACCGCACCGCACCGGTACGATGCTTCCGAAAACCGGATTCGACGATTGACATTGACGCCTGGTAAACATCATCCGATACAACCATTTTCCACCCCACCGACCGCCGACATACGGGCCCGACCTCCCGAGGGCTGAAAGCAATCGGCCGTAAATCAGTATCTGATCGGTATCTCGCGAAACGGCAGCGGCAATTGTGTGCCGCTTGATTGGGCACCAGTTTCGAAATTCCTTCAATTCCGCGCAGCCTTCCAACCCGAACCCGAACCCTTTTTCGTCGGCATGTGGGCATCCTTGTCGGGCAAATCGGGAGCGAGTTATGCCCCGGAGGAATGTCTCCCTTTCCCTCTCCTCGGCCCCGGGGGGTTGCATTATCAATTGTACTTGTGGGGTGCGAATCCTGAAAGCGAATCCTTTCAAAGACACCGCGACAAAACAATACACCAAGGGGGCCATGATGGGCGGGCGTCATGGCGATGATGTGCGCTGATTGTGCGCTGATTCCAAGAAGGTACAATATGATACCTTTCGCAAGCTATTAAGCCATCATCTGCCTTCTGTTCGGATTGGGGTTGGTGTTTGGGTGTGAAATAGAAACCGCCGCCCGAAGAAGCTGAATAGCTGTCACGTAACGGGTAAGGGAACCTTTTTGGTGGAGATCCATCATCACCAGTGCTACACGGACACGGACTTAATGGATCCAAGGTGGCGCCGCGAGCTCGAGTTCGATCGCGTGGCGTCCAACTACGTGACGTCATTTTTTATACCGACATTTTTTTTATTTTCATTAAAAAAAAACCAAGCAATCGCGCTTTTATCCTGCCGCAGATGATGCGCACACAAGCGAGGGGGGTTAACGAATCATAAAAAATCATGCAAAAACATGCTCGAAACACTCGTTATGTTGTTATGTTGTACAACCGAGCACCACGATGACAACACAGCGGGGAACCACCCACAAAACCGGGGAGGGGGAGAGCAATCAGTAGCGCTCGAGGTTGCAATATGGCTTCAGTCGTGTTTGGTGTTTTGAGTGTACCGTGGAGTGAGGAAGGAAGAGAGAAGCGTTAGCAGCGGATACATTAACGTATCACGTGGGTGATAAATAATGATAGCCGGCCATTGCGAGATCCATCCGATGGCCGAACCATCAACCATTGCTTGCTGCTGGCTCATGCATATGCGATATCATTAAGCACCACCGGCGGCGCGGTGTCGATTGGTGCGCGCGGCACATAATTCTTGTCCGCAACTGCACAAGGTTGCTGCACCGAGCGGCCGATTATTCCCGGCCGATGACCGGTGGAGGCGCCGGCGGTGGTGCATATGTTGAAAAGGAAGGGAGGGGAGACGGAAAGGGGGTCGGGTCGGGAGGTGGAAATGGATAAATTGGAGGATTTGGAAGCGATAAATTAACGGAGTACAGATTTGCATACAAATTGAAATATTATCACTCGCGTAAACTTTCCTCACTGACTGAGAGAGAGAGAGAGAGAGAGACAGAGAGAGCGAAAGAGAGAGAGTGCAACGAGAGTGTTGGCAGGGATTCATTCTGCAAGCGCGCTTGTGTGTGTGTGTGTGACTGTTGAAGTACCGCCGACTATCAGGATTCCGGATTCCCGAACCGTAGATTGCTCGTCGTCGTCGTCGTTTATGAGTGTGATGCTCATAAATCCGTTTGGCCGCTCAGATGGCTGTCATTAAGTCAATGATGATGAATGGACTGGACTCCCTGCCTCTCCTTCTACTTCGGTATTAGCCTCAAACCTCTCTCTCTCTCTCTCTGTCTGTGGGTTTTGCGAAATCTGCGCGGAATGCCAATCAAAAGGACGCCCATCGCTCGAGTAGCAGCGATTTCATGGCCATGGGGATGTGCTCGCACCAGAGGGGGTAGCGAATGTCATAATTACCAACATCAAACACTCTCGTAAAATGCGACACAAGAGACGAGCGGGGAGAGGACAGCAAAAAGGAGCACGAACCGAGCGGAGAAACTAAAATAAATCATCCGCCAGAGCCATCGGCTGCAAAAGGGACACTACGAGGCTGGCTTAGGGAGAAAGGATGCCACACTCTGGACTAGCGTAGATCCCGGAGAGAAAGCTTTAGCGTAAAAGTTACGCGTCTTTGCGCAGATCAAACGCTGCTCGTAAACATTGCAACGTTTTCCCACAGCTTTTGGGTGAGGCCCCGTTTCAGTGCCTCCTCCAGTGAGGCCAACTATCTCAAAAGGGAGGTGGCGGAAAGAACTTGGAAGAAGAACTTGAGCTTATGCTCACTTTAATTTATTCCAACAAGCAGCAGCAGCAGCATCAAGTCCATCTCGTCGTTGCCGTCAGTGGAGCGGAATGGAATTGAAAAAGTTGTTGAGGTCGTCGGTCTTGATGGGATGGGCCAGTGATGGGATGGGATGCACTCGATGCGAACGGAACGAACGGTTGCATTTGGTGCACTGGACCAACAAAAAAAAAAGAGAAAAAGAAAAAGAAAAATACCAATTCCATCGACCGAATCCGGGAGTGGAAAGTTCTCCGGAAGCACTACTACTACTACTACTACCACTTCCGTCCACAAGATGGATGGTCCACGGTTTCGGATCGATCGGACTCTAGGAATAGTGTCTGTCTGTGTGTGTGTGTGTACTTCCAGAAGCATAAGCACGCAGGATACGCTGCTATGTCGCAGATAAGCAGCCTGAGCAAGGGGCCGGAAGGATATTCAAATTTTATTATTCTTTTCCTCCCGTTCCTGTACGAAATCGCACGCAAATCCGTAACCGGGGTTGGTTTTGATCGAGTGGTGGACACTTTTGGATTGGGCGGTTCAGTTACTTAGCAACAGCATCACAAGTATCAATTAGCCATTGGAAATTGGAATGGAATGAAAGCAAACAGAAGGAACAGAAGGAAATTGAGAGCACTTTCCCCCCAAAGGATCTTTACTTCGTTGGAGTTTCCTTTTCGGAGAAGTTCTTGTCTCCCTTCGGTAGCGCACTATTGCGCAACAGTTCCTCTTGCAGCAGTGTGCGTCCCTGCGAAGGATAGTGTGCTTGCTTGGATGGTTGGTTGGCTGGTTGTAGGAGCCGCCATCTTATACTCTTTCGCTCGACCGCACCGCATCGCAACCGACGGAACCGACAGCATTCAGGAAAGCACTGCAGAATGTAATTAGCATTCCAGCGCGACATACCGTGCAACCTCCAGCACCGTGCCATCGCTGGATCGCCACATTATTTATGCTACGGAGCAGCAGCATCGTCATCGTGCTCCGGTCTGGACCACAAGATCGCGTAAGCACTGCGAGTGCCTTGGCGACGACAATCCCAACCCCGTAAATTGCGGGATGAAATATAGGGAAAACTTTACATAACACATTGGCGTGGCCCTCCTGCCGGTCCGGACCGGTCATAAAACGTGCGTTGCGCGCGCTCGCTCGCAGCATAAACCACGAAACACTTCGGCGGCGGCGAGTACTTTGCTTTCGCGTATTAATTAATTTATTAGTTAGTCATTTTTCGGGCCACGCACTTCGGGGAGCACTTCGAAGAGCGGCGGTCGCGTTACGCACCATTTGCGGCGCCGCGTTAGTTGGTGTGAATTGGTGCGAAACAATAGGGTTTTCGGTGAGCGTGCGGTACAAGATTATGAATCCTTCCTCCTTCCGTACACTCGCTGCCCACGGTGCAGCATAAAAATGGCGCATTATAAAACGAGTGAGCGAGCGGAAGATGAAGGAGTGATTAATAAGAAGCAACTTTCAGCCGCTTCGCGACCACAAACGAGGATGAAGCGGGGTGGAGCGGCAACAGTGCCGTTGCATTAATTGAATTCCCGTTCCCGGGCAATCCCGGGCCGGTGAACTGAAGTGGTTATGGTTGACCTGACCCCCCGGCTGGCTCGTCGGTTGGTTGGTTGGTTGGCCAAGGCAGAAGCAGAATTGTATCCAGTCATCGGTCGTGCCTCGCGTACGCCTCAAGTGCTTCGAAAGAGCCGCAAGCGTGCTCCATCGCTTCAGGAATTTTGAATTTTGAATTGCACGGATCATCGACTTTTGGCTTTTCATGGAGCGCAGCAGCACCACACCATGGAGTGAGCGACCGACCAACCGCCAAGCATTAAAAGCAATGATGCGGTGGTTTCGACGACGGAATTTGTTCGTATTCGTCCGTGCGGGAATTATGATGAAAGGCAAATTGAAGGGCAATACCGTGGTTTTTGGGCGCTGGTTGTCGGTTCGCTTGAGTTGAGCGAACTGAACATTCTTCGCTCGGTCCGCGCGCGAGATTTGAAGCATAAGAACGAGCATATATTCGTCTTTTTTCCTTTCCGCTTTCGAATGCTGCGTTCTATTCTTAACCTTGTGGTTGGTTGTGTGGCATTGTTTGTGGGGAGAACAATGCCGCCAGAACACAAAAAGGAAGATGGCGGCGCCATTACCATCCCCCCTCAATCTAACGAGAAATCATTTATCATGACGATGAGCAGGGGGACGGTGAGATGGGTGTCCAAAATCGAAAAAAGAAGAACAACAGCCATCCCCCGTGACAGTGACAGTGCTGCTGCTGCTGTGTGTGTGTGTGTTTAGGTGATTTACTTGACTTTCTGCTACCCCCCCCCCCCCTCCGCTTACTGGAGTGTCGCCTTTGCCCGGACCGGAAATGTTTATCCGTTGGGCCGCTCAAGCGCACAACCACTGCCGGAAGCCACCGTCGTACGCTGCATGCATGCAAGCTACATTTCCGGTGGGCTGATGGTGCTCCCAAACCCTCCGAGGAGGGGGGATCCGGAATAGCAAAATATTCCTTCTGTCATCACGCACTGTGGGCGCGCACCAAGGCGTGAGGCTGCTCTACACTGTTTTTCATAATGATAACAACCCTTGTTATTTAGAACTGAGACTAAGGTTACTTATTCATTCATTTAGCTTCCTTTTTTGTAAACTCCTGGTCGAAGTAACACAGTCTATATTATAAAGTACACAATATAAGAAAGCCTCGTACAAGATTCTAATTAGAGAAAAAAAATAATTAAATTAATTTAAAAAAATTAACAAATAATAATAATAATTCTGCTACTACTTCTCATTTTTTCATCAGCTGTTATCGGAATTTTTAAAATGTGATAAAAATCTTGGGCTTTCAGCCGAACAACAAAAACTCTGCTGCTTCTTAAATATTGCATCACTGAGGCTTTTAAATACAACTCTATATCATTCTGCAGCAATCATCATAGTAGGCAGTGCTTCTTCTGTTATTATTTATTACCAGAAAGATTGATTTTGGATTAGTGTTTGGTATTTGTATCAGGATTTCTCGTAGACAGACACACCTTATGCATAGCTAATGGAATTTTTTAACGTCTGTATGAAGCCAATAGGGTTCGATATGGAGAACTTATTAAAAAAATGTAAAGCTTCCTCCTTCCTTAGTGATGCTATTATTTTGAAACAACCGTTATGGTATAATATGTTGTTTTTCGACAAATCGCTGAATGCATATTATTTCTGTAGAAAACTAAAGGTATCTTCGTCTACGACAAACAGCTTCGGCGTGGCTACCATTATGAAAAGAGCAGTGCAGATGGTACTGAATTGGATGTGATGTTCTATGCCCCGAGTGTTTCGAAGAACAATATTGGAAATTCATTTCTTATGTCAAAGTACGTTTAACACTCGTTTTCTCTTTTCACCGCAAACGCGTTTTTCGTTGGCCCATAGTGCGGTTGATGGTTTGTTACCGTGAAGGAAGTGACAAGGTAAGTGGAGAGCGAGAGAGAACTCGTAGCATAAAACGGTGTATTCCGGTGCTGCCGTTGACAACAACCTGCTGCTGAAGCTGACTGGCTGGCTGGATAAGGAACCGTTGGTGGTGGTTTATCATGGTACATCATTGCCACGCTCTGTCTTCGCAGCACGTGTACGTCAGGTGGGATAAGGTCGGCTGGCTCGTTTGTGGGAGGGAGAGGAAGAGAAGGTGGCCTCGTTGTCATTCATCCGTGTGCCCTTTTCCGGTAGAGCAGCGGAACAAGGTCTCACCACCACCACCACCACCTGCTTAAGCGTCCCCATTGTTTGGCTGCTCTTGTGTTTGTAACGCGAGCGAGCGAATGTTCTCTGTGCACGCTAGACTGTTGCTAGGCATTCGACGACGAGAATGCGAAACGAAAGGAGAAAAAGGTGCAGAAGTAAGTCAGATCGCGGGTTGCTTATCAAGTCGCGTCCCGACGCCATGGTGTGACAATCCTCGTCTACAAGTGCAATGGAACAATGGTGTCGATGGAAGACGATAGACGAGCGAAATCGCGTGTGTTATTTCATATTTTGCATTCGAACAATAAAGCGAAATAAAGCGGATAAGCAATGGTGTCGCGTTGGAATTGCTACAGTACCTCACTTTGGCAGTACCCGGAATGGCAGAAAATTGGATCCTACGCGAGCAACAAAAGCTATGGAATGTCGAACCACACCCACTCGCCAGGTGAAACCATGTGGTAGTGGGTACACAAAATGGCCGCTAACAGTAGCGTACGGATCGACCTCCTCAAAAAAAAAAAAAAACACCGAAGTAAAACTCTGATAAAAGCACATAATCCAGGACACGGTTTTACGTTTCCGGGAAAGCTTCAAAGGATGAACTCTCTCACACACACACACACATGCTCACTCATTGGTGCTGTGTAGCTAGAGGAGATGGAAAAATGTCCATAAAAAGTGAATCCCAACCAACCGAGACCCCTATCGGGATAGTGGCACTGTATTTGTTCGGGATTTCGAAAATTAATTCAATTAGCTCTCGTGGCGCACATCACCTTCATCACTCCTTCCGCTTCAGCAACCGCATTTGAAGTGGAATGAAATATCGGTGCTATAGCTGGTGCGACGAATAAGACCTTCGGTCCGGCACCAAACATGGTACATTGCTTGCCCGTAATGAAGTACCGGGAAGCTGTTCAAAAATTGCGGCTGCGAGTGGGACATGTACACTCTGACGATAGCCTACGGAAAAGGGGTTTAAGGTTATCCGTTTTCGTACCATTGATACTGATTGAGAGATGCAGGAATGGTTCGAGAACCGTCGCTTGGATGCGCAAATAGGATTTTATGGTTTCGTTCAAGTTCATCTAATTTTATAGCACGTGTTGAGGAATGACAGCAATATGTTGATGCCGTATATGTGCTTCTCGATTCCTAATCTTTGCGACGCATTGGCATACTTCAGTTTGTGATTGATTCATAGGCTTATGATTACCTAGAAAGGACACAACCATCATTATGGGTACGCAGGCTGATTGAGTAGTTCATACAAGCTCTTGGATTCAATAAATTCCTACAAATATTGCCTGCATGAGTGCCATCGGTAGATGGTGTTCGCAGTCGCCGGAATAGATCGTTCAACATGTCTGTTGTGTAGTCCTGTAGATTGTGGCCCCCTAATAATCATGTTTCTTGGTATGTTGGATGCAAATCATGGTATCATGTTCCAGTAAGTGTGTAATACCATGAGAAGAGAGCAGAATATTCAACCATACTTGTGCTCCTAACGATTTCACAGAAAGCAGCTTTTACTCGAAAAGCTTACTCGAGTTCATAATCATCCCTCATGGTTAATGAGGGTTTCACATAAACTTTGCGAAATGATGATATTGTTGGGTGTATGCATTCATTCGCAGAATTTTATAGCAGTTGATATGGAAATCAGAATTGTGCATCAGAAAACGATGTGTCTATACTGATTTCAAAGCCATGAGCCATTGTTGTGAGGGTTGATCAGAGCTTAAGGGGGGGCTTTGGTTTTGGTGGTCAAAAAAAGGCTTCTTTTTGACGATTTATTGTGCAGAAACCATTCAACTTAAGTTTTTCAAGTGAATGTCATTTTAAACTACAACTTTACAAGAATATTTGGTTCTATTTTGGGGAAGATTTGATCAAAACTACGTTCATGGCATTCAATCTAGAAAGGCAAGTTAGCAAAAATGTACTTTTTGCGGTGCCAATCGTGAACATGTTCAAATGAATATTATTTTGTTAGAATATAAGTTTATCCAAGTAGTCCTGGCGAGTTTTT
>NC_064874.1:62393556-62426056 GCF_943734745.1 Anopheles darlingi
TACTATTTATTTTTTAAGACAACTAAGAATAAGCATTTGAACAAATGAAATTTTGAAAAAATGATAATAGTTTCGATTCTTCACTTATTGATTAGATTTTTTAGACGTTTTTACCTATTCTACACCAAACAAATCAGGTGTTTTTTGTTGACTTTTATAGAAATTACAATTGAAAAGAAAGAAAGATAATGAATTTCTAACCTTCTCACCTTTCTCAAGTGGTTGTTTATTATAAGAAGTTTTAAGTTTGACTATTAAATGTAATATACTTATAACTATGAGAAATGTTCTTCTATGAAAAACCGCCGAATTTTTGCAATTGTTTTAATAAAGTTTACAGGTTCGTGAACCTGTGCTATTGGCGTTTGCTTTGTTCAACATCAAATTTATAAGGTTAGAAGGTTTACACTATAATTTTTGCCTTTTTTGAGAATCAAAACAATAATGTTAGTTCATTGAGGCTTTGTTTAACCCTCATCGGTCCCTCCAAAGCTACATTGGATCGGTTCTTGTGTATGCGTGCACATATACATATTTTAAATACCTTCATTAAAATTCGCTAAAAACAAAACTAACAAGTTTTTGTTACTGGTTTTGTTCATTGGAAGGTATTTATTGAAAAAAATGGAATACGGTTTAAGAAATTTAAAAAATAAGTACTAAAAACAGCAAATAGAAAATCAGTGTTTTTGAGAAATATGTGAAAAATTGGGAAAAAAGTTAATTTTTCAAATTATTTTGTATTCTTTGGCACTCCTCTCGCAAATAAGCACAAATTAATTTCTCACACTTCCCACAACGAGTAGCAAAAACGTGTTTGAATCACATAACACTCAAATGTTGTTGCCATATTGCACCATTTTCTTCGGCAATACGTCAATGGACTTCTTCATCACTATGTTCACTCCATTCCATTCCTCATTTACACTATCCGATGGAACAAAACCACCATCACTATTCCATTGAGGTTCTCCATGTACACTTTTCAAATTAGAAGAGACCAGAGTTCCATGTCGAACTCATCTCTTTGTCAAGCATTACGCAAAACACGATCATCTCGATTTTATCAAAAAATTCAAACGAATTCAAAATCAATGAACACAAAACATGTCACAAACACGGAAAAACTCTAACTATCAATGACTCAGCAAGCAATGGTTACTAGTGAGCATTCAAAGTGAATTACTGAGTGTAAAAGAGCGCGATATGATAGCAGATATGATAGATAACATATGGCAAATACATGTGTATGCGTATGCGCATACACAAAGAACCGATTCGTAACTTTTTCTGCTCAGACAATACTACAAATCAGAAAAATGCCTCACATCTGTTGTTGGAATATTTAGATTCTATGGCCAAAATAATTCTACTTTGGAGAAATTCAGACCATTCCATCATACCGTTTTTATATAATTAAACATTTACTATTACAATTGTATGAGCGCGCATACAAAGAACCGATGAAGGTTAATCTGTTTCATCCGCAAAAGTATCCCAATTTCGCATGAAATCAATAAAAAGACAGAAAAGGGTTTCAGTGCAAACCGGTTTGCGAAATACCAAGAGCAAACAATTTGACATTACACTTTTCGTTTGCGCTGAGTTTGCGCGAAGTTTGCGGTTCATGCAGATCCAGCGTCAAGATTTGATTATTTGCAAAATTTGAAAGCTGATTCTGCCGTAAAAACATAGCTTTAATGAAACGAATCTTAATGCTAATCAAACACCCTAACGGTGAGTGACACTCTTCCGTGCATGGCTTATGGCAGAGGACCGTTGGCTTGCCCGGTAAATTGTGACGCATTGTTTGGCAGCGCATTTCGTAATAAAATTATGCAAAACCCACACCGGTCTGTATTCCTGTATGTGTGTGTGTGTGTGTGTGTGTGTGTGTATGGATGTGATTCTGTATCGCCTAGGCAAAGCTACCAACAGCTGAAGCATCTCTCATTTTTGACACGCAAAAGGAAGACATTCTGTGTTACGATTGGATTGACTCTGTTTCTCTTGCGCTCTCTCTAACTCTCTCTCTCTCTCTAGAGATTGCGCCATATCATTTCTCCGATGCAGCAATTCAAGGTTCCACCACCAGCACCCCTTTTCCCAGCCAGCCACTGAGCTGGAAAGAAGTTTCGGATTTCATTTTGCTCAGAATTTGTCGAAACTACTTTCCGTACGGTTGCCTTACGGTAGGCTCACTCACTCACTGGCTTAATCCTGCAGCTGCGTGTGCACAGCACTCCTTCACGATGGATGCTCCAGGATGCTCGTTCCGGCTGCTGTGGCAGTGTTTGTGAAGCGAACGAATAAATTTGCTTTCTGTACCCGTGTAGCGTATCCGTTTCGGTGCTGCCTGTGCTCCGGATAGTAGTCCCCAAGATGCAAATGGTGCGCCAGCATCAGCACGGCGATACGAAACGACCACCGGCCCACACATCTCCCTTCCAGTCTCCCCCGAAAAAAGATATTTACGCAAGCATCGTCGTCCTTCGCATCGCAGGCGAAGAGCAAACATGTCCGCCTATTTACTTACACAAGGCTATAAGATGAACAGTGCCACCAGTTTGCGCACCAGAGGTACGGGTTCCGGGTTTTCGCACGCTTTCGCAGCACGACAGACACGAGACACGGTTTGCTAGCTTGCGCTTGGCCGGCGCACTGGAACTAACAAAAATTCGAGCACCGTTCGTCTTGATGCTTCTTGCACTCCGTGCACAGGGATAGGGCACTGGGCCACAAATAACTAATCCATAGCTGGCAGGCAATCGAGGGGGTACAGTGGATGAACCGTTGTTTTGTCGTCTTCGATGGAGGCGCATGGTAGTGCACGCGATGGAGGCGCCCAGTGTTTGTAGCGTTAATTGCATTGTTCCTTCAATAAATGATCACGGTAAAGACACATACTCGATATTAGCTTGACTAACGAAAGACACTACACACGGTGTGTGCAAAACTGCTGCTCCGTTTGCTTTGCTAGCTCGGTAAACGATTGGCCAACACGTGCAGCTAATGGAGGCGCCTGGTTGTGGTAAAAATTTTCATGAAAATTAAATTCGGCTGGATTCAAGCCCGACACTTCTCAGTACACTTATGGTCTGGTGTGTACAAAACGGACCGAAAAGAGTTTTTTCGGCAGACTTGTCAGCTTATCAACAACAGCACACACACGCATATACACATTGTATACGGAAGGAAACAACAACTGGGCATCAAATTTGATCGTTTTTGTGGGACCATTTTCCGTTGGCATTTTTACGACAAACATTGTTTTCAGCGTCAGCGTGCCATATTTGTTTGAGCTGATAAGGCGGAGCGAGCGGATGCGCTGTTGTAAATATTTGCTGTTCTACTTCCAACACAAACGTGCTGAATTGAGAAGCGCCAGTTGGCATGTATTTGTATGTGATGCCTGGCGTAGTGTTTGGAAAGTTTTTGGTATAATATTATTACAATTTTAGAAAAAAGATTTGTTAATAAATGACTTACAGGTTCTCTTTTGCGTTATTTTTAATCGCGGTTTATGCAATTTTCCTGACAATCTTAAGCCGCTATAATTTATGTCGAACATGTAGGAGCCAATAACATGTTTTTTTAAATTTTCTTAAAAGCTTTCTAGCACAATGTGTTTCCGGTCTTTTTGATTCTCCATCATGATAATAGAGCATATTTTAATTAATTTTCGCCAATTTTTAATCAATTTTTGTAGCCAATCTTTTTAATCGGAAGAATAATCCAAACGAAATGCCATACTAATAATGAAATTATTTCATACTTTCAATGCATCAAACATGATTTATTAGAAATGTATCCACAAATCCGTATCCGCTTGAATTAAAACAAACAAGTAATGTCGGATACTCTCTGCGCATCCGGGTGAAATGTTTAAAACACAAAAGCAATCTACCCCCCTCGGGGGACGGACAGTGACTTCATAAAGCCTACCAGCGGTTAATAGCCCCAAAGGCTAGTATCTCGTGGGTGCCTGTCTGCCAGCCACACGTGACGTTTATGCTGTTGTTTGTAGTCCAGGGGCAACTGACCTCCACAGTTGCTTACCTACCACAAGCGAAAACCTGGTTGGCATCCTGATAGGGGGGGGGGGGGGGCAAACATACTTTATGGTGTGCCTCCAAACCCCCCTCGGCGTAGTAGTAGCCCCCTGGCTGCAACCTCTCCGGTAGCCTGCAGCAAAGATAAATTTTTATCTTACCTTCGCCTCCGGGCTTTTTATTGCAATTTTATGGCCTGTGCTATCGCAATTAATTTAAGCTTCTATTGATCCATCCATAAAGCTACCATTTCGGGCCACGGTTGTTTCAGTTGTTTCGTTCGTGTGGATGTGTGTGTTTGGTATGCATGTAGTAAATAGTCGCACACGCACACACACACATGTGTTTTTGGAAGCCAAATAGTACACCATTAAAACGTGTCACTACAGTAAGGTCTGACACACCAACACTACTAGCAAGCACTAGTAGTAGTAACGCTAGCATACTAAAAGGAAGATCCTGAATCTCAGCTCCAGCGAAAAAATGGCGCTGCTGGTGGTGCTGGTGGTGGTAATGGTAGTAAATAACAATTCACTGATAACGACGATTCTTTCCTTTCGCACCTGCTGCTGCTGCTGCTGGTGCTGCTGCTCCTGCTGCTG
The DNA here is from genome assembly GCF_943734745.1 of Anopheles darlingi. NCBI lineage: Eukaryota > Metazoa > Arthropoda > Insecta > Diptera > Culicidae > Anopheles > Anopheles darlingi. The sequence goes on from NC_064874.1 coordinate 62,398,211, forward strand.
CTACAACCATTATCGAGATGTGGCGGAAAAATCAATTGCAACATTATTAATAGAGGCACCATTGACTTTGGACATGAGGCATGGACCCAACCGGTTGTGTGGTTGTGGTTGTGCTGGAGAAATGTGTTTCCATTTCAGACTGGCACATACGACCACGACCACGGTGCACACACACACGCACCGGGGCTTCGCACTCGTTGGCGAATTCGATCTACTCGATGCTGCCAACCCATTAACCGATGGGAGTCAAACCTGCCCCATCCAGGTAGGCCACTAATCTTGTTTACGCTTGGCAACCGCAATCCATCCAGTGTGTCAGTGCCTACTGCTGCTGCCGCTGCTGCTGCTGCTACTCGACACGGCCACCAACCAGCATCGAGCTTCCATTTTCTTTGAAGTTATGGTTTTGAATTTCCTTAACCTTGTTTACCTTTGCGGGCGGCCGTGGTGGCTCTCGGAACATCGAGAACGCCAAAGCGACGTACCCGTTGCGTGCGTTGTATAGCAAAGGTAAACCCGTCGGTGTCGGTTAGTTGATTGGACCGGCAGCCATGACAGGCACCATACCAAGGGGGAAGGGTGGTATGTATGTTGTTGCTACATTCCCCATTCGCACACGCAAACAACGAGCAGCGCGTTCCCAAGATCTCCGGTTATGTCAAAGTGGCTTCTCGGGATCGTTGGCAATCGTTGGCAGCCCGCAATGCTATCATTTCTCATCCATGTTGTAAGACCATTATCGGTAATCACGTACCCGGGGGGAGGGCACCACACCAACCAGCCACAATTTGACAGCAACCCCACAGCCATCACCACCACTTCTCACCATTCTTGTTCGTTTGTTGGTGCGAATTCATCGTCATTAGATGGAGCATCTCCTCCTAGTCGTCGTCCTAGTCGTCGTCTTCATGCGAGAACCTGCATTAGTTATGATCAGAAACGAGCGCACCGTTTTCCTCTCCCAAAGGGGAATCGACGCTTGGCTTGAGCCAAACCTGCGGTGGCGAATATGTTACATCAAGAAAGAAAAAAAGAAATTCCAACCTAATGACTGCTATAATTATGAGCCGTCAAACTTATCGGTTCGCCCTGGACCACCCAATCATCATCATCACCAGCATCGACAAGCAGTGACAGTAGCAGCAGCAGCAACACCGCCATCATCAACCGTCGCGCGTCGCGCTCCCAATTCGATTTGATCGATGCGAAAGGAAAAAGTTTTCCGGGAAATTCCGGAAAGGACAATCTGTCGCATGATTGGGGTGTTGGTGGTGGCCGCTCCACGCCAAAGGGGGGTGAGGGCGCAGAAGAAACAATCAAAGAAATAATTACGATTACGAAAGTTGGATGTCGAGAAGGTCGACCACCGATCGATCGATCGGATTTGGATGCAGCATCCGCCGCCGCCAGCACGATTGATTCGTTCGAGAGGAGGAAATGTTATTAAGAATGAGATTACGCGATTATGCTCCGGGTGGCAGGGAGGGAGGGCGCATTAAATTAAGCCCTCTGGACTGTGCTGTCGTCCGTCAACATGATTGAAACGTGAAACGCGCCGCGAGCTCCGAGCGCGTACGTATAATTTGCTCTCACAAACGAGTTCGAATAAATCGAATAAACAACAGTGTAAATGGCCAAAGGACTGTGCAAAGCAACGCGCAAGCGAATGTGGCAACGTATACAGCGATAAGGGGAACGGGAATTTGCGGGACTCCAGGGAGCACGTGCAGTGGAAGGCAATGAATTCTGTGGATTGCAGCAGCAGCAGTCGCCGCTGTCCAGTAGTCCATCCTGTGGAGCATATGGTAGAAGATAACGCTGCGCCAAAGACCTTATCCCATCGTAAGCCTTGCCTCGTATCGTAAGTTTACAATCAAACTTTTCGCGCTAAAATATGGAAGAAACTATTTCACCTCCTACCCTTGCAGGCGTTCCCTGGCGGCACTGGCGGCACTGGTCCAGGCGAACACGCGATGCAAGAGACTCGCGTAATCCGGGCCCTCGATGGTTAGCTTCGTGTTTTTTTCCGCCCCAACGCGATTCACTCCGTTCTTTCTTCGTTCTTTTCGTAAGGAGCCTGCGGTGCGGTGCTTGAGAGTAAAGTAATTGTTAGACAAACATTTAACTCCCGCGCTCGCGCGCGCGCCGCGGATGTTTAAAGTTGTGAGCTTTATCTCGGAGCACGTTCTTCTTTTGCAATTAGAGTGCGGATGAGAATGCTCGCGATATGGTCGCTTGTGTGTAGTAGTGGGGTTGAGGGGGCCAAAAATAACAGTAAATCTGATGTGGGAGTTTGTTGGCGCAGAGCCATAAAGCGGGCATCATTTCGATGTGCTCGATTCAACGCGATTAAGCTGAGGAACAGGAATCGGCAGTGGATTGTGGAGCGGAGAATAGTTTAGACAATGGTCGAGCGAAGCAGCTCGATCGCTTTTTGTGAGATGTGATGTGAAATAAAATGCTTCCTGCAGTGGCTAGATTCCGGTTTCTTCATTCCATTGTGCAGCGGATCAGATTACTCAAGCTCTACTGCCGAATGTGGTGAACCAAAAATATATGCTTATGTTGTGCACCACCCTTCCAGTTTAATATGCTTTAGGTTCTGGAAGGCGCATTTATGCAGCAACTATTGTGCCTTTCGTTGTTTTTATGATTTTAATTTTAACATCTTTTCTGTCGACAGATATTTCAAGAGGTTTGCGTAAGAAATGGATCAATAGGATGCAAATAAATGGAAAACCGAACAAGATACAGCCGTTTGGCAAAGCGCACGTTATGTGTTGCTCAGTACATTTCGCAGCTTTAAGCGTTCTATCCCAAAGTAACGTTTCTAAAATCGATGTTCTTCGTAGCATCAAAACTAGTGAACCGTTGTTTTTGTACTTGTGAACACTTCATCTGCATTTTGCTTAAGAGGAAGGGGCTCTTTCTTTATAAAAACGTGCAATCGTAAATTTTAAAATTCTACCAAGAATTGAAAATTTAAGATTCCCATAAAAATAGATAATCGGAAGTACCTTGAGATAATAAAAAGTATATGATATAGTATCGATTTTGTTTGGATCTCCGAAGATAGATCACGATACATTCCTGTCAAATTGTATTGTTTACTTATTATTTTGAGAATTGGATTAATCTGTTTTCTGTTGGTGGTCAGATTATAGTAACGATCAATAAAAATCATGAATATCTAGCTGGGCACGTTGGACGAGACTTTGCGTTTTCAGATGAAAACTTTTTGTTCTAGAACATAGTCATAATGTGCAAAACGATAGATTGAGGGCCAGAAACATCAAGAATATCTGTTACATCGAAGGAACATCCCCAGTTTTCAGCTAGTGTGAAGGGTCGGGGTGGATATCTGCCCCTATTTTTGATTGAAAAAGGGATAAAAATGAACTCAATGTATTTCAAAACTATAGTTTTAAAGACAGTGCTGATCCCTAGCTTGGAAAGATTATACGGAGACGACGATTATGTGTTCCAGCAAGATGGAGCGCCCTCGCACACAGCGAATTTTGTCCAAGACTGGTGTAGAAACAATTTAACCATATTTGAAGTGAAGAATGAATGGTCTCCCAGTTCACCAGATCCTAACCCACTGGACTTTTTCGTTTGGTCGTACAAGTTATCAAAACCAAACGATACGTTCGTATTGTCCAGTTTGATACATTTCAAAGCAGCGATAAATAAAATTTGGGATGAAATGCCTATGGAAGTTGTCTGTGCCGCGTATATCCATGGCGGAGATAATTTAGAAGTGATTGAAGCTAGTAAAAAAGTGGGAGGCGGAGTGATTTCGAAACATATTTTATTATTGATAAATACAAGATTGTTCATAAAATAACGATCGGATGAATTAAATTAAAAATGGTCTATCCTTCAAGAAAATACAGATGATTGAAGTTGTATGAGAATATATTGGACATGGTGTACTTAGACATGCTTCTTGAGCTTAGGTAGCATGATGTATTTTTTAAAGTAAATTTACAGCCAGCTACGTCTTAATATTCCTCAAAAGTTGTAGTTTAATACGAAATTAAGAAACAGAAAATGAGTGGTTTCGTGCCAACATATTCTCAAAAATGCGACCCTCTTTAGTACGAATAAACTATACTACCACTTGTATGTCTGGTCAATTTCAGCTGAGCGTTAAAAGACGCAGCATAGAGGCTAGGATCTCTACTGAAAAGCTAATCTATTTCTTTGTTAGTTTTCTCCTAAAGTAGTGTCCAGATTGTAAACAGCTGCCATTAATCGAAACCACCTGGTTGTGTTGCAAAATTAATGAAACTCTCCAACGATTTGAGAACATAAAATAACCGAAAAGACCATCTTTGTTAGCTCGATGATTGAATGACTGAACCATTGCCTGTCAAATATTGTACCTCCACAAACAATATTACTTCCAAAATGAGGCTACAACGGCGACCGATACACACCACCACGACACAGCACCGTGCACGTTGGCTTGAAAAATCACCGCCACCGCTCTCATAATTAATCAGACAATTTATCATAATTAAACACCACCGGTTGCCAGATTGCAACTTCACTAGAATAAATTAAATTACTCCCAGCGCTGCGCAACGCGTAACGCGATGCCTATGAAGTACCGCCGCTTAAACATATCAAAATTGACTCGAAAGAGATAACATTTCCCTTAATTGAGCGGTGATAATGAAGCGCCCTGATTTGCCACTTTCAAATCTTTGGCAACACACACACATACACACTCGCGCATCGGCACTTTGTACGTATCGTACGTAACACTGGCACAACTGGCTGGCAGGTTTGTAGAATTAATCATCAATCTATCACTGTCAGCCACGATAACATTTGTACACAACCGGGCACTGGCTCTTCGGTGTGTGTGTGCGTGTGTGTATGCGAGTGTATTTTCGGCGTTTCGGCGCAGCAACACCCGCTACACATTTGTACACACTACATCGTCATACCAGCCGGGGAAAATAAGAAGAAGCAAAAAGAGACAAGGATCGGAAAGAAGACGCAGCGATATCTCCTACAAAAAAGCCATCGAGCTTCGAGCGCGCGCGCGCAAACGGCCCAAGGAGAGAGATGGCACAGTTTTTCGTCCCTTCAAAAGGCTGGGAAGCAGTAGCCGAGGAAAGCAATTTGGGTTTTTTTGTATGTGTGTGTGTGTAGCGGTCGGTGGCGGAAAAGCATCCGCCTCCACCATCTCGCGTGGCGTGGCTCTGTGCAGCGGAACACGAGCGGAAGAAAAGAAAGTTAATTGATCTCGTCGCTTGGTGCTGGATTATTTCTTCCTCTTCTGGATCGTTTCTTCCATTTACTTCTTTTACCCTGGGGGGTCGGAGGTTTGGGCGGGCTCGGGCCAGGGAGCGCGATGAGTCTTCGTTTCGTCCATTTACTCCCTCATCTCGGAGTTGCGGAGAAGCTTTGGCTCTATCTCCATCGCCATCTTAAGATGACAGAGCGCACGGCATAGCGGGGAGGGAGGGGGAAGGGGGATGCAAAGAAAATGTGAATGGCCCCGTTCCATTGCTGCCCCTCTTCGCCTTTCCCTCGTCTTTCTTTCTTCCGAACCGGTAAGCTTGGTTGGTCCTCGGTTGGTCTGATTGCTTCGGGTTAAGTGTGCCTTGGCTTTGCTAGCAAATGGGACCAAAGTGGCCCAAGAAAAAAATGCGCTCAGATCGACGTCTTTCTGTGAGCTGTGAGTAGTAGGCCGTGGCCGTGGTAGCAGCAGTAGGCCGTGGCGTGTACATCTTCGGTAAAGGCGCCGGACAAGCAACACTCCGGGCTCCTGTTGGCCCGGTAGAACCGAGCCGAACAAGAGCCGGTTAGGGGATGATTTTCCTCCTTCGACCGTCCACCCCCCACTTCTTGGCCGCTTGGCGTCGTGTATTCTTGGACGTCAAGGACGGTATGCTACTGCTCCTTGGGTGCCCGTGTATTATGAGAATGTTTTATGAAGATGAAGAGTTTGTTTACACCGTTTTCCTTTGTCTGATGGAACACGTTTCGGATTTCTCCGGCGACGCCGGTGGGGGTGACGTGGCGGACGATGTGGGGTTATGCGACGCACCCTGGTGTGTCCCTTCTTCCCCTTTCTTACTATGCCATGTTTGCTCCCCTACCGGTAAAAGGCCTGCAATGTGTTGTGTACAATTCTTGCCATTTTCCACTTCTCTCTCTCGCTACGTGCCACGCTACGCGGGTTTTTTGTGAGCTTTCACTGTACCCGGTACTACTGCCGGGTGCCCACCGGGTCTCGGGGCATAATGGATTCTCTTCCCCGCGTCCTTACCCTTCTTTTCTTGTCCACTGGCTTGTCGGCTCTTCTGGTCGGGAGGTCGCGGTCCTCCGGCAAGTGCCAGGTTTTGGTGCCATTAGAGGCACGCGATTATAAGCACGATCAGGTGCCTATTTTGGCGAGCATACTGAAACTTATCACTTTGACATAGGATTTATTTTCCATCGCTCCCTCTCTCTCTCTTTCTCTCCCATTCTGTTTGTATCGCTATAGCCATTGCTGTTTCAAAAGTTCGAACCGTTTTCTACTGAACCGAGCACCTTTACTGTTGGGCTTTCAATAGAATCGTATTCGTTCAGTTCTGGAGGGGGGTAACATTCACATGCACACATGCCACTTTACAAAGATCTACCTGGTGGGTGCTCATCATGCACCTTGGGCACATCTACAACAAGCGCTTATTCTTCCAACCAAATGATGGAACAATATGTTATACACAAGAGGGTGAGAAAGCGCAAGAGAGAGAGAGAGAGAGAGAGAGAGAGAGAGAGAGAGAGAGAGAGAGAGAGAGAGAGAGGAGAGAGAGAGAGAGAGAGAGAGAGAGGAGAGAGAGAGAGAGAGAGAGACAGCTTCCACCCCAGTTGGATCCGCTTTTCTTCTTCGTTTTTCAATTCTTCTTTCCTTCTTTCGGAACACCACAAGATACAAGTTATCATCTTTTTATGCGCCAAATATAGCGCCATTTCCATGCTTGTCACGTTTTGTGGTGGAATCGAAACGAGGGCCTGTTCATTGATGGCCTCCGATGCCATCTCGGAACCATTACCTGCTTTCCACGTGATCGAGCAGAATCTCGTGTGTAAGTGTGTGTGTGTGTGTGTGTGTGTGTGTGTGTGTGTGTGTGTGTGTCTTGATGTTAAAATTTCTTTCACAAATTTATGCCAGCCTTGGCCAGCCTTTCGAGAAGCCAATTTCAAAGCCGGAATTTCAAGTCTGATTGACAGCTGGCAAGGTGACAACGGTTTTTGTCAAACATTTAATTGAATTTCGTTTCGATAGGCGACCCAGAATCTTTCGTGATCTTTGTTTTCTCGGTCGTAGTTGAATGGTTTTTTGAAGAATTGTTAAAACTTTTTGCTTTTTTGCTTTGCGAACGATGTTTGCGAAGTTCATTTCGTATATCGCAGGTGACTTTTGATCTTCCATCTTTTTCATGCAAGTTTGGATTCGAAACAGCTGGTTGGCTTGTGCAAACCATTATCACATTATTGTGATAATGAATGGAAATTCAGAAAACTTCTGCTGACTCGCAGTTGGTTAAAATTACAATTGTTTGTTGTAATGGTTGTTTATCTAAAAGTTTGGCAAAATTAACGCCTTTTTTATATACCTCCATTTATACTTTTTTATACTTTTATGCGGGCACAGGCCCAGGCATCATTAAACCAACCACCATATATACTGGGACAGAAGGAATGCGATTCGAGTATACGACAGATTAATCCGAATGTAATGGTGAAAGAACTTGTTATGTTTTTTGTAATGTTTCTTTTAGCTCATGTACTTAAAGCGAAGAAGGATCTTCCGTAGCAGACCAAAACCGCTCGTGTGGCAGCTGATAAGTATGCAAATCAGTCCTTAAAGCCAATCAAGTAATAAGTTGGAACCATAAACCTACACGTGACCCAAATGGGTTGGATACATAAAAAAGAACTCAACTCAACGGGGGAGTGTGACAAGATGCGATGAATTTTGTTTTGTTTATTAGGGATAGTACTATTAAATCGAAACGAAATCATTCCTTTCTTAGAAGATTAGCAGATTACCATCTGTTATGAGGTGCTATCATCTGCGCTAAACCATTGGTTCTGATCAATGAGGTGCTATCATCTGATCTGTCAGTTTATGATTGCCAAGATTAAAGCGTTATTTTTATATTTATATTTTTATACTTAATAATTTTTATGATAATTTTATGCATATTTTTTATCGCCATTAAAAAGTCAAAAGGTAATTTAGAAAATAAAAAATTCCCTCAAAACAGCAAAAGATTATAGAAAGTAATAGCCAACAAACTGTGTGCAATAGTTTCTAAAAACCATCGAAGTTGAAGAGCTGTATTGCTAATGGTAATCATTCATTAAATGCGACATGCAATCAGTGATGAATTGAGGTAATTTATAAGTAAATACCTTAAGCCTCTATAAATTAATATTTATTTTTGAAAAACGACTCCCTTGGTACGAAAAGAAAGAAAATCCAAGAAAAAAGATATAAAAGTACCGCAGTTGTCAGTGTCCATTCATCGCAATTCAAAATTGTGTGACTGATCATCAACACAACGTGCCAACAGAGCTGGGCAACAGAGATGAAAAAAACACGACGCCCTGCGCCCTGCGCCGCTCAAAGCACTTCATCAAAATACTACCAAATGCGAATGCAAACAACATTCTCTATCCCGGCGAGATGATTTCTCCAGCGAATAATCAAATTACATTCATCTTCGTCACCAGCGCTCTCCGTTTCTTCCGTCCTTCCCCGCATTCGTTACACTGTCAGCCACTCCCACGGGGCCAGACGGTCCTAATAATATGCCTGCCTACTGCGATGCGTTCCTTTCTGAGTAAGGACTACTAGACCGGTACGGTCGGTGTCACTTGGTACGGTGCCTTCCTGCCCTGAACTATACTATTTATTTTGAGCAAAGTTTCCAATTCCTATACAAACCCCACGAGTCCGACAACAAAAAAAAAAAAAAGGGAGCAGCTCCCATTGGGCCTGACAATCGGCATTTCGTCCCCAGCTCGGACTCAGAGCTTTCATTCGTGGTTTCTGTTTCCTTTTTTTTTTCCTCCGTGCCCGTTTGGTTTTGGTTTCCGCTTTTCTATCTCGTCCTCTTCAGTTCATTCTCTGTGCGTTCTTCTCTAGTTGCGAACACTGAGGGTGTAGTGAATGTTTTTTCCGCAAAATGGCCAGCAAACTAATTTGTTCCCAATGGTTCAGCGACCACCGTTGGCCCCTTCCACTTTGCCGATGTGTAACAACGCTGCAAACGAATGGCTATTGTTGTGGCGCGCACCACCGGATTTGTTTGCTGGGGTGGAATTTAATTAAGCTTTTCAAATTGAGAACTACAACAACAACAACAACAACAACCAGGGCCGGACAACAGCAAAAAGAAGAAGCGGAAAAAAAGAACACAAGAAGCAATAATAAAAGCCAGAACATAAATCGTGCAGCACAATTGGGCACCACCAACTTATCTGCTCACTTACCTTTGCCTCACCGAGCACCGAGTTCGCTATCAAGGCAGGCAATGTGGGCGGCAGCGAAGCCAACACAAACCAGCCAACGACGTCCAACACTCGGACGTCCGGACCGTCTCCTGTTTACCGGTCAATGTTTGAACAGCTATAAATTAGGGCAATTATCAGTGTTTTTTCATCTGCTCGCTGGCTCGGTTGGTCGCGAACGTGGCGCCGCGCCGCACGACGCCTGGAAGGACACTCGGGGAGGGCTCAAAGCCCTGCTCTCTCTCTCTCACACACACAGACACACACTGTACTGCACACTGTTTCCTCTCTCTCTCTCGCTAGTGACTGGGCGGTGATGCTTTTGTTATAAAATTCGTTTTGCAGGTTTTGTAAAACACTTTATTCTTTGTTTTTTTTTTGCTGCTCACACTTTCTCGTTTACTTCCTTTCACTTATGCGCTTTTAGGGGAGAGAAGACGACACTGGCAAAATCATTTACCACGACCACGGACACACACAAACGCGCGCGCGGAGTAGCTTAACAGGCGCGAAGCAAAGGGAAACACTGTTTTCGGTCCCAAAAACCCGCTTGTCCCGCTTGTTGCGGTCATGCGTAACGCAAAAGTTTGGTTTTATAAATGTGCACGAGAGTAGAGGGTCCGAGGGTCCAAGGAGGCCACAAAAGCAATACAAGCAAACTTAAAAACAACCGAAAAAGGGAGCACGATGATGGTTGTCACCGGAAACTGAACCCCAAGTCAAACAAGAGGTCGTCCTTCGCATGGACAGGGACGTCGTGTTGTCGTCGTTGCCCAACGACACCGGGACCATTTCGTCGTTGTCGTTGCGTCGAAAGCAAGCATAAATCATGCAAAAGCTGGCGGTCCTGGTGGCGACTTTTTCTTTTTCTTTTTTCCCTCGACTCCCACGATGCACCCCCTCTCCCCTCTTCTTATCCCATCCGCGAGGGGTCTCTGTTTTCACTTCCAATTCACGGGACGGTTCAATTGTTTTTCCGGCACAGATTTTTATTGCTCCACAGGACCACGGGCTACCATGCGCCTCCATTTTGGATCCGGGCGGGGAGGGGGAGGTTGCACACGTGGTCCCGTCCCCGTGCCATGGTTTTATTGCCTTCTTTCCCGCGAGATTTGAGATTCCGTACGTGGGTCGCGCACAATGCACACATACACACACACACGCAGGGTCACGCTGCTTACGACCTTTTTTCTACCCCCAGCACCAGCACTTCGGAGGTAAATGTAACCAAGCATGACGGCGGTCTGTCCCCTGAGTGTGTGTGCGCATAAATTGTGAACCGTGGCCCGGTGTGGCCTTTACCTGGTATGTTTTTTTTTTCGCCTGGCTGGCAAAATTATTATCCCTTACCCTTAGTGTGCTTTAGTGGGCAAGGGAGTAAGGGAAGTGCGAAACGAACGAACGAACGAACGAACGAACGATATGCTCGCTACACATTCATCACCTCCATCGTCATCGTATGTCGCTGCTTGCAAGGAGTGTTGCCCATACACTGACACACACGTGAGAGCGTGCACATAACATGCAAATGATAACAATAATAATAAAATGGCCACGGGCAGTAAAAATGCCGACGGTGGCCGCGCCCGAAATGCCCGAAAACGATTGCAATAAATTGCTTCATGCCGCAAGAAGTGAACCGTTTCACCATCTTCCCACTGCTAAGTGATATGCGCATCCTCAAGCCAGACCTCAAAGGGCAGGCAATTTCTTCTGGGGGGGGGGGGGGGGGGGGGGGGGGGCAATGCCGGGCGTGCCGTGCACCAGAAAGGTGATGATGGCTATAATTTGGGGATTTATCTTGTGCCAGGCCACAGGCCTAGGGCCCCCGTTGCGTGCTGGAACTCCGGAAGAAAGAAACAAGAGAAAAAAAAGCTCATTTTCCACAATTATGCGCAATGTCGTGCGAGCATTAATAGCCAGGCACACGCACGCACGCACGCACCCATTCGCGGGATAATTCAATTGCCCAATTGGGCCCCCCTCTGGACAATGGACGCCGTAGTTAGCGAAATTCCAGCAAAAGATAATTGTTTGCAACATCAACAGCAACAACAACAATGGACAATGGGCACGCAATTTGCGCACGGCACCTTATCTTCATGGTGCCACTTTGCGCCCGCCTTTGGTGGTAATGAAATCATTTTAGGATGGTGCCTCACGATTTGTCTCGTTGTGTTTTTTTTTCGGGGGAAACGATACCGGAAAAGGTATAAAGGTATAGCCGCAAGTTAGAGAGAGATAAGGCGGTTGATTGGAAGGCACCGCGAAACTATTACTGGCAATCGCCTTAAGCGCCAATCCAGGACCAGGGGCGAACCATCGCCTATACCCCTGATACTGGGCCGTTCTCTGGCTTTTGAATCCTTAATCCGAGAATCCACGAAATGAAAATTCCAATCGATTGTCGATTTGACTCAAATAACATTTTACGATAGCCCCATCTCCGGATCGTGCCTCGAGGACGAAGAAAAGGACGAGGTACGGATAAAGGTTCGCATTTTCCGGGGACTTTGGCTTACGACGACGACGACGACGGAGACGACGGCATCGAGATTGACAAATCCATTTCCGATGAGGATGAGCGAAAGGTAAATGATTGGCTTACGCCAGGAATTGATCATAAAACCCATGTTCGAACCGATCGAACCTTTCGAAAGCCTCCCCGCCATCGACGACAATGCTAAAAATCGCCAATAAACAGTCTGTCCTCAGTGGGGGGTCGGGGGAAATCCACCCAATCGGTTACACAACATTCGCTGCCCCAAAAAACAGGGGAAGCGCCGCAGGGGATGGTTTAAATTTTCGGGCATAAATTACGAACGATCGTATTTCGAGGCACCCGAGGCATGGGGAAGGTTTGCGGGGCATCAACCAGCCGCAACTCCCAACCGTATGTCAATCGACTCGTTACGATAGCCGAAATGTCACTCCCCGGAGCAGGGGGTTGATTTCGAGGTTTTCGAAAGTTTAACTTCAACCCCGACGCTCCCGATATCAAAATTAACACTTTAGCCCCCGACGGCTATCGACCTGACAGCAGAGTAGAGCAGAGCAAAGGCTGTGCATAATGTATCCCCCAACCCCATTCCGGCCTCAACTCCAAGGACAGGTATGTGTGTGTGTGTGTCTGGCGGCATCATGTTGCGAAATTGTTTTCACAAAACTTTGTCTTTCGCTGTCGCCATTTTCCTCCATACTGAGACACACTGACACACTAGGCGCAGTAGGCAGCGAGCAGCAAGCATCATCATCATCATCATCATCAGCAGCATTGCTCGAGCTCAAAATTACCGGAAAAATCTCAAACACCCTCCCTAGAGGAGGGGTTCTTTAGAACTTTTTCTTCTTTCTTCTGCCTCTATCGTCTGCTGTCATATGCTGAACATGAAGACACAGAGTAGGCCTGGTCCTTCAAATTCTTACACAAAAATGTTGTCCAAAAAGGTAGTTCTCCGCTCCGTCAGTACGAATGCTCCTGGCGGCTGATGGAGAAGCACCCCCTTCGTTACCACCTTCGTTACCCCCTTCGAAAAAAGGGGTGGCAGAGGAACCACCGGAAAAAGAGGCGACCAACCAACAAGAGGCCAAATCTCGGCGGCCCCGTCCGTCCGTTGTCCGCTGGGTATGGTAAATACCTTACAGGATTCCTTCCACTCCAGCATCCAAATACACACACACACACACACACATGTGCGTTAGGGGCGCTTTTTGTGTCGACAAAAGGTTGGTCGGTTTCGGTTTGCGTCCCTTTTTCCTGTGTTTTTGGAAGCCTCCCTTTGCCTTTGAGGTTGCTACCCCCACCCATCACTGCCTTGATGATCCCTTTTTCGGGTCTCACTCTCTCTCTCTCTCTCACTCTTCGTGAGCGCGCTCTCTCTCTCTCTCGTTCTATGATTCAAGCGCACACAGACACACACGGTACACTGTTGGGTGGATTTTGAGATCGAAAACGTCGCAATTCGTCCTTCAATGCTGCGCTCCACGGTGCTGGCGGTGGCCAAACAATGACGCCTTCCGGTGGCGGAAATCGGGAATCGAGTTTTCCCCAAAACATCCGTTCCGTTCACTTCCGTCACGGATCACGCCTCGGAATCCTGTTCACACTGCAGCAGCAGCAACGCATCTCATCCGCATCCAGCAACTCTGCTCTGCTTTGCTTCGGTTTCAATTGCATCCTTATCTCATCTCGCACACACACAAACACACACACACACACGCACGCACACTTTGCACACTAACATGGGCGTCTAGCGATGAGATCACAGTCGCGACCGGGAGCACATGTAATCAGCGCACAATCGGTAGCACAAGAAAGCACGCCTCGTCCTCGTCCTGTCCGCCAAGAATTTGCGTTCCCCTCGAGGAATGGCCCTCAACGGTCCTGTGTGTATGTCGGTGTTGGGCACGCAGCATCAACGAACCGGAGGCCGGAGACAGGCAAGGCTTGGCCCTTGCGTTGCGCTTTGCTGGCACTTTGCTGGCGCTCACGCGTTCTCTCTTCTCTTCTCTGCACGCTTCTGGCGCTCTTCGTGCACGATGACGATGGGACGACAAAAAAAAGGAAAGGAAAGGGAACCGGAGGGACCCTCCCCGGGTTCGGAATCGGATCGATGGATGGAATAAATGTTTGCTGGACGCTTCACTCCACTCCACTCAGCTGCTGCCTTTTCCAATGGGTCCTTCGGTTTTTCGGGTCTCACTTATTCACTCACTGCGAAGGGTGTTTCGGTTCAAACTCACTGCGTGAAGGGAGGGTGGACAACAAAAAATGGTCACTAACCACACGAGGCACACACACACACGCACACGGACAGGCGGACTTTCATCGATGATTGATTAACCACCACCAGCACCACCACCACTCGCGACTCCCTTTTTACAATTTGCGTCCACAATGCACACACACACATACGCACACACGCGCACTCACTCACAAACGTTCACTGGAATGCCGCAGGACCTACTACGGATCGTCACCCCCATCCCCCACCCCACCCCACCCTGCCCGTACGCAGTGCGCAGTCCCGCAGAATTAAGGCGAGGCGGCCACTACCGTCACTACGTCACGCCTTTCGGGAATCTGTTGCAAAATCCGTGGCACACTATGACGATGACGTTTCCTGGCTACCTGGCCTGGGCCTGATGACGTTGCCGTGAGCTGACCGCTGACTCCGCACCGACCGAGTGGCGTGAAAAGCTGAACCAAACTGAGAGCAACGATTCATCTCGCGGCGCATCCTGGCTCCTGGCAGGCAGACAGCAGGCAGTAGGATCCCGCATCCCGCAGTTTAACTCACGCAGCAGAGTGTTCCCTTTTTTTTCTCGTGAGTACCGTGCCGTGAGAGCGCCAATAGAGAGAGAGAGAGCAAGCGAACAGCATCCTCCTTCCATCACTCACACCGATGGAGACGCCTGATTAGATGGGGAGACCATTGTGCAGGTAGTGGTCGTTGCTGGTCGAAGGGAAAAACAACAAACCCCACAACGGCGGTGGTGAGTGACATCGAGGCGCCATCGTAGTAGCCATCGCGCCGTTGTCGTCGTCCTGTCGGTTGCGGATACTCTCGTTGTTGGTTGTCGCTCGTACGCTCCGTCGCTCTCACTAGCTCTCTCGCGGCGGCCTTCGACGTATTTGCTGTCATCTCTCTTGTCTCAGAGAGAGAGAGAGAGCACGCACGCACACGAGGGCATGCGCACGGTTGCATGTTTATCGATGGGAACATCATTATTATTCTGCCGAAAGCTCATCATCGAACTGCACTCGAACTGGCGAAAAAGGATAACACGAATGGTGCTACACGCCATTTCTGGTGGTTTTTTGGGGACCTACCGGGTTGTAACGGGGTGCTCTAAGGTCCTAAGCGCATTTTGGCTTCGAGCAATGCTCCCCCTAACCGAGAATTCGATCTTCTTTTTGTTACATTAAGCCTCAAAAGACCAACAGACCATTTCATTTCACCAATTCTTTCGATTTGCCCAAAAGGAAAGGTGTTCATTTGGGGCAATGGCGACAACATCTGCAACGCATGCACACACATATCGATAAATCCACTCCCGTTTAATGCGATGCCCTGCGATCCGGATCGGATCCAATCCGACTCCCGGCCGGCTAATTGGACGGCAATCAATGCAAACGCGTCACTAATTTATTCATAGCGTTTCGCTGAAGCATCGCGGACACACCAAACGTGCTTAACGAGCAAATCTTAAGCGTTTCGCACCTCGGAAAACACCGCACACGCACGGTCCGTACCCTAGCACCGATCGTGACCAGGCCGATAAAGCCATTCCTGGGCTCCCGAGGAACCGAAGTGGCCTTAGCTACCATTAAAACACACACACACACGCACACAGAGGCACAGCCCATTCGATGCCGCTGTCACCGGTGCTACCGTCCAAGGGGAAATGCCACCGAGAATCATAAATTACATTGGCAACATTTGTTCCTGACAATTGAAATTAAAACTTTCGCACCGAAATGGTCACCGGAGGTACATTTCCGGGGTACCAGGGGTGGTGGTGGTGGTGCCAGATGGATACTACGGTTGGTAGTGGCCGCAACACGAGCGTTACAAGGACACATTCCAAGGGGTGGTGGGACAACATACAAACAAACAAAAAAAAATAACAAAAACAAACAGCACGGAGCAGCCGTTAGGAAAATTAGTAAAAACCCCCCGAAGGGCCAGGAGACTCCCGAAAGAGCCTCCCTGGTGTCGAAACTATACACCATCAAGGACGGTTCCATCTCCTCTGATCAGTAATGCGTAGGCGCTTACCGGAAGGATATGGCAAAACATACTCGCACCCTCACACACACACACACTCACACACGTCCACGCCTGGTAATAGTTCTCTTTTTGGTTGGTTGCTCGGTGACGTCGTCGCTAGCTAGATCGTCCACAGAGGGCAGTGATTATAATGTTTCCAGTCCTTTGCTACGCCCCTCACGACAGGAAGGGAAGGGTGCTTACAGTAATGAAGGTCTCGCAGCAATAGCAGTAGCAGCAAAAGCACTGCTTCGTCTGGTTCGGTTAAATAGTTTTCGAGTGAGTGAGAATTTAAATTTAATTAAAAAGATATTAACGCTCGGGAGAAGTTCGGCCGGAACTTTACTGCCACTCGAACAGGGGTTCGAGGACGACGATGAGGAAGAGGAGGAGGAGAAATCGGGGTTGCCGAGGATGCCCCACGGATGTATACATTGGGCCGACGTGGGATCTTTCGTCGTGGAGTGTGCTTTTGGGAAAAATGTGGCTTCCGACAACGATTTCGAACCGTGGTCGTGGTATCCGGTGTTCAGGTCCCTGAACATCCCTGATCCTGGTTTGGTGGCACCTCCTAGACAAGAGCTGTCGTCTGTGTGTGAGGGAAAGGCCGACGTAACGACAAGTTCAACGAAATTACGGGATTACGAGTTGCTAAAATTAGGCCTTCCGTCTGCCCATCCGTGGGCCAAGGACGCAGGACGCGGCAACGCGGCGGAACGAAATTGGTGTGGACGATCCGCAGGGCCGTGTGTACGTGTGCGATTACTATGGAAAGCGATTAAGTTCATTAGAGAAGTTCAGGAGGTGGGTGAGTGGGGGTGTGAAGGCCATATTTTCCCAGGCCCACTATAGTGCCCGGAACGTTCGCTAGGCTGCATCCCGTACGATGGATGGTTTCTACGAACGCACGGACCTGCAGGCGCTCATGGTTGCGGTGTTTTCTTTTCTTTTCGGATCATCTTTCTAGCGTGATGCACCGGGAAAACTCGGGCCATTCCAGGGCATGGAGCTCGTGGAGGAGCAAAGGAACATAAATACTGGAAGATTTGTATTATTATACCGCATCAATTCAAGGGCTTTGGATTACGGAGCAAATGAATGAGAAGCATTTCGAAGGCAACACCAAAGCCTTCGACGTTATTGAAGAGGAATATGCTCTGCACATGTGTTTGTTGTCAAATAATACAAATAGCGGAGTGAAATACTGCAGGGAGGGTCATTCAAAGTGTACAGGTAGGCTTTACCATAAGTATGGGCTAAAATTGCTCAGTTGTGTACTCAAAACCATTGCTTAATTTTTCTTAATTCAATGTTTAAATCATATGTACGCATAAATTAAAACAGAAATGTTAGTTTCATGGCACCGAAAGTTAGTATGAATGCAATTAAAGCCTCTTTATAGTCTAAAAGTTACAGTTTGATGAATTATTGATGAGTGAATACGATCTTCGGACCGAATGGTACAGGACCAAGGACAATGGCCTATGATAATGATCATATACCTGTTTGGGAAACCGTTGACCGTTACTGATTTCACCAGGAAAAGGGATATAAATATTTGTCTGAACGATTGATAGCGAGAAATAACCGATACCGACTACCGATATCACCCAAATTGATGCCAAAAAGGCCTTTCTTTGTGGTTTTTCAAACCCAATTATATGCTAACGAGCCGAAGATTAGAATTGCCCCTAAAAATAATGTTCGGCCAGAAATTGTGAAACATTTGTATAAAGTAATGGAGATGCAGGCCCAGAAAAAATCTCCTTTGGTCACCCAGCTCCAGAGGTGGCCATTTGCGCAACATTTGTAAACGGTTATGCCACCTATTCTCCTCGAACTGAAGATTTAGCAAATAAAAACTGTAGAGTTCAGTGTTTCTATATATTTGTTAAATCAAACAAATGATTTTAACGATCCCTACATCAATTTACCAACGCTGCATCAATAGATGTTATCCTTTGAAAACACTAACCATAAACGATTATCTCTTCAATACTGCGAACCCATATTTATGCCCTTACTAGCTGCCCCGACAGACTTCGTACTGTCTTTGATGGGTCGTGGGTTTATCGTACACAGAAACTTGAAAATTTCAGTAGATATTATTTTATTTATTCCATCATTTGGTCGTATTCGATTTATCAATGAACCAAATCAATAGTTAGGTCTGTTAGTGATGTTGGAAATAGAGATGCGACGTGATTGTAAATATGAACTGGAAAGTTAAAATGATGCTTGAGTTTAAAGGCTTTGCCTTTCGGACTAAGTGATGTCATTTGGGACCACGAATTATATTTGCCCAAGTATTTTTAAAAAAAGTTTGACTTTAGTGTTCGGTTTGCACATAGCTCGTTAAGTTCAAATGGTGGTATGGGTCAACAACATTACAATACGACACATTTGATCCATTTTTCCGGTATTCAGCCTACGATGATTTACATAGTCACATGGTAGATCATAACTAAAAGCACCGCACTTCAAATTTACTCAAACGTCAATCGATCAGATCGAGGGTCTTTCTTCTCTCTCGGACATTCTCGGTGATCATTCCAATCGCAAGCCGTTCCTGATAGATGTGTTGGTATTGTTTTCTATAACTATTCGGTTACTGCTCCTTTATATGTTTGTGCATGCAATTCCGATCGTTTACCATTCATAACCCGCTACGTTGAAAATCGTCAATGATAAGAGGCACGTAAATCAATAATCAAAAATTAATATAATTTAAGATGAATTCAAATACTTCACAACTGAATGAGTTTTTATAATTGTTTCATGTAAATTGACTTGTGAAACTTAAAGCAACTTCTTGATTAACTAATGACTTGATTGAACTTAAGAAATTGTTAAGAAAATTAAAACCAACAGTAGACACACCAATAAAAAATGGTAACGATTTCTGCAGCGTTGCCGATCCCATTGTTATCATTCCACCGCAGGCTCTCTCTCTCTCTCTCTCTCTCTCTCTCTCTCTCTCTCTCTCTCTCTCTCTCTCTCTCTCTTTCTCTCGTTCTTCTATTGTTTTTATTCGCAACTATATAACTTTCCCACCCATCACTCTGCTCTGCAAGATGTACGGAATGGAGGGTGGTGGTGGTGGATTGGTGAAAGAAGCAATTACAAGGATATTAAATAAAACCAACCTATTTAGAAACCATCAAAACCTATGAAACGATACCCATATTGCCCTAGGACGTATTTTAAGGATTGGGGTTGTATGGAAGCTCCCCTTTCCCCTCATCCGATGTAGACCAAATTTTGTCCCATAGTTTCTCAAATGACCATCAACAATTTTGCAAGTTTTAATGGTATTCGGTTCATAACTTGCGGAGTAATGAATGTTTTTAACAATCAAGTGTTAGAGAAGGGCATGAAGGAAGGTAGCGGGGGGTTTCTAACCATGCCTATAGCACTCACCGGCCCCAAAAACCCCCACATACCAAATTTGGAGTCAATCGGTCCAGTAGTTTCGGAGTCTATACCGGACATCCGGACAGACACATTCATTTTTATATATATAGAAGAAGATAATTTTAAGCAAATAGTTTCCTCGATTATATTATATTATTTATTTCACATTTCGAAATTATGTTGGTTACAAACAAACTTATGTTTCTACTCATTGTTGAACGTTTAAAGCTTTGTCTCAGAGAAAAAATATCCTCACAACCGATAGACAGGCTCTAGCAATCTTCAACAGCATCCACAACGCACCACATCTCAACCGGTTATGCAATGGCATATACACGGCACACGGCCGGCCAGAAAATAGACCAACAGCGAACGCAATTAACACACCTGAAGCCCGCACGGACACGGGCGTTCGTTCCCAGCGCACCAGCGGCCAGAAAACAGAGAATTAATAAATTTAATAAACTTTTCTTCGACGCTCACCAGCCCGGTCCCGGGCTCTAAAGGTCGGGGAGCGTCTGTGCATCACCTGCACAGAGGTGCCAGCCAACACAGACAACCATCTTTGCCAGGTTACTTTTTTTTTCGTTTGGTTTTGGTTTTACCCCTTCTCTGACCTTATCCCAAGCGAATCGAGAGGCGACAGTAGACAGGAAGAGTTGCGGCTGCGATGGTGGCGGAGTACGGGTGTAGCAGCTGAAGTTCACCACCGTGTTGCTGCACTGTACGGTCAATGGTTGCACACATACGAGAACCGCAGCGCCAGGAGCGCTAGCTAGAGATTGTGATCTGTAGCGAAATGGCTTCTGGGACGTGAGTACCACAAACAATGTTTCGTTCTCCGGAGTCCCTTCTCGATTCCATCATCAACGGATACCGGATCATCTACTCCCGTGGCGTAGCTCATCGCCGCAATCCGCCAGCATACCTACCGGGACCCAGCGGTACAGGACTTACTAATGATAATTAAAACTGCTCTTCGAACCGGAATAGCCCCGGAATGATGGCACCGAAAAACAGGGAATCCCTTTTTTCCGAGGAAAAAAGGGAATATATCATGCCACATAACGAAAAATAATCGGATTCCGGCTGCAGCGCCGGTGTGTGTGTGTGTGTGGGCACTAAGTGGCCGCTTGTTTATAAGGTCCGAGTGCTGCACTCTGTCATCGACCGATGATGGGACACCGGGTGTGAAACACTTCACTAGCAGCTTCATTACGAAAGCGGACCAATGCTGTGTCCTGTGACTATGGACATCACGGTTCGGAGCCAGAGAAGCCAGAGTTTCCGCTTAGCAAATCACCATTGAAGGGATTCTACTGAAAGGTTTCGGAAAAGTTTAATAAGCTATTGTAAAGTGCACTGATAAACACAGTGTTTCACTTCTATTCTGCTGAAGACTGGTTTAACTGGTACTGGTAGGTGTATGTCAAAACTGTCGTGCTTTTCTAGCGAGTGAGTCTTCGAATGATGTTTCTTATTATATTACACCGATAAGGATTATGATGAGTTTGTTCGAATATTAATGCTTGTATTAGGTAGCACCCGTAGTAGTAATTAGTTTGCGCTTGAACTAGTAAATAGAAATCCCCAATACACTTGATAGCAGCCATTCAACACGTTTTACCGAATAAAACCTACCTAAAACGAAACTTAAACCAGCGCTACCTTGTGAGGCAACTTTGCGAATAAATTAACAAAAGAGATTTATAGTCGTTGGTTATTAAAATGCAACATGCACTTGCAGCATTTATACCTGCGCCAATGATGGAGCGAAGCAATAGAAGTCAGCAAGCATTGTTTCGATCAAACGAATTGGTGGCTGATAAAATGTATCGTTACAATTCCCTTTCGGTAATATGTTAATATGTTTGACTTTTCTGCAGTGTACTGATAGATGGTGACAGTTCTCAATAATTTGATTTGATATCTTCAAAATTTGGTCTATGAAAAAATTTTATATTTGAGTAAATGGAACGTTTCAAACCAATTTTTCCATTAAAATCTTTTATTAAATCCCGGTCATTATTGATTTAGCATATTGTTTTTCCATGCGGTAGTTACCACATATAGATGACATTGATCAATCAATCAATTTATTGTTGAATTGAGTAGGATTGGCATTCATCTTTGAGTGAATAGAAAGAGAGGTGCGAGGTGCAATTTTGAGAGAGAGAGAGAGAGAGAGAGAGAGAGAGAGAGAGAGAGAAAGAAAACAATGGTTCGAGCTTGAAAGCTTTGTGGAGAAACAGAGCTTTATGAACAAAAATCCCGAAAGATGGACGCAAAGGATTGAGTTGGGTGCATAACAACCTAACAACTATTGAATAATGTGTTTTTTTAAACTGAACACTGAACTTTTTTATGACTGAATAATGTTTGTGATAATCAAAATGTGATGAAGCAATACTCACGCATCTCGGAAGCAAGCGAGAACCTTTGATAACACATTTACAACAAAAAAAGTTGTGCATAGTTTCGGTGATGTGACTCATAAACTCATGAGTATTGGGGACTGCAAACAGATTGCTTTACTTCAATTTATTCAATCACATCCGTCGTCCAAAGAAACAGCTACGTTTCGAGAACTCAACGCTGACCTGTACGGTTTGAGTATTCTGGTTTTGAAATTTACCTTCCTTATCGCCGTCGTTCCGCAAAAGTATCCGAACGACATTTTGAAATATTGTTTCGCTGGATCTGCTTAATTATTGTCACAATGCTATTGAACGAGCTATTAAACTTCCAGTGATACAAAGAAAAACAAAAGTTGGTGTTATCAGCATCAATTTGTGGTTATCTGCATTTACAGTACCCTCCCAATATCAGTGTGTCTGCTTTTAATATAATGGATAACGAAATGACTTATGGAAGCTTACTCACGAACGCATCCGCATTTATGGTTGGTCGTTACTACTGTGTCCGTTATGAGAACAAGATGAAGATCTAGACGAGATGACTACGGAAGACATGGCTAACAGCGTATACGAGGACGACAATGATTCTGCTCCATTGACAATAACACAAACACAGAACGGCATGTAACTACAGCTTAAGCCTACACTTTCTCGTACAATCCGTGTTCTCGTACTATCTGAAATGAAGAGCAAAAACATCGACATCTCTAACGCTATAAGATTGATGATGAAGAAATTCTGGACATTTCCATATTCGTTTTTGCTGTGTACAAAAATTTCTCAAATACTATGCTAGTCTGCGTCTTCGTACGCCGATCAAAATCAATGCATTGAGCGCATTCATGCAGAAAGTTTAACGATCACGTTTAACTTGCATTCGCAGCGAGTCGATCGTCCGAATCCGTCGTACAAGCCGAGTTTAGAGTAATTGTTTGCATGTGTCTGGCATGTAACAACGACACCATCTAAATTAAATTGAAATATCACATAAGGAATAAACATAAGCAAGTATGATAATGATCTTAGAGCCAAGAGAAGTTCGGTGATCCCATTAACCTTTGACTGTACATACCAGCAGAACAGATGGAGAAGAACGTTGAACAACGATCTTGCTGAGCTATATGGGTATGTCATCGCTTATAAACCTGAAGAAGTAAGGAAATGGATTCACACAACCGAACACAGAGTATAAGTTTGATTTTAGTCCATTTATTTAAACTTCAATAAATTTAATGTCAGTGTGTTAGCATCAGTTTGCCTGTTTTATGCTTGTTGTGATGGCCGGGCGCTTTCATTGGGCGCCTATCCATATGGGAGGTGTTCTGCTTTGTTTGGATTAATCCTGGACCACCACTCCGCCTATCTTTGTCCACTGGCTTTATCTAACCAGTTTATCCTCTACCGGTACAACACGCCTGATTGGGTACTACATGCATTCTTTCTTAGGGCAGAATGTTTATCTGTGTGCGCTCACGTGTTTGTTTGTTTCTGTTGTTTCCCATTGTTTGTTGGATGCATGCTACTGCAGTAGGTCGCCTGCGTGTTGATAGTTATAGAAATAAGATACCCTTGCATTACTGCATTCACCATTTAGCTTCCCTCTTTACCATTAAATGTATGTTTCTGTTTGTATCATTTTGCATTTTCCATTGCTTCCCCGCTTACCGCTTTCATCGGAAATTAAGGTAAGTCAGGTCGGTCCTATTGAATCTGTTGTTGTTGTTGCCTGATTCCAACTGTTTCACGCTGTGTTCTTTTTGTTGAGTTTAAAGGTTATACTTGGTTTTCCGCTACACTGCTTTGTTTGTGGTTATCATAAGTCAATTATATTAGTACATGCGTCATTTTAATACAATATATTACAGGTAAAACAGAGTCGCCCACTCGAGGCTCACCGTTTTCGGTAGCCATCATACTCGTTCTTAACGCGCTCCCCGCCCGTTCTCACTATCCTTCGAGAGCTGCCTTTAAGCGCCCGGGTTGCCGGCTACTATCTTTTATCTTCCTATCAACAATCTACTCGCTTGCCATGCCGCTTCTTCATCTGCACTCACTGATACTCACATCATCTGGTGAAACTCATAGATAGAGGCTGCTGGCAAAGGAGTATTCAAACCGAAGCCGATTACGTCCGCTGCATTGCACTGTGCTGTTTCCCTTTCGCGGGAAATGGTTCGAATGAAGAAACATTAAAGACAGGGAAGGTCTTGCTTACACCGCGGTCACCTACTATCCGAACGCTACTATCGATAATGTTTTGTAAATGCTATGTGGTGGTATGCTATATGAGTTTTTGGGTTTTTTGTTTTGTTTTGTTTTTTTTTTTGCTTAGTGAAGTGAATGTGGTTGACCTATTTTGCTTTGCTAAATATTCCATTGCATCGACAATGAATGTACTACTTGTGACATGCTGCATGTTTCCTGTTCAGCTTATACCCCTAGCACCGTTACGATCGTCTTCCTGCCATCGTGGCGCTCATGCTACCTCTGTGCATACACGGTTTGTCCTTTGCCCTGCCGTACTGCATACCGTGTCAACGTTGCACCTTTCCGTGCGGGTCTGATTGCAAAAGAAGCTAGCTTTTAGCCACTATCATCCCCCAAACCCGGGGGTTCCGAATTTACCTTCTTCCTACTTCAGCACATCAATGATCGCTACAGTCTACATTTATGTTTCCCCCCTTTGACTTTGCTTACGATTCCTTTGTTTCCACTTTGTTTGCGCGTTTTTGTTTTTACTTAAATAATCTACAAATCGGCGTTGCGTTGAATTTTATTCATATCAAAGTTTATAACTATTTATTATCATAACGATTTGTGTGAGTGCACCGCTATCCATCCATGCTTGGGTTATTCCTGCGCTATTCCTTGAACAGTGTGTGTGTCTGTGTTCACACACCGCGTCGCTCTAACATAGTATGGTCTAACATCCCGATCCGTTCGCTTAAGGTAATCGCCAATAGCCATTTTTCGGTTTCATACAAAACAAGGATGCGCCTGTCTTGAGTCGGTGCTGGTTCTCGGCTATGCTGGTTCTACTTGCAGTTTCTTTTTCCTCTATTTGCTTGGTGAGTGAACAGTGCAAGGGTGCATAAATCCGATCAACAAAACGTCACCAGATAAATTCTCTATTGCTTTGGTTTACCGCGCGCCTGTTGTGCGAACAACGAACATGAGACAGCGCTGTAGCGCTCTTGATCGAGGGCCTGATGCAGAGGGAGTCGACGACAAATACAGATACTTCGTGGATCGCCGTTGTCCCCATTTCAACGCAAAGTACAAACAAGTGGTTCTGTTGCGGGGGGACCATTGAACATGATCACGAGCTGTAATTTCGGTTAGTGAGAATGCGATTACTGTGAGACTGCCATTCGCTATTGTCCCTCTTTGTTTTTCTAGAATGATACTATATGTTTCATTGTAATTTCGTTTATCTACATACGCGCAGCGGCTACGAACATTTGTTTAGTTGAGTTTTTTTTTTGCCAATCGTTTGGCTCGCCGCACCATGGACGCTGCTTTAATGATCGCTATTGCTCCCGGGGTATGCAGTGGTTTGCTCCTCATTTATCGTCGTCCCGGGCAACGCACCAACACAGCACACTGTTACCGTTGGATGTTGGAAACCATAAGTGCTACTAGTTAAAGGGTACCGTCCAACTGAAAAACCCGTGCTTCACTCTTAGTAAAACAGCTCTTAAATAACGGAAAGCATCGCGGAATCCATCCGGGATCGTGGAAAATTTGCGAAGAGCTTCTGACATCGATTCTAAGACCAGGCTTCCTTTTTCGGAATAGCGTCCTTGCACACGGTTTTGTGTGGCTCGTTAGTTATTATAAAATTGCCTATTGCTATATTGCCCGTGCTTATGATAAGGATTTGCATTTACGCTGCATCCCACTGCAGCTCAACAGTTATGCTTGCGTTCATTTTGAGAGAGGCGTTTCCACACCAAACAGCATTCTTCGGAAGAAAAGCGTCTTGCGGCAAACCAATAGTTTTCGGTAACAGAAAGCGAATCTCTCCAGTGCGAAACCAACACTGCAAGTCCTTTGAACTTCGTTTTACTCCGTGTCCAGCGTCCAGCGCTGATCATTCAACTCCTCTACCGATCGGAAGAAACAAGCAAACGAAAAAAAAGCGAATGATAGGAACGCAAAACAAGATGCGCTGTGAAGAGAAGGTAAAAGAAACCATTGAAATCATAATTATCACTACCACTTTATTAATAAATCAAAATCTATAACAACATATTTTTGCGTTTTCTTTTATCAGAAAGGAAGGGAGGATGGGGAGAGGGGGAGAGCTTGAGTAAAATAAATACATTTTTAAGATCAATTTTGCAGTATTACTCTCTTTGCTGTTTTACTAGTCGAGTGCCGCCGCTTTCATGGTTTCTTCTTGTTGCTGCTTCGTATGCACTCGTGTCACTTGGCTATTGCTGATAGGAGTTCCTTTAGTAGCGGAACGAAGGCAGATCTCTGCTGTTCATCGTTCTGTTTTTGTTCGTTTTTTATCCTAGGCGTTTACACTGCCACGGGGCCCCCGCTTGTAACTTGAGGAAGATGAAGTCGGATGGAATTGGGTTGCCGTACACAGCAACAGCCCAAAACCCCCTTTTCTTCTTTCCTCAACATCCCAAGTGTTGCCGCTCATAGCATCATATCCAGCTTATCCAGTATACAGTATTTTCTCCCTTCAGAGGCACGAACTGAGCGATGCGAGAGCGGCGCAAGTGTGCAGTTATAGGAGGACTGGTGTGTGCTTAACAAAGCGCAATACGGTGTTTGTCTGTGAGTGCCGCGACGCATTTGGATGCAAGGCGGACGATTGCCACCCGGCTCCTTGCACAAACTCCACCTTTCCTCTGCTCGTCGTCGTCGTCGTCATCGTCGGCCATCAGCATCATCATCGCTATGTGCACTTGGTGTGTGCCAATATCTCTTAGTTGCAATTATTTGTTGTCTATCTGGCGCCACTACCAGAGCCCACGTTTAAGATTAAATCTCATCTTAGGACTTTTCCTGACTTTCTCCAGCGTCATACCCAACCGCTCGACACATCACTTCTCCCTCTGTATACCACCTTATGTCTATGCTTGCAGGTCGTGCTGCCTCAGCCACGTGTGCTGCTTCCTGCTGCTGCTTGTGTGCTCTGTTCACACTAACCATCAGGGGCCCGTTTCAGGGGAACCGATAAGCCGTGGCCACACGGGGCGAAAACTCTAGCGCAAACGAAAAAATTAATGCCAAAACGTTTACGCTTGCCGTTTACATGCTGTCAAACGATTATAGGTCCGTGGAGCGTAAAACCTAGCGTAAAAGCTTTTTGCAAACGGTAGGGCTCACAATATGTTCTTTTTGTGGTTTACATCGACAGTGAGTGATCATTGCTAGTGTATTCAATCCTTTTCTTCAAAAAAACGATTTTAATTTCCTCAACCCGGCCACGTAAACATATCGAAGCGTAAACGATTTGGCATTAATTTGTAAATTTGGGCGCAAATTTTCGCTCCGTGTGGCCACGGCTATAGACTCTCGTTTCCACTCATTCTCTCTTCCGGATTGCCTGTGTACTGCTTCGCTACTCTGCAAGTAACGGTTATTGGCTAGAAGCCGGTTTATCGGAAACCTTTTCCCCATCCAATATTACTTTGTCTGATTTGTTCCAACCCCCAAAGGTACGCTGCTTATGGCGGTGACCAGAGGATGAG
>NC_064874.1:62431056-62441056 GCF_943734745.1 Anopheles darlingi
CCTACTGCTACTGAACTGCTCTATTCATCTTCATTCGGAACAAACACGACATGCATACACGACATCGTGGTCGTCGTGTAGGTTTCTACTGTTACTGTACTGTGTCCTTCGTAAATACTTTCTCGCCTTATTGTGCACATACTAGATCTGGTGCTGCTGCTGCTCCTGCAGCAATCAGTCTCACAACAGTCTCCACACTGTTTTGCGTTCCGATGTCTTTGCAAACGGCGTTCCTTGAGACGGTGTCTCATCAGCGGGAGAGCTTTTTTGCTTGATTAGTTAAGTGAGTGAGCGAGCGAGCGAGCAATACGCGATGGTTGCGCCTCCCGGATGATTGATGCTGATATTAGTGTTGACATCGTTCATTATTTGTTGCGTATCAAATGTCAAAAGTATCCTGTCATCAATCTAGTTGCTGCTGCAGCTACTGTTTCTCTACAATCTATACCGAAGCAATCATCAAGCAAGCGCGGAACTGGGGTAAGCGTAGTTGGTAGGCGACCACTATGGCGTCGGCCTCCTTGGCTCCATCACTCGTTGGCAAAATGTCACAAAAAAGGGAAATGTCGAAGCTTGTTTTTGGGAACTGCTTAAAAACCGACCGGGGGAATGCAAATAATAAAGTACATCATAATATAACAAAATGCTTTTAGTATACAAATATCAAACACTATTACTTTCGATCTCACACATTGGCAACACCAACTGCTTTGCGCCTACTTGTAGGTTACGCTTGATTCCATTGCTATGCCGCTGCCATATCGTATAATTTTGTGTAATTACAACCCCGGCGCAAACCAATCAACGCGATCGAGCGATCATACTCTCGCTTTCGTTGATCAATCGCTGCTCTATACCTTTCAATGCTACCTAAAAAAAAATTGCTCTCCAACGGGACTTTTAACAGCCTTTTACATTCAAAACCCCGTCTGCCAGATCATGAGCATCATATCTCCTGCAATCGTCTCCACTTCCACTTTCATTTCATCCAGCGCCCAGCGGTGCGTGTTCAACGAACTGCTATAGAAACGTGATGAAGACGACGGTGATGGTTCGCCTAACGCACATAACGGCAGGGAGGAGAAAGAAACTGGTGGAACCAACCGAAATTTATCCGACGATGGACCACCACACATCCATACCGCGGCTGTATGCAACGCAATGATAGATTCAATTGTAAAAAGAAACTGATGCGATGAGGAGGACGAGGGGAATATCGATGTCTAGTAATGAGTTTATTAATGGTTAGCTCATAATCGTACGCGGTGCCGGTTCGGTACGAATGCTCGAAAAGAGGAAGTTTGTGATGCTGCTGATGCTGCTTTTCGATTCCAATACCGGGGGCCTGCCTTTCATTTCGGGTTTTCATTCGGCTGTGTGTTAGCGCTGCTGCCATTGAAGATCACTTTCACCCCAACTACTCATCACCTTCTGCACAATCTCCTCCTACATTATGCCAACCCAGGTGTGGAAAATCGATTCATGTGCTGCAATAGCGGAACATCGCTTGCAAACTCTCAACGGAAAGTTTACACAAAACTCTTTTTAAGCTCTTGCCAAAGTTGGAAATATGACAAACTATATTTTATGATATAATGAATATCAAAATTCAATTGGAAACATAATACATGCGGTTCACGCGACTGAAAGATAGTGCCGTGGGACGACAGCACACGTCATCACCGCAAAAACCATTCACACGATAATCAACCTTCATTGGCCACTATCAAACGTGGATCTCTCTCTTTCTCTCTTGCCACCATAATCATCGTCAGCTGCGGCGTTGGGCTATGCGCCGGGCACCATCATCATGATGGTGGTGGGCTACACGCGAGAAACTGCACCACGCGCCGAAGGCGCCCTTTTCACCCATGCGGGTGGTGCCCCCGGGGGTGGTTCACTGACTGTACGTTACTGTAGCCCCTTCTTCTCACCCTCAAATTGTTGGCGTGGTGCTGGGTGACCGTGATAATGAAAAACGAAAACAAAACCCCAAAGGCAACTGTACAGCGAAAGGTGGAAAGCGGGGGGATGTCAGAAGCCAATCATCGGCATCGGATGCGACAGAAAGGATGATCGCTGTTTGGTGTATGAGAGAGTTCAGGGAGCTTGCCACGATGTCGCGCGATAGTGGCCATCACAAAGATGGCAGCAGATCATGTTTTGGCCATCCACTCGGCCATCCCCATGCTCGGAGTAAAATCTGGTCTTGGTAATATGGACAAAACAGACGCACACAGACCACGGCTAGAGACGCCATATCACTTCTCGCTCGCCTTTTCTCTCTCATCTCTCTTGCAACTCTCGCTTCGACGATCGCTTGTAATTTTAGACACGGAACGTGTGTGGCGCCTCGATGGCCGGTACCAGTAGTACCAGCAGCAGCAGCAGCAGCAAAGAGGGCTACTATAGGGGGTCCCAGTCATGGCGAGGAGTGGGTAAATTAGGATAAAAATAAATCACATTCGCTTGCCTCTGTCTGCGCCTGTGGCGCTGTCGGCACGTTCCGTGCGAAGTGCAGGCAAAGCAAAGGCCACCCTAAATCTCTCGATCACTCTCCAATGTGTTCCCGTTGCACAGACAGAGGGGGAAGGAACGCGGAAACGAAACGCTCAGCACCAACCAGCCAGCCAGGTGAAACTACCAGGAAGAAGCGACACATAGTGAGAACAGATTGGCGAGGCCGAGGATCTCCGGTCAACCGTCTGCCTTAACTGTGACTCATTAGCGGTTAGCATTGAGAGTGTAGTAGCTACTAAATGCGTCAGTCAACCGCAGGCTATCGGGCATTCGAGGCATTTGTTTTGATTAGATTAGTTCATTAGTCAAAGGGAAGGTAAATAAACAACACCAACCCTCGGGGGAATTTCGTATTTTTGAGTTGACTGGCACCGACACCCGGTACAACATCAAGAGCAACATTAAATCGTCTTTCGATATCATCAATTGCTTTCCTCTTGTTGAATCTTAAAATCAATTACACATTAACCACCCAGGGGGGTGGGCATCTGTGCAAATCTCATGTTCGGCGTGTGTCTCGTTATCTAACATTCACCGAAAGCACTTACCCACCGCTCCAACGGTAGCAGTCCAAACAGAGATGCCGCACGAGGAGCACAAAATTCCAACCGGTTTACCGGTCGCAGCAACGTCGAGAACGTCGAAACCGTGTTCCTGCCGTTAGCGGTTAGCGGCTTGAAGGCGAACGAACGGCGATGGACGGGATGGATGGGAAGGGGCCATCCGAAAGGAAAATAAACAAAATTTCGTTTCTACAAACGAAAGCAAAAGTAAACGAATCAACGAACGAACGCTGGCGAGCGCGAGCAACAAGAGCATCGCCACCAGCAATCGAAATACCAAATTCTACGCGAACTTTTCGAGTGCCAAAGGTACTCTCCAGACTCCAACGCTGGCGGCGGCGACTGCGGCCGCCACATAGCTTCTCTTTAGTCTTTGCAATCAACCGACGGTGGTTCACAGGAAAGGTCACGAGTGTGGGGTAATAAGGCGAGTGATCTTCAAGTTTATGAAAACAATGCACAGTTAAGGTATGTATGCAATGCCGGCCGGCCGGTCGCCCACCCGATTCGGCGTCTCGTCAATTTTGATTCGCATAGCAAAAGGTCGATGAAGGAATGTGTTTGTGGAAAGTATTCTAAATCCCATTCCCCTTTTGTAGCTCAAAAACAGTAATTTCATTCATTCGATGTTTGCGAGCTGAACATCGATGTCAGGCATGGCATACTGCAAGAGTATGATGGATGGAATGAACGTCTATGAGTTGTTTTATGAAAAGATGACAAGTCCTGAGCGATCATAGGTGAAACGTAGTATTCTATGAAAAGCGAAAGAACCTAATCGATGAGCTAATTAGTAACCCGTCCATTATACAGGGTCTACACACGCAGAAAATGTCAAATTGGAAAATGTCGTTTCGCTAACGAAACAGTCATAAATGTTGTGTCTACTAGGTTTTTTTTTGTATCGATATTACAATTTCTGCAGCAAAACGAACATTTTCTGCGTTTGTTGAAGGTGCGTGTAATCCTTTTTCCACATTATAAGAATCTAAGTCAGTGTACGGTAGTAATGTCTACTTTCTAGTGACCGCACTATGAGATTTTCGGTCTAGAAATGTTGTAAACATATTTTAAAATGAACAATTAATGGAGATAATTTTGAATTGAAGCAGATGCTCTCTCAATTTTAACATCTAAAGAGTTGATAGACGTACCTAATTTTAAATGAATAATCCGATTTTCCATCGTTTTAACATCGTAGAATTGATTTAGGGCTACGGTAAATTTTTCGCCAGTATACCCTACCCTACAAACCAAATTTGAAATTTTGCAAGGCTGCATAGCGAACAAACCTGAATGGGGTGGTTTGTGGGCTATGCAGCCTTCGTGCCCCTATCATATACAGCAATGCTAGGTGGGTTATACAGCCTTCTGAAATTTCATGTAAAAATTTCAAATTGCATACTTTCAGGGTTTTTTTCGAGTAGTTGAAAAAATCGAAAAAAAACTTTCGACCGCCCATCCACCATTTTGGATCGCCGATCTTCTGCTTGTCTCACTCCCCCGTTCTAGGTCTGCTCTTTCGTCATCGTCGTAGGTCATGGTTTGTCGCGGTATGTCTGTCGGTGATGTATGTGGATGAATGAATGTGTATGAAGTGGAATGATGTTAGAGAGATGATAGGATTTGGGACGGGAATTTCGAACATGCAACGCACTGAACCAATGCTTTATTGATGATCACCTGTTCACAAACGCTACATCAATACGTGAAATCGAGACCGTGCGTTGTGACAAAAAGTTCACACATTTTGAATTGTTCACAATGTCACAAACATGCCTTCGAATGATCATCATGATTCACATTGATTGAAATAGAAAACAAACATTTTGCTCATCAAAAAATGCGTGTCACGCTTCACGTGCGTATTGGCAACCGCGCACACGATCATCAGGCTCAACACGAACAATCGATTGCACCCTAAAACGCATCATACCTTGATACCAAATCAACACAACTTTTGACCAATCGCTATGCGCAAAGTGCATCTGGATTGGTGTACTTTGTGTGCACTTTCTTGCGCAGAAAAGATAGAAGACCTGGCGAAGAATATAGCCCAAACTATCGTGGGTTTTCCCAGCAATATGCGACATTAACACAAGGCGGTTTGAGCACAAAACTCAACCATTCTTGAACATATTTTCCGCTTATCAAATTGCGCCAAAACAACTCCAATTCGCGATTGTTTTCTTCTGCTGTTGGCTGCATCGACAACGCCCTTTTCGGTGACTATCACCAACGCGTAGTAAACACCTTGGCGCACACGCCCTCCTCGCTGCAAACCCCTCCTCCCCCATTGTTCGTACATCCTGCGCAGATTGTTGTCCTTTGTTGTGCATTCTGCGTTTCGTGCTTGGCACCGGATGCTGTTGCCGATTGTTCTGCTGCTGTTTTGTTGTTCTCTTCTGATTGGACAACTGCACAAGCAAGACATTTTCCCGCATCACTTTAACCCGTTCAAATGTTGCGAAGAGATCTTCGCCCCTTTCCCATCTCTCGCCCACGCAAGGGACGCGATCGCCCTTCCTTGCTGCCGTGGGCTGAGATCGCGCTTCGTTATTAGCACTGCGTAGCGCTTCCGTGGGGAATCTTTTCTATCGCCGTTTTCGTAACGTAATATGTGCACTTCATGGCATCATCTGCCACGGTACAGCCGTGAAAAACGGTGCGAAGAAACGGATCACCATTCCCATCCTTTTTATGTTAAGAAAAACAGCTCTGTTCCTCACCGTTTTGTGGTATAAATGCAAGTAAATGCACTTGGATAATGAGGCAAAATGTTTATCATTTGTACATGTACATCATGCAAACTTTTTTGGCGAAGAATTGGGGCTAGAAACATCGAAATACATGTTCTGCCGGCTGTTTCTTTGAATGCGAACAGGCGCGGTGCAATAGATTAAACGGCTAAAGTTGACCGAAAAGCGGATCAAATTAGTTCGCGACAAGGTCTACCATTATCGTACGACAATCTGACGCATTTTTCTAATTGAAAATCGCCGTATTTATGCGAAAAAAGGCAAATCAAATCGCGGTGTCGCGGTGTGTTTCGATTCACATTTCGATCAATCGAACAAAATTCGGGAAGATTTCAAACTCAAACGACGAAAACGACTTAAAGTATTGCCGTCTCATCAGCCGTCTCGTTCGCGCTCATACACAAAACTGCTCGATCTGGAGCTCGTATAGCGCTGTTTCATCGGAAGTCGCACTCACTCCTACACTCAGCATAGGAATCGTGGTTTGTAGGGTAGTCTGCACAAAGAGTAAGGCAGTAACAGAAACTGGAATAATCGAACGACTTCTACGCACGGTTATACAGTTTCTCCAACTTAAGTAAGATTAAACGAATTACAAATCAAGATTTCTGAACCAAATAACAAGGGAGCTTCTAGGGAGCTTCAGCTGTCCGCAGGTGTCTTGTCTCTCTAATCATTCCAACATCCCCAACACAGCATGATACCAACACCGACACTCTCACGTACACACGATCCACAAGGTGCTGCTTTTGGGTGTGTCTTACAATAACACACGCATGCATGCACGCACGGCCACCCGCCCGCCCGCCTGTCCGCCAAATACTCGGCGTACTCTCGGGCCCATCGTCGCGCGGTTCTAAATTTATGACCCATTCCCACCCGTTACGGGGTGTGTTCTATACTATTTTCGGTTTGGCATCACTGCTTTGCTTGCTGGTGGTAACCCCTTTCACCCCGCTTCTTCTCTCGTTTGCCATTTGTAATTAACTTACGAAACATTTATGGCAGCTTGCGGCGAACGGAGAAATTGATACGAGACAGCGCCAGCGTCGAGTGTCCCAATCTCCACTTCCCTGTGTTTTGCGTACTGCTGCTGCTGCAGAGTGTGGCGACTCCGTCGAAGCAGTAAATTGTTCTTCGAAGGTCTTGCGCGAAATTAGCTAGCGCTAGCTTGTATGGAGAAACTTTTCACCCGAAAATCATCTGAATCTGAGGCGCACAAATTAATCATATTAATGCGGAGCGAATACACATGTCGCTACACAGCTGGTTTCACATCTCTCAGACTCAGAACTTGACGGAGGTTCGGGTTCACTGGTCAGAGCGGTGTGTGCTGGGGCAACCGTACTCTCCGTATCTTTCATACATATCGTGGTACGTACCCCTTCTTGGAATTTCTTCTCGATACCATCGGCAAAACCTTCTCGGCTGTGAGAGATGGTAATTAGGGAATGTCGTGCCACTAACAGCACAAGTTCCAGAAGGCAAATGGATCGCCGGTCGTACGCCAGGGAATGACCAGTCCATACGAATCCGTTTTGTATCAACACCTCCTTCTCCTCCTTCTAAGGCTAACGATTTTGCCAGCTGCTGCCACGGTCGGTGGTCGACATCGTCAGAACGTATGAGCACAGCGTACCCATAATGGCGATTGTGCGTCGTCGTGTTTTGCTTCTAAACTGTACTTACAAATCACCAACAACGCACCACCAAGGAGTTGATAGCTCGCTGGCTTATCATGTTTGGGGTGTTTCCCTCCACCATTCTCTCTCTACTGCCATCGATTACTAGGCTGCGACCGAATTGTGATTTGTGTCAAATCATGGATCTGGGTTAACGTTACTGCCATGCTTTTTAACGGGTCGGCGATGAATTGTCAGAATGTATTACACATTAACATTCCCAGCGAATCGATCGAAGCAATCGCCTGTGAGCTCCATTCAGAGCGTCATTCGCCAACCACAGTTCATGGCCTACTACTACTACTGCGGCTACTACTGCGACCACCACCGCTGCTAGGTAGGTGAAGAAGAAGCACCGAAGCGACGAAAAGGGCGACCGCGATTTGTTCGCGAAAATAAAAATCTCCCAACACCGGGGAAGAGAGGTTTTACTATTTTTTTTCCCCGATTCCATCGTACGTACGTTGGCCACAGGATATCGATTGGCGTGAAATGTGATCGGAGAAACGGGCATTGTGGAAGTGGTCCTCTCTCTTTCTCTCTCTCTCTCTCTCTCTCTCTCTGGTCCTCACCGGAATCCTTTTTCCCTTGTGGCCGTGTGAGTGTGTCGGTAACCTCATCCGAAAGCAACAGAGTAGGTCATTCTCGGTGGCGAGAAAAGATCCAACTCCAACCAAGCAGGCGGAAAGCCAAAAGTGCTGTTACTGGGCTTCACATACCACCATCATGCCGAATGCCGACCGAGCAGGAAAATCCTTGTGGCACAAATAAAACACCCACACCCCACGGACGGGAAGCAATAGCTCTCTGGCTCTGGCCGCCACCACCCACTTTCTCCCGATGCCTGATACCGGGACTACAGAAGGAGGAGGTTGTGTTATTAGCGCAAACACGCTAATGAGATTTTCGCTCAAAAACCCCTTGTGTCCACCGCAGTAGTCGGGTTGAAGTGCAGTGCTTGGTGGTGGTGCCTGAGAGCCGGAGGGACACACCCGACGGTTACGAAGCCTTCCATCATCACCGGCCATCATCAGCCTCATCGGAGCCGGAGGAGGCCGTGGCTATTTTTAAGCCGGTACGGTCAGGTCGGTTCGGTGCCGAGGTGGATCGCTAAACGATAGTTCAGAGAGAGAGACAGGAGCAAAGAGAAACTCCCCCGGGTGTAACACTATATAACACACCTTCTTCGGTGCGTTCGTTTGTGTCCATCGTGGCGGGGCGTGGGGTGAGGGAGAGTGCCGTGTGCGGTAAGACGCAAAGACACATCCTTTTTTTTGCCGATACACAGCTGGTGGTGCTGGTCGTGCTGGTAGGAAGCGCAGGCGATATAACTTGATTTGAGGCTTCTGCTCTTCGCACGCCCCGTTGCATCTTAATTGGACGGAGAAAGGGCTGGGAGGAGGCGGAAGAGCGCGCAGGAGCACGACCACATCAACCTTTCACAGCCTTTGCTGTGGCTGGTCTTTCTAATGGCCAGAAGGATGGCGCACGCCGCGCACAAAAGGAATGGACGTCCCGCGTCCACCGTGGGAGAGGCGGTGACAGGATGTTAATTGCATTCGGGGTACCAAAAGCATTCTTGAATGTGTTCGTGCTCCTGAAGTGACGCGATCCCGACAAGTGGATGGATCTGGCCAGATAAGCTCGGCATACCATGGCCGATGACACATCGCAGCTGGCAGCATAGATGTTGACACACAGCCCGTGGTATGTGCTTTATCGTTTTTTGTTGTGCTGCTCCATGCACCTGATCAAACGTGCGTATGTGTGTGTGTGTGTGTGTGGGCATTTGCCTTACTGTAGAGCAGTTGTGGTCGGAAAAGAACGGCAAGTAGTGGCTCAAAATGCGCACAATTACAAACAAGGAACAGTTGATTTATTGATTGTGTAGCTTTAAATGCAACTACGACACAGCAAACAACAGCGTGATTCCGATGACAGAACGTCGCAGAATACTAGATGCTTCTGCAAGTCACTCGTCCTTTTAGCCACTTTGCTTTCTCACAACCTTATATTTGTATAGTTGTTTTGATAAATGCAATTTATGATACCTTAAACCTACAGACTTATTCTGTAGGCTTCTAATGAAGTTTTTCCTGCAAGGGCTATGCTAGTTAGTTCGTGAGTACAGTCCTAGCTCCTTGTCACACAAAGGTAATTGTGCTGAGTATTGCGATGTACTCTCCACTCTCTGGACTCCGATATACCTGAATACTATCTGATTGATATGATGAGAATTGCTGTACATTCTGCCTTAGATTCTCTGGCAACATAATGACTTATTCGCTACTGATCCAGTACTATAAACTCTTTAGTTGCGTCTTACATCTTTGATGAAAAAAGTACTCTGTTAAACTAAAATGCTGTCCAATAAAAAAATATTCTCTTGTTATAAAAAATCCTCATAACCAAAAAACCCGAAACAGTACAATCCTCTCTTTAACATGCACATTGAAACCAAACCCTAACCGAAAAG
>NC_064874.1:62446056-62476056 GCF_943734745.1 Anopheles darlingi
TGCTGCTACTACTACTGTTGGTGTCAATTGAAGAGGTAAAAAAAAGAGGGACTCCAGTGACCTCCAGAGTGATAAGGCAGCAGATCGTCTCTTGCCGGAGAAGCGGCCTTTGTGGGGCAGCTCTGAATGGAGCCGCAAACTCGTCAGCCTCCACCGATGAGGGCGGTGACCAGCGGTGGACGCGAGATTCGCCAACATAATCTCCCTCTCTCTTTCTCGCCATTGTTCTTTCTCCCACTTTCTCGCTCTCTCTGTCTCTCTCTCTCGCGATTGGGATTCGCGAACGCACACCAGTGCACGCAAATCATCGCGCATTCTGCTGTTTCCCTTGATTACACAATACCCGCTCGTCCTCGCTGTCGCCGTCACGGTTGAGAGGTTGACGTTTGTGGCTCGGGCTTTGGAAATTGAAAACGATCGCCAGCCAGCGAACGAGGGAAAAGCGTAACCGCCTCTCTAGACGGGAGCGCAGATTCTTTCGCGAAAGTTTTGAGAGATTTGCTCAAACTGAGCTATCCTTTCAAAACTTTCAAAACTCTCATCCAAACGTCGTCGTCTTGGTGACCTAGGTCTATTTAGCTACCGCGCTCACTTGAAACAACAGCTTGCTTGATTTTTTTTTATGAGCAGTTATTTTCTTGCGCTGGTTGCTCAATTCTTTCAAAGTTTTCACCCTCTACACGAGCGAGAGATCTCTCGCCTCCGATTTGTATGGATTTGACAGTTAAATGATAGAATTGACAGTTAAGTGATAGATCTCTCGCGACTTGCGCTCCCGTGTAGAGACTCGGTAACGCTTTTCACGGCGCGATGGTAACGGGGGTGGCGTGTATAGGAAGCCTGCGAACCGAAAACACATTCACATGCTAGCGCACACACACACACACATGCGCGAGAGTGTACGCACAATCCGTCGCCGTTTGTCACGAAGAAGCAGAGAAAGAGGTTCCCGATTTGAGTTTGGGATTTTTTTTTTCGCCAAGAGGTCTCAAGTATGCCATGTCGTCCAAGTAGCCCAGCCAGCCAGCCAGCAGTTAACGTTCTGTGAACATTACGCAAATGTGCATTTAATAGATGCCTCTCACGCACTCGTCGATCGATCCCCGGGAGCTATAAGAGTCGCATTATTCCCTTTTTTCTCGCTAGCAGCAGCATTCCAATTCGCTTAACCTTGCTTGCTTTTCACTTCCGGTTCTGCAAACTCCCCTTCCCCACCTTTTCCCCCAGCGCATCAGAAGAGGAGCAGCTCGACACGGGTCTGATCGATTTCCACATCCAGGACCACACAACGACGATGACAATATGACGATGAAATGGACCATTTTCACTGTTTCGCTGCTGCTGCTGTCCCCGACAGGCGGCGCACGCACTCACGGAAGAGGAAAAAAAACTAGTTCTGGGTGGAGAAACCTCACCCTCTCGCGACCATAATCCGAGCGGTGGGGGCGCCGCCACACTTCCCTTCCCGGTGTCCACCTACTCTTCCTCCTCCTTCCCCTATTCGCCTGCTATGACGACGACGACGACGACGGCGAGGAGCAAACTATTTTCCGACTTTCAGCAGTCCCTTCTCACTTTCCACTTTCTGGCAGGAATTCTTCAAATATGCTGCTCAGCCATTTCAATCGTCAGTCAGGGAACGGAACGAAAAACGCCACATCGGTTCCCCTGTCGCCGTCGCCGTCGACGCACTCACTTTGTAGAAAACTCCGGATCGTGCACAATTCACAGCCAGTTCCGGAGATGGAGGAGGAGGATGGAAGTCGCCAAGCACTCCAGAAAAGGCTTGACCTTTGCACACGCCGCGGGGCCAGCGGCGAACACTTGCGTTTTTCGCGTTCTCGAGGCTAACAATTTTCTTCTACACGCACGATATGTACCTTCTTTTCCCGTTCAGATTTTCCCGTTTTCGTTTCCTGCAGAGAGCCCGACCAGCCGAGAAGCACACTCGCACACACACGCACGCACAAGTTTTTTCTTCGCTGCCCACCAAGGTGTGTCAGGGTTGGTCCACATTAGCAGCAACAGCACGTTGACTGTCATTTTCTATAGTGAGTCAGTCATCTCACTTTTTCAGCTGGCCGACTCACTATAGAAATTGACAGCGGGTGAGTAGTTGCGGTTAATGTGGACAAGCCCTGAGGAAAACATCCAGATAACGGGAATTTGCGTTTACAGCCAAAGAGTTGAAATATACTTAAAAATTCACGTGATTTTTCTTTTATGGCCTTTTTTACAGTATAATAAGTGATTATTTATGATCTAAGATGAGCATCAAATGGAAAATTGGTCAAGAAACCGCCGTGGGGGACAACACGAATGAAATGGAATTCGGTCCAAGCTGGAGGTCAATTTGAATCAACGGTTTTTTGCGAGCTCGCTGATGCTTAACAATTCTTGTTAAAGCGCCCACACACTGCGTCACAGAAAATTTAATCTGTGTATTTGTAGTTTTAATCCAAAAAATAAAATATAAATTAAAAAATAATTTCGTCCCTAATATCAGCCAGCTATCCCATAGTCCGTATTCGCTCTGAACGAAAAATGCTATCTCCGCGGAAGCGTCATCGAGCATTTCCTGGAATTTTTCGAATTTCCCCGCAAAACTCTAGTCGTCCTGGATTCGATGTCGTTAATATTTATTTATGAAATAATAAAATATCTCTCGTCTCCTAACAACCGTGTTAGTGGTAGGCTGCGCTCTCTTCTCGCGGTGGAGAAAGAGAAATACACATTGCATCTTTTTACATATAGCTTAATCGCTAGTCAAAATGGGGGAACCTGTCGCAGGCGGGAAGCAAGGTGATTGCGCGTACGGTTTACAGGAATTCCTCGCACCAATCGCTCAGACATTGGTAGCAGTCGGCCGCTTGCTTCGAGTTTGCCGCGCATGTATCCTTCATCCACTCCTTGAATAGTTCCGCGTCCTTCTTCAGGATGAGGTACTGGCCGAGGACGGTGTATGCCCGGTCGAATCCGGCCGCCTCCAGGCGCTTCCCAAGCACATCCCCGACGCCAGCCAGTTCCGTTACCGGTTTCTCCCCCATCGGTTCCGCCACAAAATTTCTATGCTTCTGGGATGTGCTCGACATGGTGCAGCGGGAGGTGTGATGCTGAAGTCTACGGTGAGGTAGAGTGGCCAATTACATCATCTTCAAGCGAGGCCTCTGTTCAGCGATAGTTTTGTCGAAACTTACCAGATAAAACGCTTATTTTTCAACAGAAAACGGATCGGACAACGCCGGAGGACGCCACAGAAAAAAGTTTTGTTTATGCGTTCTTTTCGCCCGGGCGAAAATCATATCGACTGACAGCACTGACAGTTGGTGTTTGAATTTTTCGCCGCTGAAGCTGCGTCCTCATCGCGCAACCTTTCTTTATGGAAAATAAGAAAATCTTCCAGTAAAAATCTTGATAAAATCTAACTTTACTTTTTCCAACTATTATCGCTTTATTCTGGCACTTCACATTGGCTTAGTACTTCCTTTTAAATCTCGTGCATAATTTGAGCGAATCGTACTGCCAACAAAACTTGCGGACATCTTTAAAATTACATTCCCCATCGCCCTCGGATTGGCAATCGTATGTATCGCACACCTTCGGGCACCGTCCCATACGCAACCGACACTGGAAGCAATCAACATTGGCCGATGATGATTCTGATTCCGGACTGGATCCCTCCGTTTCCTCCTCATCCTCCTCGTCGGCTGCGTCCATCTTTCTAGGAGCCATGTATAGTCGATCACCAATCCGAGTCATGGCCGGAACCGTGAGATAGATACGATCGTCCTCGGTCAAGCAGAACGAACCGCACAGAGTTTCACGCTCGTGGTAGCACCGGTTGCCCTGCTGACATATTCTTGGCGAAAACACGGCACAGCAAAGATCGAGTCCGTTGTTCGTCACGCTCGTCGCCATTTTTCCCTTTGCACCGATCGTACTATTCATACAATGAGCGCACGAGATCGCCGTGGTATCGCTTCCGCTGGCACACACTACACCCGATGACATCCGTGTGCAGCTACGGCGCAGACAGACCCCATGGCGTAGCTTATAATCCCCGGGTGGACAACTGGGCTGACTGTACAGTTTCTTCAGACAGACACCCTGCTGGTAGTAGTACTCCGACGGGCAGATATAACTGGCCTTCTCAGTCTGCAGTTGACAAAAATGACGATCGTACCGGTCCGGACTCGTCCCCGGTGGACAAGAGGCCTCTGTCGTGGTCAACTCACGGCATCCATAACCATCGAAGAAGGAGGATCCCGAGTAACTGCAACGTGCCTCCTCCAGATGGCAGAAACTATCCGTACAGAGTGTACCTCCTCCCGAACATTGGGCATTCTCGATGGCACAGCTGTAGCACCGACCGTTGGTCAGTGCATAGCTAGCGGGACATTGGGGTAACCCCCCGACGCACTGCTCCCCGATCTTTGTGCCCTTTCCATGGCAGGACGTATCGGTGAACGTCCGCAACCGGCACTCGTTATCGATGAGCGTAGATTCCGGATCGCAGCGAGCATGCTCCACACACCGTCCCTGATAGAGCATACCGCGGTTACAGGATGGCATCGCGTACTCGATGGCCGCCTCACAATCGGGGGTGTGTGGTGCAATACAGAATCCCCGGCACAGTCCGAACTCACCCGAAGGACATCGTGGCATAGCTACGTGCAGCAGGATACAGACATTACCGCGTAGGAAGTGTCCTTCCGGGCACACTATTCGCTCCGCAACACAACGATCACCCCGTATGGCCATCGGAGCCACACAGTTGGGTTGTTCCGTTTGGCAAACGACACACCGACCGTCACGCAGTCGGTATCCTTGGGGACAAGATGGTGGCACACGGTGCCAGCAGCGTCCATACTGATCAACCTCAGAAGAACAACCGGTCTGCACGTGCGGTACACGATCACATTCGGGTGCCTCGGGATAAACGCAAAGCCGTCCCCAACGATAGGTTCCTCCGGGACAGGATGCCGGTTGCTCTAACCGTAAACACGAACCATCGATGTAGGTCGAACCGAAAGGACAAGTACCTTCGGTGGCGCAATCGTGCTCACGCAACACGTATCCCTCTGGACAGATCGGATTGCTAAAGGCCCGTTCCACACAGAACGCTCCATCGACGGTTCCATTGCGGCAATGCGACCGTCGGTAGCACACTCCCCGGTAGTAATCGTGCCCCGGTGGACATGGTTTCGGTGAACGAAGTTCCCGCTTCTCGCAGGTCCTTCCAACTCCGGTCAATTTGTAACCATCCGGGCAGCTCGCATGTTCGCAGTGACTGGAATCGGGTTCGCCGGAGTGTGTGTAACCGGGTGGACAGGATGGTTCCAGCAGTATCTCTCGTTGGCATTCACCCCCAGTGGTCAGATTGTATCCAACCGGGCATACTTTATCGTAGTAAGCGAAGCACGTACTATTGACTCGCTCGTAACCGGGAGGGCAAACCAATCCGAGCACTTCCTGCGGTGGACAGTTCTCTCCTCCAGCGGCACTAGCGGATAGGCAGCCACTAGCTACGGGCGTTCGAACATCATTGCCTAGCAGCTCCGGTCGATGATTCTGACCGCCGCTACACGGTTCGATTGGACACGGTGGACTCGAGCATTGGCTAAGACAGTGCTGCGCACCACACAGCGCACCGTAGCACGGAATCAGGAAGTGTAGATATCCGGTAAAACCAACGCCACGATACGTACAGTCGGCTCCCGTTCGCTCGTACCCGGTCGGACATCCAAGATCGACCTCACAGTAGCAGCGATCGTTCCGATCGGTGTAGATGGTTTGTGGTGGACAGATGGGAAACGCGGTTAGCGTACGCACACACCAACCATCCGACGCCCGTCGCTCGTAACCATCGGGACACTCCTTCCTGTGCTGCCGTTTGATCGTGGCATCGATCACGGTACGGCGAAGACATCCTTCACCTTCCGCACCGAAGCTAAAGCCGGCGGGACAGGCCGGTTGCGTGACATTGATCGGTCGTCGAACTTCTCGCACACAGCCTTCCGTTCCGGCGTGGTACTGTTCGGGACATTCGCGTTCGATCACACACAGTCCCTCGATCGGATAGGATCCCTCCGGACAGTGGATGTCATCCTTCACCACGCAGCTCTCATCGAGTAGCTCGTACCCTTCCGGACAGTTCAGTTCTCCGTGGATGCAAAGGCGATCGTGTGCGTAACCTTGCTTGCAGCGCACCGTTAACGCACCGTCCTGCATGACACACATACTGTCCTTCCAGCTGTATCCCTCCGGACAGGCAGATTCACTCCAACTGCACCGACCATCGGTTGTTAGGTTGCCCCGTGGACAGAATGGCGGTCGTTCATCGCACCTCACACACTGATCGACGTTCGGATGGTAGTCCAGTGGTGATCGACAGAGCGGCGTAACGCTCACACACTC
Source organism: Anopheles darlingi (assembly GCF_943734745.1). Lineage (NCBI taxonomy): Eukaryota > Metazoa > Arthropoda > Insecta > Diptera > Culicidae > Anopheles > Anopheles darlingi. The sequence continues at coordinate 62,452,474 of NC_064874.1, forward strand.
ATCATTCCGTTCGATCGTTCCCTCTGGGCAGTTGTACGGGGAGTGGATCGATTCTTTGACACAGTAACCGTGTTCGTTGAGTGTGTAACCATCGGGACAGCTGGCCGGGATGCCACACCAGTGGTCCTGCTGCTGATACCGACTGCCACAGTCTCGAGTGCAAGGGGTTAGCTTCCGGCAGAGACCCGTGCCCTGGTCCAGAGTGAAGCCACGGGGACACCGTGGTTCATCGACGCTACAGAATCCCGAACCCGGAATTTGCGGAACACCACTGTCCGGACAGAGCGATCCAATCGTAACTTCACGCACACAGACACCGTTGTGGAGATGGAACGGTGGCCGACAGTTTACCTGCGAGATGACGCAAGCCCCGGATTCGTGCAGCTTACCACCGTTGGTGCAGGATGGTAGAATGTGTTGTTCGTGCTCGCAGGAACAAACGCTGTTGAGCGTACCGCGCTGACATTTGGCCACCTCGACGCAGGATCCATTGTACGAGTGGCCCTCACCGCAAACCGGCCTTCCAACGAGTGTCCACGATTCACAGCGGCCATCGTTGTACGTCGCACCGGCCGTACGGCACTCGATCGGGAGCTTGTACGTTACGGATTCGATCCGTAACTCCGGTGAAGCCTGCAGCAACCGAACGCAACGGCCCCACTGATGTGTGTAGCCGGTCGGGCATACGGTGGCCATCGCTTCCTCCTCCTGGCAATCGCAGCAATCGGAACATGCGATCGGTGTGCACGGTCCATGGCGGCCCTGCTGAGTGTAACCGGGTGGACAGAAGATACGCGCCCCCGGTGGAAAACAGAGACCATTCTCCCACCGATAACCGGGCTGGCAGATATTGTCCCGTACGCAACTGCTACCACGCTGCACGTAACCGACGGGACAGGAAAAGCTGCGAACGACACACCGATCACCCTCCCGGTTGCTCCCCGGAGGACATTCGATGTCCTGCACGATACAACCGGCCGCACCGCCAGCACCCGATCGCTGGATGTACCCGGGAGGACAGATGTCCTGGCGTTTCCTCCGGCAGTACCGCTGCTCCGTATCGATCGCATAGTTTTCCGGACAGGTACGGGTACAGTTTGTTCCGCTACAATCGGCCAGCAGACGCACACGATCCGGTAGCACGGGGTTTTTGTCCAGAAGGATTAGCTTCTTTAAGGCGCGTTTCGTTGTACCCGACAATCCGGATCCTGGGCTGGGGTATAAAACGATCAACACGACGGTTATCACTGGCACTAACCACCGGGGAATGATCCACGGTGTACCCATTTCACGCACTTCGGAGTAGCCGGATTGTCAGTCAGGCTGGCCACGGCAGGACTGAGTTCGTCTGGTGATTGGAATCGTCTTTTATCAGCACTTCATACGCCATCGATGCCCGGAAGTGTACGGTACCGCGTCTACAATGTTGCACCGGAGGGATAGTAGCGGAGGTTTATGTTTATGCGAATCCCAAGGACGATGCGTGTTGGTTGCTGCTCGTCGTGATAAGACGCTGCGTGACACAAAACGGTGGAACAACGTGGTTCAAAAGTTGAGCTCGGTTCAATCGAGTAGCAGCTTCATTGTTGCATGTTTCTATCAACATTATGATTTAATTCCTGAGGCAATAGTGTTTATGAATGAATGGCCGATATGGCCGATTGGCTTGAGATCATTGCGCTTCGGATTATGCTACAGTCGGTGACAAAAACTTATGATGAGTTTTTAAATTTAAGAAGCACTGAAACCATTTTAAACTTTCCAAACATTATGCTAAGAGAAGTAAATCGTGTATGTTGGAATCCTGAATGTAGCAAAATTTCTAAATACTGTAGACATTCGATATATAGTTATAATAGGATAGTGTATAAGTAGTAAGAGTATAATGGTAGTATTAGTATTCTGTATTCTGAGATAAAAGGGAGCAGACCTATGACTATATGCTATATTAGTATGTAATATTATAATACACATGCTAATAAAGAATGTTTAGTTTAATGTAGCTTTTATAAGTTTTCGAATAGTTGCTTGTTTATTGCACAAAGCTAAGGGCAAAAGCAAATTCTTTGGATTGGCAATCAAACACGTTCTACTTTTTTCTGCTTGATGAATAGACAAAACAAAGCAACGGAACTGAGGACTTTATTCATACAGAACAATCATTTCTCGGTTTGAGTTATAAAACTTGATGCCACTTGAGTAAGTGAATTTAATTTACTTTAGTATGAAGTTGACAAATGTGCAATTCATGGACCATCTTTAGTTCCAATATTATTGGTCAGTTATCCTTATCTTCAAGCTCATTAAAGATTTTTGATTCATACTGACCGTAAGATGGAGTTTCCGAAAGGCAGCAATGATGTGTTCAACTGCTGCTATTTGCGATTTTGAATTAATTATAATAAAATTAGCGTTAATTATGAATTGATTGAGTTAATTATGTAATTTTGTATTATATCAATTGAAATGCATTTCTGTGGACATGCGCCATTGGACTTGCAAAATCCAAGCAAGCATCAAAGCATGCATCAAACCTAGTACCTAGTAGCCTTAACTCAGAACAATATTTGTAGAACATTCTAGAGCCTTTGTAAAGGACCATGACCCTTTTTGTCGTAAGACTTCTAATGACTCTGCTGGTTAAAGGCAAAGATCAATACGCTATTACCCAAACGTCTGAAAGTAAAAGTAAGCTGCCTGTTGCTTCCATCGTTACGCAAGATAGGGGGCCGTATTTGCCAGCCACCTCTCGCTGCTCGTTGCATTTCCACTCTGAATACCAACGTTGGCCATCCAGATGAGGCGCAAGTAGGGTTATTAATGACTTTGGTAACCAGTGACCCGTACAAGAAGTTGACCAAGATACCTACCGCGTTGCACTCGTTTGCCGCCGCAGTCGCAACCGATCAACGTCGACCACGTCTACGACGATGATGACATTTCTCCTTAAAAGGTGCGATGGAGCCATTAATAATGTGACGCATCCACCACCGCACGGTACGGCCTGGTGACTTATGGTTTTATGAACCCCCGTACCTCATACCTGGTACAGTACGATGCGACATTTCGCGGGATCGCGACGCCGACCCGCTCCGGAGGGTGATCTGAGCGACAAACGCACACAACACGCGGGAGTTATCGTTTGCCACCGATCGCCGCACCCCGTCGCATGAAACGTGAAACCCTTGAGTTGGGCCTTCCGACAGCAGAGGCCACAATCCGACGACCCACTGGCTACAGCGACCCACGGTGAACAATGTGTTCATTAGAAGGCGGAAGATTTTTATCGGTTATTGGCTTTTTATGCAAACCTCTCAGTGGGGGCAGGGAAGGCCGGTCGGAAGCTGCTGCCGGTGCTGGCTGCAGAAACTAAAAATACTGTTACGCCCGGTCGGCCCGGTTGATGGTGCCGGTAAATTTAACATTAAATGTTTGCGCGTCCCATCGCACAGATCGGTTTGATGTTGGCGATGCTGCAGCCCAGCATTCGGGAGCTCCAAATTGGCCTCTGCTTTCGCCAAACACCGGATAGGTCGGTTGGATATAAGCTTGGAAGATATTTTACAGGCGAGACATTGTCAGCGAGCCGAGCCGATAGTAGAGCAGCAAACTGGGGTTCGAGGTTCACACGACTCGAGTGATTCTCCATTCCATCGTTTTTTTCTCTCTTCTTCTTGGGTTTTATTCCGGCCGGGAAGATGTCAAGATGTGGTCAAAGTGATTGCATAATTTACCCGAAGATTTGGATCGAATTTCAAGTAAATACTTTCTCCACCGCGCTCGCCCGAGTAATGAGAAAAATGTTAAGCAAGGTTTCGCATTTGCCTAATTCTTGACTGGTGGTGATTGGCCGGTCGCTCGAGTTCTGTGACTGCCCCCGGTACTAATTCCGTTAAGTTGCTTTGTTTGCGATAAGATGACCCGTGGTATCCGGTGGCCCGGCGTTTGCTCCGGATGTGCTTGCGATTGTTGTGAATCCGCTAAGTTATGGTTGACCTTTTTTTCTTTGATAATTACTAGTAGACAAAAGTGTAGTAACAATTGTCTTATTTGAGCTTGAAAATGGTTGTTTTAAATTTGTTTCAAAGGCATTCTTATTTCTTGTTATATTAATTATTACTATTACTATGTTACTTGTTATTATACTATGTTTTAGAAATGGTTTTATTTTCTATTCAAGATGTAGGATGCCTAAAGCAATCAACGTAAAAGAGCATCGAACTGTAAATGAATGCAAAACGTGTTTGTCCTTATTGGTTTTAGAAAATAAAATATTAAGGTGATTGATTACCTATGGTACGGTTTAAGCATTTTTAGGCGTTCTTTGGTATTTTTAAAGAGAATTGCTAATCCTTTTAAAATCAAAGTAATTTCTTATGAAAGCTGTGGCATGCTGGTATAGGTGAGAGGCGAACCAGCAAGTCAGTCGATAATGAGACAAGCAACGGAATGGACGTGTAAGCGTTTACCTGGCAGAATATCACAAAAGCTACAACACTATTCAGATAGTGTTTTCTTTCTATAAAATAATTTGAATCTTTTACGACACATTATGAATCATTAGAAATTAGAAATCTTGCATTTTTGTGCATGATCGTGAATCGCTGAGATTGAAAAACATCAGCTTTCAGGTTCGAGGGACATTTAGCTTCCTGACAAATTTCTTCAATGATTTTTTGTACTAATTTTATGAAAAGTTTTAAACGTTCAGCAACGTTTAGCTGGTCAACATCTTCTACACTCGTGAAGACTTTTTGAGCTGTGTCTTCCCCGACCATAGCTTCATTCTCTAGTTATATTCACTCTTTGTCTTTACTTCTTTTCTAAACCTTTGGCAGATTACAGAATTTGCTACAGGTCATTCAAAATTTTAATTCAAATTCAAAATAAACAATAAATTTTCAATAGCACTTGATACTTGTGCCACGTATGATTTAATTGACTTATTGAAGCAATCCTTCAATATATTTTAGCTTTCGAAATAGGGTAGAATGAGATTTTGATGTTACTTGATGGGTTTGCTTGTATTGTAGATCAATCTCACAGCATCATTTTCAAAAAATGTCAGTTTATAATAAGTAATATTAAAATAATAAATCAAACAAAAAAATCAATCAATCAAATCAAACAAAAAATAAATCTAATAAACCAAAATTTATTAAATCCTCCTTAGTTTTAAGATACTGTGTTCAGCCTGACGGCGAACACTTTTAAAATAAAATATACATAATATATGAACATATAAATATACAAACATGTTACACATTTTCAATATTTTTTTGTTAACATTCGTCCAGTGCAAATGTACTTCTGGCTCTAGCTGTGAAATGTTTTTTCGAAACTACTTGAACAGGCAAAAATTGCAGCATTACCTCCATCGAATAACCCATAGTGCCGACGGTAAACCCGCGAACTCCGAGGAACATCCTTTCGGCCAGCAGCTGAGCTGAGCTGAGCAGAGCAGAGACTTCAACGACCCTCTTTCGTCGGAACACGAAGAGAAAACATTCATCGCCCTCTCCCGAAGTTCAACTCCAAGCAGAGCGAATGCGTGGATCTGCTGCTGGATCTAGATAAACAACGACAATCAACTCTGAGAGAGAGAGAAAGAGAGAGAGAGAGAGAAGAGAGAGAGAGAAAGAGAGAGATGGAGCACGTTCGGAGAGAGACGAGCCAGAGAGCCATTCTCAATTTATGCTTTTTATGCTGTGTCGCGCACGCTTCTGCATCTGTCGGAAATTATGCTCTTCACTGAGATGAGAGATTCGATCGCGAAAGGAAGTGCATGCTGCTGCTGGTGCGTTGCTCCACGGTGTTCGACGTTGTCCCGCGGTGTCTCTATAGCGTGTGTGTTGTTGCCTGCCTGTGTGTCTGAAACGTGCGTTTCCGCCGTTGGCGAAGGTGAAGGTAGGAGGAATTGTGTAGCGTCTTGGAATGGTGGTGGAATACGCGAAGACGCGCGTGCGCCTGACCGGATGAAGGTCTCGCAAACGCCTCTGAAGCAGTAGTGGGTGTGAGTGTGTTCGCGCGAGACGCCCGAGGAGTGGGCAACGAGTGAGGGGTGGGCTGCAGCAGCCGAAATATTTGGCCGACTTCTGTGTAGAACCGGAAAACCGGGATTGACCGACGACCGGCCGTGAACGTCTATCGTCGTCGATAGGTTCTGCAATCATCATCATCATCAGCAGCGGCAGCAGCGTCGATGCCGGCAGCTCCTTCCGGTTGGAACGCATCATAGAACGAAGAACGAGCTGGTGCAGCTGCATCATTAGTAGTGTCGGTTGTACTAACAGAAGAAGTAGATTAAATTCTAAGTAAATCCTCACCCTGACGTGCTGCAGTGCCTATAGTGTCGTAGTGAGTTATATCCGACGAATACAATTCAAAACACCTGCGCGGCCCCAGATTGTGTACCGGCTGTTTGGCTATGCGGGATGGGATGGTTACGCAAGGGGAATGCATAAATAATGAAGCATAATTTCCCTCCGTACGTACGCGTGTGTGTGTGTGTGTGCCCATTGATCTTCTCTCTCGCAACGGCAATCCCGGCAACAACAGCAACGTGGGTTTAGCGTCGCCTGCTGCGATTCCTTTCCGTTTCGCTAACTTTGTTGCGTAGGCCTGGAAAATTCAAATTATCGTCGTGCAGGGAAGCAAGTGAAGAGTTTTCACCTGGATAACGCCCCAGAAAACACCGTTCAAAAGCGGCTTACCGGTTGTTGTAATTTGTAAAACGCCCAAAAAAAGTTCCACCGGAAGTGAGGTGGTACCGGTGTGTGATTACAAGGGTAGTATATATCGTGTTAGTGTTTCGGCGCGTGTGTGTGTGTGTGTGTGTTCGTGTGCATATGTGTGTTTAATTGTGTTACAGAAGAAGATTTGCATATAAATTGTTGTTGTAAAACGAAAGCATCTGCTGCTAACTAAGTAGCTTGGGGAATTCCGGGTGTTTGTGTGTCGATTTTGAGGTTATGAGATTCCGGTCCACCATCTTAGCTGAAAACGTGACATCATTTGCGGGGTGGTTCGGTATCTATTTCGTTCATTTCTTGGTTCGCAAGTGAGTGAATGATAAGCAGTCATTGTCGGTACGCCCACGGTGTTGCACTTGGTTGCAGCAAATCGGCCTCATCCGGTTGTGTAGAACGCACGTGTTACGCACTGCAGTTGAGGTAGACCAACACCGCCATCACTACATTCCCACCCGGCCCGGTTCGTGCACCGGAAGCCAGCACCGGAGTAGGCATGGAGGAGGAACTGCGCTGTCCGGTGTGCAAGCAGCTCTACTCGAGCCCGGTACTGCTGCCGTGTTATCACGCCCTCTGTCTGGCCTGTGCCCTGGACATTCAGACGGCCAGCTCGTCGTCGTCGGCGGCGGCGGCCGCGGCGTCAGCCGCAGGCGGCTCTTCCTCGTCCGGCTCCTCGTCATCGTCCGGAGCGGTTGCGGTACAGTTGCACCAGCATCAACACCATCCAGGTCCCTCGTCTACATCATCGGCTTCATCCTCATCGTCCGCTTCATCCACTACCGGGAGTTCGAGCGCCACCGAGAGCGTATCGTCGGATCAGGACCAGGCCGACAAGGTCAGCATTCTGAGTGAGGCCGACTCCGGTGTCATCTGCTGCACGTCACGGCCCGGTTCGTACGCTGGCACACCGAACCTGCAGGGTCTGCTGTTTCCACCGTCCGGTTCCGGCAGTTCGGTCTATTCGCTCGTCTGTCCGGTCTGCCGGAAGCTGGTGTTCTTCGACGAGCTCGGTGCCCGCAATCTGCCGCTGTACCGGGCGATGGAATCGATTGTGGACCGGTTCTGCGAACGGGAGGCACTCCGGTGTCAGATGTGTGAAACCGAACCACCGAAGGTGGCCACCGTCATCTGCGAGCAGTGCGAGATACGGTACTGCGATGCGTGCCGGGAACTGTGCCACCCGGCCCGTGGTCCGCTGGCGAAGCATAGCCTCACGAAGCCACGGGGCGCCTGCCAGCTGCGGGAGTCGATCTGCGGTGAGCACACGGAACCACTGACCATGTACTGTATGGGCTGCAAGCTGCCCATCTGCAATCAGTGTATCGGCGAGCAGAACCGGCACCAGTCGCACGATCTGCAGTCCATCACGGCGATGTGCAAGGCCCAGAAGGTAGGTGCCACATTCCTTCCCCTTTCCGTTCCGTCCGTTCTACATTCCGACTGGCGACGTTGGCGAGACAGTCGTTCGTTCCCAGTGCGCCAGGTTCCGTCAGGCGACGAGACACATTTTCTTATTCCGCTTATCATCGCGCCGGACTTCGGCCCTGTTGGCAATCATTGCTGGTGTCACGGCGCCAGACATAATGCTTCGTGCTGCTGCTGCTGCAGTGGTGAAATCGCACCGGAGGATGAAACATGAACCCCACTCTGGTCCATGGGACTCTATTTATTCTGCTGCATTGTGTGTTCCTCCGGTGGCTGAGAATCAATCGTCAATCGGTCTCTCATGAATTTTGTAAACCGTTAAGATTATCTGCTGATGAGACAAAACAAAAGCAGACGTTTGCGATGCACGATGGGAAGAGGGCTCAAGATTGCTTTATTTAGGCTCTGGAGAGCACTTGTACTATTCATGTCTTTTCCCCCAAATAAAAAAAGCCTCAGGAAACCTCACAACTGAACACCAGTTTTCGGTTGAATCGAGTGTGTGTGAGCTTGTAATAAGTGGGAACGGATCGAGCATTAGTACGTACATCAACCTGCCGCTTTGAAGCTTCAGACACTTCGTATCCTGAACGCTCGTCTGTTCTTATCTTCCTCCAAACAAATCTACCTGGGCGGATCCTTTCGTAATTTGGTAATTATACCTTCCGCAGTGTATCTTCAGATCTTCAGATCTAAAGAGCACAAAAGAAACAGACCAGGTACTGATACGCAAAATAGTTCCAGACATAAAATCCCTGGGGAAAGGGAACTTTCAACAAAAAAAGTAAAACCTCGCCGCAGGCGCGAAGAAGTGCGTTGGACAATGAATTCCTCACGTGCAAGGATGGGAACGAAAGTATATTCCCGAATAACACAATTGAAAACCCGTTTTCTGAGACAACAAGAAAGGGGAACGGAAATACAAAAAAAAAGGGATTTTACACGCCAGATCTCTGCTCTGGTCCGGTGTGGATGGCGCCCCTGCTTGAAACCGGTTAGCACCGTGGGCCGCGCACTCACTGCCAGTGCCGGTAATTATCGCAAACGGTTCAGTTGTTCAGCGATAGTGACAAATAGTGGCGCACTCGTCGGTCTGCTTTCGGCACAATATTTGTAAAGATGTTACCGGATTGTTTGCGCAACGCGTGCAGTTGGTGTTGACTGCCCTTCGAACGTGCTGATACACATAGTTCAAGATCTTAAATAGAAGAGTTTGAAGTATTGGCAAATGAGTAAGTCAATTCCAGGCTGTTTGCTTAGCGATTAATGGTGGTTGTTGCCAATTAAGGACATAAATAAACAGGAAGAGGGTTGATGGAATAGCAAACTATAAAAATGTTTTTGGTTTTATACATGGTATTTCCTGCCTTCATATGCTTTCTTATTTTTTCTCAACGTTGTATGGCAATTTATCAGTCTAAAAGCTCTTTTATTATTTCTACAGTGGGTGGTGGGAAACGCAGTTTTCAATTATCTTTAAATTTCAGAACAAGTATAACTCACGTTACGTATAGAACATTAATACACGAATAGAACATTAATAATTATATTTATTATAACAGTTTTTTTGGCAAAGTAAACAGAACATTAAACACGTTCTGATTGATTAATACCGAAACATTAAATCCCAAACAGTGCAAACGCTCACAAAGCGCTTATATCGATTGTTTTAAATCGAACATGTGATACATTTGATCAAGACTGTAACAGCTAGTGTTTATCAAACTACATAGGCCTAAACACATCAATGCATTTGTGATTTCATTCTCGATTGCAACAAATTTGCGCATTTTCTTTAATCATGTGATAATTATATTGCAACAATAACAATTATTTTGTTACAGAAAGCATGATTCTCTACTGGTGCTCCTAGTAAACACGGCCAACAGTCGATCGGTGTTTTACTAACAACTATGTTACTACATACTGCTAAAAATTAACCTACGAATAACATGGCTTATTGCAATTATTGGCTTTCATATTTTGTTCTGTTTTTACTTTACTATTGATGTACTGTGCATATTGTATAATTTGTAGAGTTTCCATAATGCAATATTTGGGAATTATGATACAAATTGAAGCGAGCAATAACTGGGATACATTAAACATCTTTCATATGGCCACTAATAATTGAAGAGGAGACATTGAAATTAAATGTTTTAATATAAAGTTTTTGTTATACACGAACTCCGGCATTGTGTGAAATCGTTTAGCAAATTGGTTTACATCCATTAAACCGTTTCCAAGTTCCCAGGAACACTGGTGGAAGAACAGTTGAACTCGTCCCTTCTTACCCGAAAGAGGAACCAAACAGACCAGGAACCCGCAGTAACAACACGACAAATCACTTTAAATTACATTCGTTCTCATTCTCCGTGACATGCCCGTCAGCGAGTCCCGGGCAACGAGTCCCCCTGAACCGGAGACCGGGCGCGCATTAATTGTGCATTCAACGATGCACATGCATTTGCATTTTGCATTTGTTTGATGTCGGTAAACATTGGCGGTCGGTATATGTTGTGTGTATGTGAGTGCACGTTTCTATGGTTATGTGGTTATTTGTTTTGCCAGTTCTTTATTGCACTTCGGCTGTCACAACACCTGCGCAGACCAGGTCCTAGGAGGCGGAGGAGTCACAATACTTTCACCTTCAGTGACAGTATTGCCCCTTTTCCTACCCTTCCTTCGTGCGCACTGATTGTCCAACGAATTTGTCACAATAAGAGGCTAGGATGCATCCCCATTCCACCCTCGAGATACGAGACTTGATGCGCAACCTTCATGGCTACACGGCTGACATCTTAACACCTTTCCGGTTGTCACGATTCCCGGTTAGCCCTTTGGGGCAACCGACATGATCGCTCATGACAGTTTAATTACGCTTTCGTTGTGTTCGGAGCCCACTGCTGGTGGTCATCCCACCGTCGACCAACCGGAGGCGCCACTCGCCAAGACTCCGTTCCGAGGGGCCGTGAGAAAGTTCGTTTTGCGCTCGGTGGTGGTATGTGCACTGGAGCCGAAATGCTCCGAATTTCTGGGTGCGGTCCTCCACAGGGGTGCGCTTGTGTGTGTGTTTCACATAATTGTCGTAATGCTGCTTGCGTTCTTGCGCTTCAACCGCTCGTGGAGGGACTCGTCTCGTCTCGTCTCGTGACTTTCTCGTGCGAATCTTGAGTGCACGAATCCGCGCATCGCCAGAGGGGGTCGAAACTCGATCGATTGTTTCTAGCTTTGGACCAGGAAATAGCTTCGGTTTGCAATGAAGAGGAACGAATTTATGGTCGATTGTTTAACGGTTTAGCTCGGAGAAGAAGGATGAAAAGAGGGGCGCATTCTCTCTCCTCCACGGACGGGAATTAAGTAATTATCGAAGGTAGTCATTACTCGACTGGTCCCATTACTGACACGTGCTGACAAAGTAATTTTTTTGACATTTTGGAACCCACCCATGTCCCATGGTGTTGTTTTACGTTTATTTCTAATCGATTTGGAGTCTAAAAAACGGTTCCAATAGCTACAGTTCACAGACGTTGCGTTGCTTTCTGGGAAGTGATCAATACAAAGCAATAACCCGGCGCATGGTCCGACGTTGTAAACGGTACAGCACACACACACACTTTCTTCCAGGCGATGCGTACGATGTCACGACCAGGCGGAGGTTTGGTTGATTTATGTGACAAAGAGTGAGCCGGTGCGCATTCCGTTTCTCCGCTTCGGTTTATAATTTATGAATTTATTCAAAATCCCGTTTGGCTCCGGGCAGCATCTCGCACATGAGGCGGAAGTGAAGGCGATTCCGTGCGATTTGCACGAATCGATCCGGACAACGCACTCGCTGGTGCTGGTGGTGGTGGTCATGCATGATCTATTTCCTACGCCTATTCCCCAGTGCGGAAAACTCGTAAAACTTGGGGACACATTGACGTTGGGGCTTGGTTTTTGGCAAACGGTGGCGCACTCACTAGCAGCCCCTCTCCTGATGCGGGTTTTGACATTTTACGATCGCTACGACCGTGCGACTCTTGCCGCCGCCTGGCCTGGCTGTACGTTGATGAGCTTTTCGTCTGTTCACGGCTTTTATGTTGCCCCGAAATTGATGGCTTTTATGGGTTAAGACTGTTCACACTTGGCTGAGCGTGCTGCTCCACGACGCCCAGAGCACAATTTGTACAATTCGTTTAGTATTTTATAGGAACCAATTTGGATGTTTGCAGCGGAGCACGTCAGTTGGATCCCATTTCTGTATCATGCATAGCGATGCCTTGGGTTCAGCTTTAGCGTGAGTTTCCTTTACATTCTGTCACGTTAAGTCTGAATACAGACGTGGAGTGTCTTATAGTTGAAGTTTGTGTCTTTTCCCTCTTCGTTTTAATAAAGAGTTTTCTCACATTTTGGTAGTACACTTTATGGAACGAAAAACGACAATTACGAATTGATATGTTACGACATTACGATTGCCACATGCAAACACCTACCCCGTGGTCGGTGATTCAATTCGCATTCCTTTCTTATACTTACACTCCCGAGTCTTCGTCTGCATAGCCATTTGCATAATCGCTGGGTTGAGGAAACAGACGGAACACACATTTTCCTGGAGAGGGAAGGAGGGCTCCAAAATTGGGTCTCGAGTTCCCTCTTCGACATAACACCTGGCACACACCGGTAAACACCTGGGACAGGACCAAGCTTCTCCCAGGAGCTGGCAGGAATTGGGAATTTGAACGTCCTTCCGACCGTCGACGGCTGACGCAGAGAAAAAAATAGGAATTTTAAGCAGAAAACTATGGAACTCTTCTGGTACAGAGAGGCGACGCAGAGGGGGATATCCGGATGCTATAAGGATGCTAGGGCAGAGATTAGGTAGGACACGAAGCACGATGAAGAATGGTAAAGCGAATAAGTGGCAAGTAAGAACGAGAGCAACGGGAGCGAGCAAAAAATATGTAAATTATGAATCACGGAACAACGCGTACACTCGCTCGCTAAAGATAAAGCGGGATCGGGCATCCCTATCTACTCCATCGAGGAGACTTCTGTCTGTCTTTCCGAGTAGACAGCCGAGCACAAGCTCTGCGGATTCTCTGCGAGCTCCGTTTGTTGTTCTACGTTGTTCCATCATTCTTTCAAGCAGTCCGGGCTCATGAACCTGTATAATGGTGTAAAATGTAAAATATAGGCCCCTTCTCATCACTGCATTGCCTTGCGGGGTTCGGGTATTAGCATAACCTAGAACAGCAAGCCCCGAATGTTGGGCCCGGGCCCGGTATATGGGGATAGGGTTTCGATTTTTGCCAAATGCCAGGTGCTTGCTGACGAGCTGGTAGATACTGTTTGACGTGCGTCAGATACACGTAATGGTTTTCTTGTGATCCTGCAACCGGGAGTGGTTGGTTTTGGTCATAGTATCGACCGCGACCACGAGGACCATGCCGGTGTCTGGTCGTCGACGACTCGCTGTCGAGCTCACACTGCAGATACTCTACACTCACCAGCTTGGTCGCGGTGCGGTCGATTTCACGTTTATCGCCTGGAATCCGCATCATGTATTCCGTTCAGGCCTGCCAGAACTAGAACGGGAGGCGGCAGCTACGGAGGGCACCCGGAAGTTCGGGAAAACCCCGGAAGGAAGGAACTCCCCGGCCTTGTCAGTGTTTTTCCATCTGGCCGCATTGTCGAACTGGGAGCAGAAGGTCTAGGAGGAGGAGGTGGTGGGAAACCGTTGGTATACCAGCACCCTACGTTGGTTTGCGTCTGCGTCGCTTCCTGGGCCCTTGTAAACGATGATGGAAATGGGAAATATGGTGGTGGTGGTGGTAAAACGCCAAAAGTTTTCTTTTGAATATAAATTTTACTCACTCCACAGTCGCCTAGTATATGGTGTGTACTTGCTCCAGGCACGATGTTCTTTTGAATTCTCTAGGCCGCCCTACCGCAGGATGGTGGCCAAGAAAACCGAGATATACCCGGACCGTTCCATTTGGTCGCGACGTAGATCAAGCAGTGAAGTGACTTTATTCTTAGGCGAAAAACCGGGCGAATTCCCGATGGTCTTCACTCCTTCACTGGCTGCGGTAGAAGCCATAAGGATGCACCCGGTCAAAGGTCACAGTCACACTCGGTAGTTCGAAGGAACAAGCTGTTCGAAAAGTTGGCCCCAAGTCCAGAAAGTCCGTCGGGTCGATTGGAGTTTATATGTGTGTGGCCAAGATGGATGGCATGTGGCCGAGGGCACCTATCATGAGTGAAGTTAATAAAGCTAATGTAGAGAGAAATGCAATATGCAAAGAAGGTTAAACTGGCGTATTTTCCGCTCAATAGCAGGCCCTGGTGTCACACATAAACCGATGCCTACTGCGCTGCTGAAGACCTGAACACAGATTATTCGAAGGACAAGTCTGATGGAAAACGTTTTGACCCGAATCTCTAATGTCCTTTATTTGTGGTTCCTAAAGTCATTGCGTTATTCCTTTATTGCTGCATGTAAAATTGCATTTGTATGTTAAAAAGAGATTACTCTTTTCCCTCTTCCGTGACAATGTTTTGGATCTCGATCGATTTTCCGCAACGTTTGGGGTTTATCGATCCAGAGGATTCAACATTGCCGTGACCAGGATTCGAACCTGGGTTACTACGGCCACAACGTAGGGTCCTAACCACTAGACGATCACGGCTACCGAGGGTCTTGATTTACTCAGATTCGGCGTCGGTTTGTGAAGTAGCTTTTAGGGGTTCCACCATTGGCTCGGAATGGTGAAAGTAGCTCAAGCGAAACCCAAAAGAAAGACTCGCCCCTCCGTTCGTGCTCGCTGTTCGGGGTTTAAAAGTGAACGGAGTGGGGAAAACAGATCGAAAACCAGACCGAAACCGAAAACCAGAGTAGCAAAAGGTCTTGTAATGGTGATGTCTTGCTTCGAAAACGAAGTTACAGAATATTGAGCATGGATTAACTGTTCAGTTTCCATCAGCTTCTACTGCTAATCATTTCAAATCTATTACCGAACGTATAAGAG
Organism: Anopheles darlingi; assembly: GCF_943734745.1. Taxonomy (NCBI): domain Eukaryota; kingdom Metazoa; phylum Arthropoda; class Insecta; order Diptera; family Culicidae; genus Anopheles; species Anopheles darlingi. Next base: position 62,467,658 of record NC_064874.1, read on the forward strand.
CGAATCTTGAATCAAAATGTTCCGACCAATCGTTTCTACAAACGACAGAGATCAGCATCAAATCCTATGGTTCGTGATATCCTTTTTGCAAGGATAGTGATGATTATCTGGGCTGGTTTTTCCAACCGATTTTGAACCTCGAACCCTCCAACACAACCTTCTCGTAGCCGTGATCGTCTAGTGGTTAGGACCCTACGTTGTGGCCGTAGTAACCCAGGTTCGAATCCTGGTCACGGCAATGCTTCCCTCGATTCTCGAAGGGACATTGTCACGGAGAGGAGGAGAAATAAGTGCTTTTTAGTAGCTGTTTAAATTTTACTGCAGAAGTGTAACCGCCTAATCATTGGCTAGAAGAGGATGTACTTAAGTTCTTGGATTACCTCCTATGATTCCCGCTACAAACAGGAACGATATGGTCCGGAGTTCGTTTAGTCCACGCAAGTGTAGTAGGTTCATAATTGCTCCGGAACACTTCAGAAAAATGGCTTTAAATTGCTGTGGGTTAGCAGTAACCGTGTGTGTCCATCTGTTACCCACTTGCAACGGCCACGAGCCTCTTTCATACCATGTTTCAAATTAGCAGCGCCCGCGTAAAAGTGTCTTTCTTTCTTCCACTTCAAGTGCCTCTCTTGGGGCTCGACACTGTGGCGAGTGAGTGGACGAACAATTGTCACCGAACGAGTTAAAGAACGATTTTAATTTAATTCAATTAATCACACCCCCCAAGAGAGGACGCACGCTGGAAAGAGAGCGACAACAACGATGGAAAACTCTGCCTGCCGGGGTTTGGTCGAGAAAATTTCGCTTCAGGCGCTCCCTGATCGACTGAAGAGCGATCGGTGTGAATTGTGCAATTTGTCGGCGGTCGAAGGAATCGTAATTCCCTCATCTGGGCCAATTATTAGTTTTTCAAAAGAAGGACCTACCACCACCACCACTGGGGTTTCATTTGAAAAGAGCTTTCAACGTTTCATTGCGGCCACAAGGGGTTTTCGGTTGTTTGCTTGTGGTCTGGCTGGAAATACCGCCTCACCTCCAGCGCCTCGACGTGTAACAAGCCTCGACGTTGTGTTTGCTAATGTGTTGTGTTGAGTTTCCCAGAACTCCACTTCACACAACCAGCCCAGCCCACATTCTCCACAATAGAAAGAGAGTGTGTGTTCCTTTTTTAGAAGTGCTCGATCTCGAAATGTGGTAGATTGAATGCAGAATTCATAATGAGTCCTAGTGTGTGTGTGTGTGCGAGTGTGTTTCGATGAGCAAACATTCATACACTCTGCAACACACATGACGCCGTGCAGATGGGAGTTTTCCCAAAAATTGGCATAACTTGGCTGGCGTGTAGGCCCTGGCTGGAGTTACAGGCTAGCACGCGGCAAGGGCCGGTAGGACGAGTTCCGCATTCGTTATGCTGCCTGCAGACTCCAACCGCGGGCGCGCGTGAGGTACTGTATACTGTACGCTGTGCGCTGTGCTAGTGCTTGTTAGTGCTGTAACCGCTGCAGAGGAAATTAAACAGAATCAATAAAAGAAATTACGTTTTGTGGTGCTTCCGCGGTGCTTGGCCAGGGAACGGGGACTTCCTTTTCGCCTAGAGCTCCAGTGGTAGTATTAGTAGTAGTAGTAGTAGTAGCTGCAGCAGCACACGTCCTGTTGTGAACCGTGACGGAAACGATGGGGTTTCGGTGAGGTTTTACATCTTCTTCTGCAAGTTGCTAACGCCGTTGCAGTGCAGCGTACAAGAGAGGCTGAAGGATTGGACTGTACGGTACTGCGGCATCCGTCAGTGCCTTTCCGGCACTGTCTGTTTCCGGGATGGGCTGCTGAGATCCGGCTGTACTGTGCAGACTTGTTTATTCTGTATCTTGTACCCTGCGCGTCGTCGTCGTTGTGTCGTCTTGGAGATGGTTCTTTGTCGAAATCGAATAATACCTCATCGTAGAAGGCGGCTCCCTGGAAGTTGGAGGAGAGTTTGATTGTTTTCCCATGAAAAGGGCTCCATGGCTTATTAATTCAACCGGATTCAGCTTCGCGAATTTCGTTTCTTCGTCCTGGCTCTGCTCTGAAGATACTGAGCTGTCCGTCCTGGTTTTTGGACGAACTCGGCGTAATGAAGGCAGAAGGCTGTCTGCTCCATTGTTCCCTAGACTGTAGAATGTAATTTGGTCCATCGTTCGTCCGCCAAAAAAAAAAGAAAACACACTATAGTGGCCGAGGACCATCGTCTCATCCTTTGCCTTTTTATGTCCGCTTCTCCACCGCTTCCTCTCTCGCACGTTTGGCTGATCTGGTAATTGTGCTGATTTGGCAGGCTGACCGGAAATAGAGTGTTAGTTTGGCCCGAGGAATCGGAAAATGGGACGAACGGAACCACTTCAACGGAGTAGGGGCTGGGTATGTGACGGGTTTTCCCAATAATTGGATTAGTGAGTGAGTGGTGGTGGTGTCCTGATTGAGTTTTCTATTTTGAGGGAAAGGCAATGTTAAAACGATGGTCCCGCAAAAGGATGTAGGGAAAATGGGAAATCGGAGGTTCGGTTCGTTCGATTCCTCCGTGATCCGAAGACATTGAGCCTAACTGCTGCTGCTGCTGCTTCTGCTGCTGCTACTAGTGCTGCTACTGCACCTCCACCGAAAGGGCTCAAGGCGTCTAATGATTTCGTTTTCTCGTCGGCTCTCGGTCGCGCGGCGCGGATGGGAAACTCAATCAGTCCGGAGGTTGGGATTTGGGTTTTATTGATTGAAAGTGCTAATGAGCTCATCAACAGGGCCATTGCACACGAGGACCATTGCGGATCGATCGAAGGCGGCGTACCGAACGTCGTTATTGAGTAGCGTCCCTGGAACCTTATATTTTCTCTTTCTCCTCAAAACATACTTGAAGAGATGTGACGATAAACGCTTGGAAAGATAACGTGTGCGTGTGTGTGCGTGTGTGGTCGATTCCATTGCAGCCGGATCTGGTCATCTCGAAAGTGGGCCAGTCGAGAGGTTGTCAAGGACCAATTGAATGGCTTCGGCTCTTTTCGAACTATTCGAAGGATGGTTGGTGAAAAATTCAATAGACAACCGTTCCCGCATGACCTGTTCATGTTTAAATAAACGAAATAGCGTCAAAAGAGGAGCCTTCCTCTTGTTCCGGTGGCCGGTGGCGTCCGGAAGGCAAAGTGGCAACGCGGAAATCCTCGAGGGACCGATGGTGGTCGTGTGCGCTCTCGAGGTAGATGATGGCGATGAATGGTTTGCTTTCAGCAACTATTCAGCAAACCGAACCGAACCGTACCAAGTGTTACGCAAGAACCTGGCACCGACCCGCAGCAACCGTATGCAACACATCCGGAATCCGGTTCGGTTCAGGAGGCAAGGGTGTTCGGTACAGCCTTTTGCCCATTCTTTGCACCGTTTTCTGCCAAATGGCAAGGCAACCAAGGCTAGTGGTGTTGAAGGGGTCCCGTTTTGAGAAGGGTCACTGGCAAGGGAAAATCTCCGTTCACTCCGTAGGGGCGAGGGGTTGTGCACCACCAACCGAACAGCACCGAACAACACACGGACATGGACCTAACCTGTCCTGACGGAGGGGTGAAATGGTCCTGTAAAAAAGGATCGATCGAACGGGAACCATATTCTCTCTCTTCCTGGCGTTGTCGCATCGAAGATGAATGCTTTCGTGATGCGCGCGCGAGATGGCGAGTGGCGGTGGAAAAAGTGGGAAGATTTTATTACCCTGCTGCCATTACACTGCCACTGGCACACCACCGGTAATGGGGTCAACGATCTCCGCCAGTGCAGGGTGGTTGGAAAGCCGAGGGGAAAACAAAGTGGAAAAGCGGTCCTCCACGGTGCTGGTTCAGGAAGCCAGCGAGCGAGAAAACGAATCGAATTCTACCTTCGTCACTTTGCGCAACAGTTTTTTTTTTCTCAGTTTTGGTTTGAACAGGTTAGAGAAAACTTGGTGCAAAATCAGTAATATACAATAGAGTAATTTGGGGGGAAAAATTAGCTGCAAACGCTGAAGTAATTTTAGGAGATGTTGTTTAAGAAGTCGAGAATCTACAATTGTTTATCAATTATTAAAGGCAGTAAACTGTTGAAAAAATTGTATAATGTGAAAGCCATCATACGCCATTAAAAACACCTCAGCAAATATTAGCAATAGCATTAAAATACCAGCGAGCGTGCAGTACAATTACACAAGAGCTGACATAATTTAATCAACTAAAGCATGCAACAGTTAATACTTGGCCGCACAAAACAGAACATATCTCAGTCAAAAAATGACGTATAAATAAGAAAAGAAAGGTGTCGTTTTGTAGGTTTTCTTATTTTCTTCAATAAGAAATATTGATGAAAATTATTCATTAATTTTTAATATGCCTTTTTATCTTTTATTTCGACATCACCCAAATTTTTTTGCAAAAATTAATGCCATACTTTCGGCAAGCAAAGCTACTTAAATCATGCCAAACTTACACAGAATCAATGGTGGACAAATGCAGGACAAAATCCTTTTCCGGAGACACTCTTTTCTTGCACAAATTTCGAATAAACGTTGCCTCAATGGTGAAAACATTTGATATGTCGCCACAATGTCAAATCCCATGCCAAATCATCATCTTACGGGCAAACTTATCTCCGTAAATAAACCAAATCCTTCCTAAATCATTCCCTCTATAATTGGCAATGTCCCATTTTTTTCGAAACGCATTTTTACGTGTGTTCCATCGTCCATCAAAAACCATCCAAATCGAGTTTTAATAGTGAGTGTGCAGATTTTTTTTGGTCTTTCACGTTCCATCGGCGACAACTTTTGAAGGCGTGAATCAATTTTGACAAAAAAATTAACACTAAATAAACAGACTACAATGATTAAAACGCTGTCAACGGAATGGCAAAGTGACCACTAGGCGCGCTGCAATGATCAAACAAAAACGGCCAAAAATTAACTGTTCCATGCTTTAAGTTGCTGAAACATAGTTTATAATCACAAGTCGCAATCAGACATTCGCTTAATTATTGTGTTTATTGTTAGTTTATCTCATTTAAAAGACGACAAACTCTACGTGTTTGGTATAAATTAAATCATTTTCTTAAACAAAATTGTCGATAATTTAGATGACATAAGGATGTTAAATCTATTCAATAATTTATCCTCTTCATCAATTCAAATCAAATGTTTCAATCCACGTAAACTTATATAAGGAAATGGATTTGATGTCTATCTACGCGAAACTTTCAGCTTTTGAAACATGATTGAAATGATGTCAATATTGCAGTTCAATTTCTCACCAAACCTCCCCAAACTATGAGCATCACCTTTAGCCGATTGCATGTAATACTATAAAACACAAACCGATCCTAATAGATTGATGCAGTCGAATCGATGAAGAACTCCTTATTTTCCAAATTTCAATAGCTTGAAGTTTTACTCAATTGAAGGGCTGCTTCCTGGCCAACCTAAAGCTACGTAGAGCAGCACACGAACATCGATTTCCCGGTGCTCTCGGTACCTTCCCGTACCATGCACGTTGTCCGCTGCAGTGACGCGGATCGAAATGCGTTTTGCTTCAGATGCCGCCCGCTTTGCTGACATTACTTGAAGCGAGATGAAAAATACGTAATTCACCAACATCTGCCACCGTTGCCGGAGTTGCTGTTGCTGCTGCTGGCGCTGCTACTTCCTATTGGTACGTTTTTACGCTCGATGGGAGGCGGAACAGCTGGATAGGGCTCGTGTGGCGTCTGATTTTTCCGGTGAGCAGAGTCCTCCGCATCCTGCCATCCGTCCAGACCGGATCCAAGTAAGGGCAAGTGCGCCCCGTGTTAGCATCGTCGTCGTCGTCATCGTCGTCGTCGTCATCGTCATAGGAGGGAAAATTTAGGTCGTAAGTGGTTTCTGGAAGCTGCTCTTGCTGCTGCCACACCAGACCGCCAGACAGGCATGGCATGCGTTCAATGCCTTTCCTTACACCGGCATTGTGGGCCCAGCGGAAAATCGTGTAACGTGAGCGCACCCCGAAAAGGACGCCAGACCACACCACGAGAGAGCACAGGTTGGCAGGAGGAGGTAACGCGGGCATGGAATTTGTGGCAATGAGCGCGCAACATACCGGAATGGGAACGGGCGGGAGTGTTGGTGGGAGTGTTCCCGAAAAAACTCGAGGGTGATTATTCCGGGAACATAAATTGTTTGTGTTCGATAGGACGAATGATTGCTTTATCCCTTCTTCAAAGGGATTCAAAGAGGAAGGCATTCCCCGTGCTGGAGGTGGATGTGATGGTTTTCCCGATTTCCCAGGGTGCTCCGGAGTTAGTGCTGGCGGATAGAGTTTCATCGTGTTCGTACTCTTTGTGGCGCGCGCGTTTCGCTAGGGATTTGGCCTGCGCGGTCGCGTTATTGCAGAACCATTTGTAGGCGGTGGTGTAAGGTACATAAACTGCGAGTGACTGATGTCGTTGACAGTGTGTTGACGTTAAAATGTTGATTTCATTGCAAATCCACGTCGACAGTAATGAGGATAATCATGGTTTAGATGATTTGCGTACGGATTTGTTCAATGTACTAGTTGCTTAACTGCGGACTGCGTTTGTTTACTGTAGCTTCTCTAAAGCCCCATTCATAGACATTCATTTTATCCATCAGATTTTGATACCGGCAGATAAACTGATCGTTAGTGGGCTCATGCATAAAATTCGAGCTACGACGAAGTTTTCCATACATGTCCATCGTTTGCATTTTTTTACTTGCTTCGTATTTTTGTTTGACTTCGCGAACTGATCGGCAGTGTGGTAGAGATAGAGGTATGACATGACATGATCTGAGTACGGGATGGAAGAAAATGAATATGTATGGGGACATAAGCTTATATCGCTTGGAAACGTATTAGGATTTCAAACATAGATGGAGCATAGAATGAAAGGACAATCAATTGCTTCATAATTTAGACGAACACTGCATGTTTCATAAGCTATCATATCTTATGCTTAAAAGCATGACATAAGAGCAGAAAATACTTAAACTACATAAACTAATATCCCTATTATTCTTAAAAAATTAAGAAAAGTCGAAGATAGTGCACCAAGTACACCAAAGCCTTTGTATGAATACGGCGATCGTTGACGCTGATTAGCAGCGCCGTGAAAAGCGACGAAAGCACGTGAAATTGATTCATTATCCACCATTTTCCGGCTACAGCGCTTATTGGCTACAAAAGGGCGCGTCGAATTCAGAAAAAATCGACAAACATTAATCAAAGATAATTGCTCAATAATGATGCTCCGCTCAGTTAGCTCAGTGTTCACCGACCGATCAATTACTTACGCTTCCGGGAACAGTTGTTTAGGCGGCGAATGCTGCTTGTTGTAGCGTTTGCTAATTTTGGAACGCTGCTCCTCGCAATGTTTCTCGTTTTTTTTCCCGTCTACTATCTACTACTCCAGTGGCTGTAGCCGACGACAGCAGCATTGGGGAGAAGAAAAAAAGGAACTACGACCAGAACTAGGTCACTCGTCCTTATTGTTCAGTTCCTTTTATCCTCTCCTTTGCCTCGGTTTTATCGGGTGGATGTGAGCACAATTTATATCCTTCGCGTAGGTTGGCCGAGGGATCGGGCAACGGCTGTGAGCATGCATAATCCGGAACCCGGTAATGATGCTGATCCTGGCATCCGAGATGGCGCAGCATAGTGGGGCAGCTCGCTGGTGGAGCGTGGGGCTTACAAAAAAAATCCCAAATGCTGTGCAAGGTTGCAGCCAGAACATAAGCGATTTCATGGGTCTGGTCGGAAGCGCTGCTAAGGGCTGGAAATGAAATAAAAGCATACGGCAAACCTGCTACTGGAAACCGCCCCACTATTAGCCAACAGTCTAATGAGCCGGCGAATGCTTGGAATCCACTTTTGGAATGCACTTAATACGTACCATATGCCACAACAACATCCATTTTTTTAATGCCGACTCGTTTTGTCGGAATTTTTGGACCACCTTTTACTAAAGTTTGTTTGTCGAGTAGTCTTGTCACGACGACTGCTCTCCATTGAATTGTGCTGCTGGTTTGCCAGTTGATACTAAGAATGACGACTTAACGTACGCATTACAACATTGCCTTAAGGTTTCGTTAGAACAACGCAACGACAAGATGGCGACCCCGCCCGGTCGACGATAAGATCCTTCGAAGCTCGCGTTCGAGATGGTGTGAGATTGCAGAATCACTTTCTTGGGATTGTTTTCTCTCCAACCCGGACATGGTTGGATGGATTGGAGATGGGTTTTTGGGGTGTTGGATGTTGGGCGAGTCGAATCTCTCCGAATTGCTTTATTTATTGATGTTTTGTTGCCATGAAACTTGTTGTTTTCGATGTCATAAAGCTTTACCGGCGTCTCCGAGCGGGACCGAGCGAATG